>NC_041386.1:389516336-389588033 GCF_002162155.2 Triticum dicoccoides | reverse complement strand
ATGACCCTTGAGTCTGCATAACCCAAGGGAAAGAAAAGGCTAGGTGGCAAATGGTAAAACTAATGTTGGGCATTGCTGGAGGAGTTTTATTCAAGGCGAACTATCAAGGGGTTCCCATTATAACCCAACCACGTGAGGAACGCAAAATCCGGGAACATAACACCGATATGACGGAAACTAGGGCGGCAAGAGTGGAACAAAACACCAGGCGTAAGGCCGATCCTTCCACCCTTTACCAAGTAATAGATGCATTAATTTAATAAGAGATATTGTGATATCCCAACAATAATATCCATGTTCCAAACATGAAACAAGCTCCAATCTTCATCTACAACTAACAACGCTATAAGAGGGGCTGAGGAAAGCCATAACATAGCCAAACAACGGTTTGCTAGGACAAGGCAGGTTAGAGGCTTGGCTTAACAATATGGGAGACATGATAAGCAAGTGGTAGGTATCACAACATAGGCATAGCAAAAGAGCGAGCAACTAGCAAGCAAAGATAGAAGTGATTTCGAGGGTATGGTCATCTTGCCTGAAATCCCGCAAGGAAGAAGAACGAGTCTATGAAGAAGATAAATGGTCGAAGTCGAACGAATCCTCACAACACGACGTTATCGGAACCAACCCGAAGAAGCAACACCGGAAAGAAGCAAACAACATAGTAAACAACCACCACATAAACATGGCATGATGCACACCCAAGTATGATGCATGTCTGGTTTAATGAGGCATGGCATGGCAAAATGCATAAACAAAACTACAAGTTAAGTGGAGCTCAATATGCAACAAGTGGCATATTGACGGAACACCACATCAATTATTTAGTTCTCTCTCATTTAGGTACTCAACAATATTCAATGTTGTTAAACATGGCAAGAGGGTGAAGCAAAGTAAAACTACCTATCTAGTCAAGGTTAAATGAGCCCGGAAGCAACGAACAACAATTCCGGTAAATCCCCATATGCATATATTAGGTTTGGTACTCTTCTACCCTAAACACAATTTTAGAGTTGTTAAACATGCGAAGTGATGCCACCATGTTAAACTAGGCATTTTTCTACCCCATTTACATATAAAGTTTATTAAATTCCGAGTTACGGTTATTTAGTTATGAATTAAACCATTTTAGCAAGTTATTTAAGCAAATTTAAACAAACAACATATTAAACATTTTAAACATGGATGAAAAAGACATATTATGAAACTAGATGAAAAACTAAGCAAGTTTCATATACAAAGTTTTTACATGTGATGCTTAGTTTGTGAGATATTAAATGCATGAAGGCTAGGGGGTTTTCTGTAAATCTGCAAAACCCTGGAAAATAGCTAAATTTGGAGAACCAAAAAAAACATCCATTGGGACGAAACTGAACTGGCCCAGCAGTAAGGAAAAAAGGAGCAAGCGCTTGGGGTGGCCTCACCCATGGGCTTCGGCCCGGTTGGCAATGCAGAGGAGGGCCGACGGGGAGCTGGGCCTGGAATCGGGACGAGACCAGGAGGGCGCTGGAAGCGGCCCATGCGGCAGAATGCAGTTCGATGCGTGCGTTGGCTCGGTCGTCGAACCAGAGGGTCAACGAGGGGCACGCCTTGCTCTTCCTCGCGCTCGAATCAGAAGAAGTAGAGGCCGGGAGCGAGGCTTCGGACGACGACGATGAACTTGGCGCACGACGAAGCTGACGGAGGCCGGCCCAACCTGGCCGTTCCGAGTTCAGGCGGCGGTGCTTGTCAAGGCGACGACCTGCAGGTGCGGCGGCACCAAATCCGGCTGTGAACGGAAAAACGACAGCGGCCATGCCGTTCTCTTCTAGTTCGATGAAGAGGAGGCACAGCGGCGCGAGAGAGGCCTGCGGCGCCATGGCTGTAGAACGAGGTGTCAGCTGCAGGTTCGACAGGAGCATAGGGGCGGCTTCGGGCGATGCAGGGCGCTGTGGCGGATGGAGCTCGTTCCTGAGCAGAGGACAACGGTGGCCTTGGAGCGGTCCCGGTGATGCGGACGAGGGTCTGCTGCGGGAAACGACGGAGCATGGCGCGGGGCAGAGGGAGCACGGGCGGCGGCGTCCTGGTACTGCTCGCCGGAGCAGCGTCGATGAGGAGGAAGACATCGGGTGGCTCAAGACATGCCGAGCACGAGGTGAGACTTGGAGTCCTTGGCGGCGGAGTGCTCTGCTCATAACATAGAGAGATCGGGAAGTGAGAGAGAGAAAAGGAGGAAGAAAGGGAGAGCAAGGGAGGAGGGCGAGGGAGTCTGGCCTGGCGAATCGGGCAGGAAAGCGCGCGGGAGCTTCGGGCGTCCAGATCGGGCATGGAGGATGGCGTATGGGGATGATGGGTTGGTTAGGCGGGGCTGTGGTGATTTGTTCGTTGGGGAAAACGAGTGTGGGAGGAATTTTGGATCAGGAGGGGATGCTGTTGGTTCGGTGTGGAATCCGATGAAGAGAGTGGCGGCAGTGGGATGGATCCCTAGAAATTTGGGATTTGGTCTAGGGTTAGACTAGCTATATATAGTAGGTGGGTTGACTTAGGGGTATATCGTCCCTCCGATCGCAATCGAACGATCGTGAATAAAATAGCTAGGAAGTCCAAATAAGAAAATGGTGACGTTTTGTAGACATTTGGGGATGATCTGGATCCAACGGTGACGACTGCCCGGGTCGGGTCCGGGACAATTTCGGACGCGCACGTGAGGGGTTTGATGCACAATGCAGAGAGGGTTTCGGACCGTGCGATCGCATCGGACAACTCCGGAAGCCAAGGGGGGAAGGAGGATGGACTAGGTGGGCTGTGGCGAGTCTGTGAGGGGGAGAAGAGAGAGAGAGGGCCCGGCATCTGTTTCCGGAGACCGAAAACGTCCGACGTTAGACCGACTATAATGTCGCTATAGTTATCCTTTGGGCTATCAAACGAACTCCGAATGTGATGAAACTTGGCAGGCGGCCTACCTACAACATAACAACACCACATGCCAACTTTCAACCCATTCCGAGAACATTTTCCAGCCACTCATCAAATATTATTTCGGACATGCCGCGGGCGCGTGCAAGTGTGTCTGGGCTCAGAACGGACAACGGACGGAACTGGGGGAACCCGGACTAATGCAAGTTTCGAAAACATGATGATGCAATGCACATGATGACATGACAAGATGCGACACGCTAGCAAAAGACAAGGCAACAACAGCGAATAACTGGAGGACACCTGACACAACGGTCTCGGGGCGTTACAACACTCCACCACTATGAGAGGATCTCGTCCCGAGATCTAGAATGGCACCGGAGGGACAACAGAAGAGAAAGAGAAGAGGTAAAACTAAGTTGCTCCTTTGACAAACTAGTGAAACCAAAGAACCTTGAAAAAAAGTTAAGCCATTTCGAGAAAAGAATACAATGGAGATAAATAAAGTTGAAAACCTCCGTTAGAAACGAGGAACAAGGAACACCAAAATCCGACAACACTCCGGTTGAAGAGAGATGAAAGACTTGATAAAATGAAAGAGCTTGAGCAAAAGGGACACATCACTCCGGTTAAATGGATAACCAAGAAAAAAACACGATCCTGACAAAACAAGAAGATGGGTTGAAGAGAGCAACATCACAATGCCTCCAAAACAAAAGTAAGAATGGAATGAACAAAGGGAAACAAGATCTTGAGAGAGCACGCTTACAACAAATGCTAGAACGGAGTTGTTGGAAAACCAACAATGAAAAGAATAAGCTTGATATGGTCTTATGGACTACATCTCAAATTATGAGGTGACAACCTGCCACTCACGGGAAGCAGAATTGGATTGATATCAACAAGGAGACAAGGAAGTATTTCACCGGGAGGATAAAGAAGAACTTGGGTCCTTTATAAGCACCATAGATAGCAACAAACCTTAGGGAAGGCTTTAGGTGAAATATAACCCAAGATAACTCCAAAGAAGAGATTGATGGATTTAAAATACCTCATTCCTAACAACATGTGAATCATGAAACATGAACCCGAATTATCAAGAATGACATAATGCCACCTCCAATGATATGGACGAAAGAGTTACACTCCGAATTACAATATGAGGAAAACTTGAGCTTCATAGAAAAGAATCTCGATGAACACTTCAAGAAGGAATTAAATCGTTGATGACCCATCATGCTGAACCTCCATGAAGAACTCCGTTAAACAAAAGAATGATCAAACGAAAGGAAAGAGAAGTTGAAAACACAAAGTGAAACCTTGTAATGAATTAGAAGGAGCTTCGCAACGAGACAAAGCGGAAAGGCTTGGAACTCCGGAAAAGAAAAGATAAAGACTCTCGAACTGAGAATGTGATATGATGAACCTCCGGAATAAGGAATTAATCACTTGGATGAAACAAGAATAAGAATTACATTATGCTTATCCTTCATCAATTTAAGGATTAAGATTGATATAGTGCAAACTTGAGAAGGTCTTCAACTATCCACTGGTAGAGTTTGACAGCACAAATGCCATTGATATGATAAACAAAGGAAGAAGAATCTTGGAAGAACCACCGTAAGAATTGAAGAAGAACGAAGAAAAGATAAAGAAACCCCAGGAAGAATTAGCAAATGAATGAAGATGCTTGAGAGAATTTAGATACATGAGAACAAAGAGATCACGAGCTGAGAAGAGAATACTTGAATGATGCACTGGTAAGATTTGGAGAACCATAGCTGAAAGCTGAGAATGAATAAATCTTAGATGATGGGCTCTGGATAATCAAACTGAACAGAATCTTGAATTGGTCCTGATAGGTGAAAAGAATTCTCACAATCAAAAACAATTATGAGAGGATGCTGTCAAGCTTGAACTACGCATCTCTGAGAGAATTGTTAAGATTTTGAGGAAAACTCTACTTCAATCTTCAAAATCCGAGAATGACGATGAGAAACACCACCATGACTTATTTAGACACTCTGCGAGAATCAAAAGCGAAGAGGTTGAGCCAACGATGAAAAGGATTTGAAAGATCTTGGAGGAAAGCATTTGACTGATGACAATTCATTCTTACGTCAAACTTCGAAAGTTGAGGATAGCTCCGGAAAAATAAGAAGAGTCAGGTAAGATCCTGGGAAAAGACCTGTGGGTTAGGGCCCACTCAAAAGAAACATCGTAGAACGATTCAAAAGAGAGAAAGCACTGGTTGAATTAAATGACTTGAATGAGGGAACATCCTCGAAAGAGCTTGAACGAAAGCAGAGTGTAAGCACGAATCTTCAGGATATCTTCAGCAGAACAATTGAATAGCGAGAAATGACTGAATATGAGGTGCACCGGCAAGAGAAGGTATTTTAAATAAGGAAAAGAATATGATCAAACACCGAAAGCTTGAATTGAATCCCCCTGAGAAGATAAAAGAACAAAGAATGATAAACTTGAGGCTCCGTTAGAATCTTCATGAGCATCACCGGGTAATAATATTGTCGGAAAATGAATGGAGAGACTTCCCATCAATAAAAGGATAGTTGAGTAAAAATTATGAGTCCTCGGAGAAAACAAGGGAGGGAGGGCGGGAAAAACAAAGGCAACTTGGGACGGATGAAACAAACAACATTGAGAAGACTTGAGTTAATCTTGCGGATGTTGAAAAATGAACAGATCCACTTGAAGAGGAACACACCGGTTGAAAAAGAATTAACATGACAACCTCGATGATCAAGAAGGATTAGTATTCACATCGGAGTATTAGAACATCATTTGGGGAAGGTATGGAATCAACATTTGACTTCGAAGCAACTCGAATACCACAACTCAAAAGCAAAATGAAGGATTGGCATGCAGAATAAGCCAGAACAAACATATGATAGAGATTTCGTCTGAAGTTTTTGTGGTGGGGCCTACACGGGCTCGATCATACGGCACCATCATGTACAAGGCAGTGCACATGACATACGAAGCGTCCCCGAGTCAGCATAGCTAAGGACTCTTTAAGACACAATGAGACCACTGTAAAACCAACCGTGAATAGGCGGACCACTAGACATCGAACCCCAATTTCATATCATATATCCGTCGGAAACATATCCTAGGAGCTACTTGAATTCCCACTTATAAACACCTGAAATTTTCCGGTTATGCAATCACGTGTTGGGGATACAGGGGAAGCATAATATCTCACCCAATACTAACAAATCCTACATCCAGCTGTATCCATCCTTCAACACATAACCAAGAAACCTTCGGAAATCATTTACCTCAACCTTCGAAAAGCATCCGTTATACGAGTTATGGCAATACTCCCAAACTCCCGCCCCAGTACTGGGTGGCGTCGAGGTTATCTCACCAACAACTGCATAAAAGAGATTTTCGATGTCGGCGAAACTAAACTCAGGTATTCCAGAACTGCAACGATAAAATTGTGACGACAACACCTTGGAGCTCAACTCCCCAGGACACTACCACAACCCCTAAATGTCAGGAGGCACCAAGAACAATGTTCTCATCACAAAACCATTGAAATGATTCCAAGATACCCGCGTGATCCCAAATTTTTTTAGTGAAATTTGAGAAGAGAAGAGTCAAAACTCTACGTCAGGATGCCTCACCAGAGCGACGAAGGGACTGAGGAGTAAAAAGAATTCCTAACTCTCTGATATATATAATCCTAAATGACTCAAAACATTTTTCTAGACTCAACAACTCCAACGATTCGATCAAGCAGGGGGCTCCTAAGGTCGGGGAAGGCTCTGATTACCAACTTGTGACGCCCTCGATGCGGCTATATCTCCCACGTGTCGAAGCACGACTTAGAGGCATAACCGCATTGAAAGCAATGTCGCAAGTGAAGTAATCTTCACACAACCCATGTAATACATAAGGGAAAAGATACATAGTTGGCTTACACTCGCCACTTCACACAATACATGAATAAAGCATTACATCATCCAGATACAATCAGGGTCCGACTACGGAACCAAAATAAAAGAAGACTACCCCAAATGCTACACAGATCCTCGATCGACCCCAACTAGGCTCCACTACTGATCAACTAGAATGAAACGACACAAAGGACAAGATCTTCAACGAGCTCGTCCTTGAGCTTGGTTGCGTCACCTGCTCGGTAACATCGGCACCTGCAAACTGGTTTTGGAAGTATCTGTGAGTCACGGGGACTCAGCAATCTCACACCCTCGCGATCAAGACTATTTAAGCTTATAGGAAGGGTAAAAGGTATGAGGTGGAGCTGCAACAAACGACTAGCATATATGGTGGCTAACATACACAAATGAGAGCGAGAAGAGAAGGCAAAGCGCGGTCGAGAAAGTATGATCAAGAAGTGATCCTAGAACAACCTACGTCAAGCATAACTCCAACACCGTGTTCACTTCCCGAACTCCGCTGGAAAGAGACCATCACGGCTACACACACGGTTGATGTATTTTAATTAAGATAAACTTCAGGTTTTCTACAACCGGACATTAACAAATTCCCATCTGCCCATAATTGCGGGCACGGCTTTCGAAAGTTCAAAACCCTGCAGGGGTGTCCCAACTTAGCCCATCACAAGCTCTCACGGTCAACGAACGATATTCCTTCTCCCAAGACAATCCGATCAGGCTCGGCATCCTTGTTACAAGACATCCTCGACAATGGTAAAAAAAGTCCAGCAACACCGCCCGAATGTGCCGACAAATCCCGATAGGAGCTGGACATATCTCGTTCTCAGGGCACACTCAGATAGGTCAAGCTACAAGTAAAACCAACCCTCGAGTTGCCCCGCAGGCTGCCCCGCAGGCTGCCAGGTCGCATCGGACAACACCGGAAGCGAAGAGGGGAAGGAGGATGGACTAGGTGGGCTGTGGCGAGACTGCGAGGGGAGGAAGAGAGAGAGAGAGGGCCCGGCATCTGTTTCCGGAGACCGAAAACGTCCAACATTAGACCGACTATAATGTCGCTATAGTTATCCGTTGGGCTATCAAACGAACTCCGAATGCGATGAAACTTGGCAGGCGGCCTACCTACAACACAACAACACCACATGCCAACTTTCAACCCATTCCGAGAACATTTTCTGGCCACTTATAAAATACTATTTCGGACATGCCTCAGGCGCGTGCAAGTGTGTCTGGGCTCAGAACAGACAACGGACGGAACTGGGGGAACCCGGACTAATGCAAGTTTTGAAAACATGATGATGCAATGCACATGATGACATGACAAGATGCGACACACTAGCAAAAGACAAGGCAACAACAGCGAATAACTGGAGGACACCTGGCACAACGGTTTTGGGGCGTTACAGCATTGATTTTTGCAAAATAAAAAATACTTCTCTTGCTTCATGCCCATCTCTTCTAAAAATTTCTCATCCACAACACTGGTTTACAAGCATCAACCTCATATTTGTACTCGGCTTCTATGGTTGTTGCAGAAACACATTTATGTAATTTTGATTGCCATGACACTACTCCCCCTACATAAGTTGTTCGGTATGCAAAGGTTGACCTTCTAGGATCAATGTCAGCACAATAATCTCCATATCCATTGCCTTAGAGTCCAAGATTACGACTTCCAAAGCATGAACACGATGTAGAAGTTCCTTTGATATACTTCAGAATCCACTTCATTGCTATCTAGTGAGCTTTACATGATTTTGTTATGAAGAGCTAATAAATTTAAAACCGTAGGCAATATCAGACCTAGTGCACGCCATGGCATACATCAAACGCAACATACTGGTACGCACTTAAGTCATTTGTTTTTTCCTTTCTTTCTTGTAGGTTATTGTCCAATAGCCAAATTTTTATGGCTTGCTAGTAGATATTTAAATGATTTTGCATACTTCATATTGAACATTTCAACTACCTTCGCAATGTGTCTTTTATGTGAGAGGCAAATAGGCTTCCTTGATCTATGATGGGGATCTTCATGCCAACTATTTGCATGGTTGGTCCCAAATCCTTCATGGCAGATGATTTTCTAATTGCCTTAGTAAGGAGAGCAATCGTCTTGTGCATTTTCAAACACATGTCATTAGCATATAGCAAGATAATAAGAAAATCAGCATGGAAACACCACTTAATGAAGACATAATGCCTAAGTTGTGATTTGTGGTAACCAAAGTAAGTCATAAAAGACTCAAAATTCTTGTACCACTACGCGGAGCTTGCTTCAAGCCATAGAAGGTCTTTTTTGAATTCCACAAATATGCTCCTTGCCTACAACTATGAATCCTATTGACTGGTCCATATATATCTTGACCTCTATGCCACCATTTAAGAATGCTCCAAGGTGTTAGTATCATATAGAAAATTCATCTCGTCCTATATGGCTTCCAACCATTCATTCTTGTGTGTATCAGACATTGTCCCAGTTGCATCGCTCTTCACCACATATAGATATGGTGGATGCTTGCATGAAGGCACTCAATCTCTCCCACTTCTTTTCTCCTACACTGGTGAGGAATCAGGTGAACTGTCATTAGCTTCATCATTCCCATCATTATCAGGATTATTAGAGGCTCCTCATCACTTTGACATATACTTCCTTGGATAGTTGCACATCCATTGTCTTTAGTGTCATCATCTCGTCCATGATCCCCATGCATGACAAAAAGGGGAATTGGATCCATGTTAAGCTAAGATTTGGTGGTCTTTGGCTTCTCTGGTTTCCCACTAACATTTACTATTTCAATTTTCTCAAACACCATCTTCACTTCTTAGAATCCTTATATCTGTTAGATCCCTCAAACTATAGCCATACTCCTCACTCGGCTGGCTGAGAAAGCTGCATTTCTTTGTCTTGCTATTAAGATTGAATCTCGCATCCATTGGTATGAGCACAAATGCACTACAACCAAAGACCTTCTGGTGATTGTAATATACCTCTTTCCCTGACCAAATTGTTTGAGGAATATCACCAACAAGAGGAACTAAGCAACATAGGTCAAAAACATAAATAAATTTCATGAATCCTTTAGTGTAATATTAGGTAGTTTAGCACGAGATATTATTAGTACAAATCTTTCCGCAATTGTCCTATTCATTCTCTCCAAAGATCATTGACATAAGATGTTTTTGGTGGACTCTTCTCAAGCATGATGCCATACTTTTTATGGTGCCTTTCTAAATGGCCTTCGTGTCAACACCATTGTATGATACCACACATTGTAGCATCCTGCGAGTTTCACTTTCCACTTTGGTAGGAAAATCCTTGAAGATTCTATCACCCAATGACTATTTTCAACACAAAACAAAAAAACTTTTCTAGAACGGTCAACAATGAATGTCAAAATGATATTGCTCCACTAATGGGTTTTAAGTCATGGAGCAAACATGCACAATATCAAGAACATTCACACAGGGTTGAGGGATTGTAAATATGCAAGCCTAAGTTGTTTTCCAGAAACACAATGTTCATTGGGTTTCAAGTATATAACTTTCAATTCAGCGAGGTACTTCCATGCTAGGAAGAAAGTACATGCCATTCTCACTCATAAGACCAAGCCTGTTGCACCTGAAATCAATCGAGATTTCTTTCTCGGTAATGTTCAACACTTATATAGACAACATGGTTTTGGTCATATAGAGAAAACCTTGCCCACTTCCTTGAGCAATAATCAAAGAGCCTTTGGTGAGCTTCCACTATCCTTCGCCAAAATATCTAGGATGTTTGATATAACTAAGCTTGCCCACTAATAAAAAATTCAAACTTATGTTTTGAACTTTTATAGCATCATTGTTCACCAAGTTGCAACATTTTTGTTCCTCAATGCATATAGAGACTTCGCCAATAGCTTTCGGTGAACTACTATTTCCCGTAATCACTTTTTTGTAACATATGTTGTCTAGGATGTGCAATACTCATTTTATATGTAATGTGGGAGGACACACCAAACACACAGCTGAAATCATTGAATATCATGAACATCACTATAGAATTCTTCATCTTTAGTGACTAAGTAGTCTTCAACTAGTGAAGTTATGGCTTAATTGTTCCCAACATTTTTCTCGGTTTTCTTTGTATGTTTACTCTCGACAAACTCTCTTTGTATGTCATGACGTTCCACAATTAAAGCAAGTAATTTCTTTTATCTATTTTGACTCTGATCTCCATCTCAATTTATCTCTACCTTACCGAACTCTTGTGTGACTGCATACATGATTCTAATTCTTCACATCAATTTGATGCACATACACATTAAAAGAAGGAGTGCCATTCTTTCCCTTTTTCTTCTTTCTGGTATCTCCATTTAGCATATTGTTCTTCACCATCTCCAACGCGAGCTTACAATCTAGAGCTGAATATTTTTGGGATGCAAAAAAAGTATAATCCAACTATTAAGGATGGAACCAATTAGCAACAATACTCACACATCATCCTCAAAATTGATCTTAAACATTGAGTGTTGATTTATATGGCATTAGGATGCATTCAGGTGTTCAATCACATTGTTGCCATCTTAGTAGACAAACTTAACAAGTATTTTGATCACCAAAGCCCTATATATATACATATGTCTTCCTCTCATATATAGCCTCTAAACTCCGGCACATCTCATACACATTTTTTGATTTGCAACATGGTGGAATATATGGTGGTTAATGTGCGAACCATTCATACCTATTCGATTTGTATGCATCACTTTCCATTCCATGTATATGACATTGTTGTGTATTTTATCTTTACAATTGGCTCCTTGCAAAAGGATGTCTTTCATCATGGGATACCATAGAGAGAAATCGGAAAAAGCATGTTTTATCATGCCACTTGCTGTGGCGCCTTATTCCATAGAAATTGTGAGCAAGCTCTTCGAGTACAATCAAAGAAATGGGATTAGCAATCTGGACGGTATACCTCTATCAAGAATTAGCATCCATATATGATCTAAACCTATAGTGGAAACAAAGCAATCTTGCACCAATTCTTGTACTAATTCAAGGATATGAGGAAAATAACTCTCACAACACACCAGACACACCACAAACATTGACTTGCATGAGCACCAGTCTTAACTATAGTAGTAATGTTAACAAACTAACACAAGATCTTTGCATGGTAAAACCACAAGTTGTGATAAAATCGACGATCCAAAGTGACCCAATCTATTTACACTGTTATCAAGTGCGGTATACAACACTTTCTTCTCCACGTTGCACTAGATGTTCTTATACATGAACATATTTGGTTCTTTGATGACAAAAACAAGATTAGGTACTATGAGAGCTATAGATTGGAACAACTAACCAAACAACAGAGATACACAACTTGAAAGATATAAGGTGGTAGATCTATTCTTCACAGCGTTTGAGGAGGAATTTCCTTTTCTTGATGGGAAGATATTCCTTCAATCTTCATCTTCTTCGCATACTATCTTCGTTTTATCTTTTACTTCATCAACGGAGGCTAACCTGAAATTCATCACACCTCTTCGTAAACAGTTGTATATGAGGTTGGAAATTACCCTCCCTTGTTGTGCAAAATCCAAACTGACCATCAGTCATAACCCCAACTGGTAGTGGGATCTTGCACAAGTTTTGGCTGCCTACAAAAGCTTTAAATGTTAATTTCCTCGTATCTCACATGAGGAGGATATCCCAGTAGAAGCTATAAAGAACCATAATAGATAAAGGAGCAATGCCAGGCAACCACATCGGGCCATACATTCTCAATTCAACATTTTTTTACATAAATAATTGATGGTAAAATTCCTATCTTTGCACCATAACGAATATGCATGCACCTAATAGTGTAAATAATGTAGGTGAATCGAAGAAATATGTCATCCATCCCCAGGGAGGGATGACGATCCCATTTGGAGGGGAAAAGCCCACTCCCGAAAGATGGTCATGGATTGATCCATCTGTCTTCAAGCTAAGGAGTGAAACATTCCTCAGGCATGAAAACCTATAGAGGAAAATCTAGTTGATAAAGGGGATGACTATACCAAACCTCTGATTTTAATTTCTGTTTTTCAGAGATAAGAAGAAATGTCCAGCTCCGAACTATGCCGCGTACTACCCAATAGGTGTTGACTTGTTTGCAAGCCCCAAGAAGGTTTCGCACATCGCCGAACACATTGATCTTCCACAAGTCAAATCACACGACAAGCTCCCATCACTTTTGATCGTCAACATCCAGGTATATCTAATAGGTATATATAGTTTCTCATCTTTGTCGCTCTGATCTTCATTTCCTTTTTTCTACAACCACAGATGCCTACCTATCCTGCTGCTATGTTCCTCGGGGACAGCGATGGAGAAGGGTTCAGCCTTTGTTTGTACTTCAAAATCTCAGAGTACTTTGACAAGGAGGTTTCAGAGCATTTCAAGGAATCCATCATGGTGAGTGCCTTCTCAAGTCAACATACTAATGTTGTAATATTATAACTTCTTTATAGTGAGTTCTATTAATGTTTCTTTTGGCAGAGATTTCTTGAGAATGAAGGTGAGAAGGTGAAAGGGTTTGCATCAGAATCTACAATGGCATATAGAGATCGTTTGAAAATCATGGCTGGATTGGTTAACCCAGATGATCTTCAGTTGAGTTCCACAGAGAAAAAGCTTGTCCAAGCATACAATGAGAAGCCAGTCCTCTCCCGCCCTCAGCATAGTTTTTATGAGGTTAAGAAACAAATTCCTTTTCATATATTATTAGATGGACACGATTAAATATTATAAATATTATGTGTGTGTATGTGTTTTTATGTTTTTTCAGCCCAAGAAACTAACAAAATATTTCAAAACTAATAAATAATTTCATAACGTAGTAGATTTTCAAATATGCTCAATAGATAGTAAATTTCCTCTTTAAATTTGATAACTGAACATAACCACATAATGATAAATAAGTAAATTGTAGAAACATTATCAGGCGGGTTAAAACCATTTCATTATTCTCTACATTGTTTCAATGTTTGTAAATATAATAATAAATTGGGCATTATACTAGTGTACATGAAATTAAGTGTTTTATCTCTTATAACCAGGGTGAGAACTACTTTGAGGTAGATCTTGATATACACCGGTTTAGCTACATTGCAAGGAGGGGACTGGAATCATTTAGGGAACGCCTCAAGAGTGGCATCCTTGATTTGGGTTTGACAATTCAGGTAAGTTGTTTTTTCCATCTGTAATTACTCCATTTGCTTCAAAACACATGTCATTTTAGTTGACATAGACTACGAGATACAAATTTTATATATTTATAATGGTCGGCAAAATAAAATCAAACTGCACATTTTTCAGGAGTTCGTCCTTTTAAGAGCGGTTAGCATTGATTAGAGGTTTCACACCTTTCAGACCATTTACTGATGTATTTCATGAATAGGCAAACAAGTTGGTATGTTACCATTTGTGGAGAGAGAGAAGGAGAGAGAGAGAGTACAAGAACACCATGACACATGTAAACATCAAGATGCAGAGCTATTGATTGGGATACGCAACCGTAGCGAGCACTCAAGCTAAAAGTCTAGGGCTAAATTTCGGGAAAGATAGTGACAATGCTGGTTGCCCCACTATGGACATAGAGACGAGCTTTGTTGCTGAGGATCAAAGTGAGTAGGAAGATGGAAGGCTTCTCAAGATTGAATATGGATGCAATGCAATTTGTACAAATCCACCATGCTATTAGGACCACCAGGGAGGAGAGCTCCATGTGGTGGCTAGCCGACGAAGTGTTGAAGGTCATAGTCCACTAGTCAATGAACTCTTAGCTATTTTCAGGGGGGATCCTGGTTGAGCGGCACAAAGACAACATATTTTGCCATACTTGGTGCAATAACAGGCACCCTCTACCACATAACGGAGTAGAAGTGACCGGCCAAATCATATCATCACTAACGCACCAGTGAAATGTTAGTAGTTCCGAGTCAGTGATGACTTTGCAATCATTGACGGGCCAAGAGGCCTGTTAGTGATGATGAATACTAGATATGGGCTATCCTGTCAATGGTAACAATCCCAATGCAGCAAGCAGTGGAATATCACCGTCAACCTCTATGTAGAGGCAGACAGTGATGTCAAATTCTGGCTGGCAGTTTTTAGCTGCACTGCTATCATTCTCCTAGAAGTACCACAGTGTTCGTCATCTACACAACAAGAACAACACAAATAATAAGAACAACAAGAACAACAACAACAACAACAACAACAACAACAACAACAACAACAACAACAACAACAACAACAACAAGAAAGCCTTTTGTCCCAAACAAGTTGGGGTAGGCTAGTGGTGAAACCCATCAGATGTCATGACCAACCATGGTTCTGGAACATGGATGGCAAGCTTCCCTGAACCCCTTTCCATAGAGAGTTTTTTGGTGATACTCCAGTCCTTCAGATCTCTCTTTACGGACTCGTCCCATGTTAAATTCGGTCTACCCCGACCTCTCTTGACATTACCAGCACGCTTTAGCCGTCCACTATGCACCGGAGCGTCGTAACATCAAATACAAAAAATAACATCAAATACAAATTACATATATAAAATCTATTATGTTGCATTTCATGGCATTCACATATATTTCTATCTTCATATACAAATAATTGCATATCATGATAATCACATTAGTAGATTTTCACTTAGAGGATTTTGTATCCTTCGTTTGCTACTTCTCGATAAATTTATGATGTTGCATTCAATATCCGGACTATTGAAGGAAATAATGTATGTTGAATTCCAATTGCCAGATATCAACAGCCGTGGTAAATCATGCTAAAAATATTTTGGAAAAATTTCTATATATGTGTGTGTGTGAATTAAGTAGAGCGATCTAGTTTGGAATAAATATACCATTGTCTTGCTAACAATTGCAGTTTCGAATAAATAGTTGGTGCAGTTGTAACAGGTAATCTTGCGAAGAATCAATATTTTTGTACAATGCGATAGAAATTGAGAAAGTTCGGTTGCTAGACATTCTTCTTGCACTGTACATAGCACTTCTTAAAAGAACAACATGGTGAACGATGTCTCCCTGTTTGAAAAAAGAGCAAAGTATACTTAGCTAAACACAAATAGAAGACAACACTAATTATTTTTCAAGTATTCTACCTAAGAAACTGATTGAACAACTCTAGGTAAATAAATATGACCTCCTTTCTCCCTAGCTTCTCCAAGAAGCAGGTGGGTGGCACAAAACAGAGAATACCATGTTGGTTTCGTTAATGTTCTTCATAGGACAAAACCAACAATATGATATTTTTGTGTACTCTGATAGAAACAACTATATCTGTTCAAGAAGGAGTCCACATGAGATGAGAAGGAATAAGGTCAGAAGGAATATATTTAATAGTATATACAAACTTGGTGAGAGGATATGATAAAATTCTAACGTAGTCATAGGAACATTCTTATATTTTCGGATTCTTAGCACAATGACATAGCAATCAGAACATTCTTATTTCGTAACTTTTAGAACAATGGCATTATGATATTGAAACTGCAACATGATTATTTTTGTAATTGCTATGTACATTATCCCATAGTGATAGAGGCGAAGCTGTCCTGATGTTCTGATGAGAGGTAGCTATCATTTTTGGTGGAAGTCAACTTTAATGATCAGACTACGAACGTGTGAAGATTTCGTGCCTTAGCAATAGCTAGACCAGTACCGAGGGTTTATTGACCATGGCGGAGCATAAGCAACCTGACCATGAGGGTCTATTTCCTTCACACAAACGAAGAAAAAGTAAGAAACTGAGATAGAATCTAGATATTCCGAATTTAAGTGGAAAGCATTAAAGATCCAAGTGGGGTTCTGTGATGTTTTGATCTAGTCGTTTAACACAAATGAAAGTTGTGAGTTGCAAATATGGCGAACTTCTAATCTAAAAAAATCCCAACTATTAATTGACACCCTAAGTGTTTTATTTATAGGGAGGAAGAGGAGAACTTCGTCCACCCTTGGCAAGGTGGGACTAAATTTTGTCCTAAGTCATTTTATCGATTAATACAAACTCTGGAAACAACCTGTTAAATCTATTTCAAAATTAAATGGGCTTGGCCAAAAAATAATGTGGTGTGGCACCTAAAATAAACAAAGGATGATTTTTTTAAAGTCAATCTTGTATATTTCGTCCATGTATTTTTATGTCATCATGGTGGCTTCAAAGTGCTGTAAACTCCATTCTTGTTCACTTTGCACGTGCCTTCATCTCGACACTTGATCATACTCCACTGTTCATCCTTCTTGTCCATGCTAGGCCCTTAATTTGTAAACAAAACAAATGTATCCAATTTAGGCGACATCATATTATCATGAAATTTAGAATAATTAGTAAGAAAAAAAGTAATTGGTATTTTAATCTGCATGCCTAAGCTCTAGTAATTGATCTAACATCGGTAGTAGCAGTGGTTGTGGGTGTAACTGTGGTAGTGATGTCCTCATCACATAGAAATTACAACCCCGTGTTTTTTTAACTCTCACCATATACAATTTAACATGTGCATTGCCATACAGTGATATAGCACAATGACAATTATTCATATTGTTGCCACATTAATATGATGTATAGCACAATTCATATTGGAAACAATATATTCACAAAAAATAGCTTAGGCATTAACACAAAACATATGAGTGTACTGAAATTCACCATCATGGCTATTGTCGTGGACAAAGAACATGGAAGTGATGCCGAAGTGAATGACAACGCACGACGGTGCGAGAGACCTGGCAACACCAGGCGCACACTAGGCCTCTTACGGGTACACATGGGAACACACATGACGAGCACACATGGGCACCAAGGTCATGGCACGTTGATGACGATTCACCATTGATGGTGTGCAGCAATGATGCGGTACCGTAAATTTTGTGGCGAGGAGGTCAGGAGATGGTGCCACCGGGCACCAATTAGGACAGGGGACAATGTGGCATAGTGGCAGTGATATGGACAATGTGGTGGGGCATACATCACCATTGATGGTGTGCGGCAATGATGCAGTACCGTCAATTTTGTGGCAAGGAGGTGAGGAGATGGTGCCACCAGGCACCAAGTAGGAAAGGGGACAATGTGGCATGGTGGCAGTGATATGGACAACGCGGTGGGGAATACGTCAGTACCAGATATCTCAATAGGGTTAAGTATTTAGAATGGCATTACAATAGTATGAGTATCCATCCCTCAGCAGTCTTGCTTTCTGGCAGGTTAGTGAGATGGCAGTAGCACTGACTACCACATAAGACTGGTAATTATCAGTGATCTAGGGCATAGGAATTTTAGTTTTCTAATGGTTGAAAATAGTGCCAATACTATTGATTTTAATCTATAGGTTACGTACAAGTTGTTTTTCATCTGATTTTATTATTATTGTAGGTTCTATTCCATGCATGTAAAAATATTTATATATCGGCCATGAGAGGGGGCGGTCTCTTGTGTTTAGAAGTGAGGCGTGTCATTCGATTATGAGAAATTTATGATATTTTCAGGGAAGATTAACCAAACACATTTATTTTCCTCCTCTAGTTAATATGGTGTGATTTGAATGCACTTCTTCTTTCATTATCTTTGATCTATAATTCAAAACTCGATGTGTAAATGTAATTTTTGCTGTGAATAATTAATCAGACATACTTGATTGGACTTGAATGAAACTTGGTCGAAATGGATTACACAAAGCGAATATTACAAGATAAAATAAATTAGATCATTACTAAAAATATCTACTATTTATACTAGGCACTTCTTTTCCTCCACCTTGACACCCACGACGAAGTCGTGGGCTCTCTCTATTCGGCCCAAGGCCAGTTATACAGTCTCTTGTGACACTGCCATCTCAGCTTTAGGCTAGCTATAGTTTTCACGGTCGGGGCCTATAGCTGCTTCCACAGAATTGCGGGCCTTCGCATCTATTGATATTGACTCTATCCATAATTTTTCGAGGCTGGGGATTGTGTCATTGCATTGACGAGCTTCCACCTATGGACGCTTGTCCTCCTCCCACTCGACCATAAAGGCTTCACACGATGCCGACTGCTTGTCCATTGGTTGTCATCTCCGCTAGAGGCTGGTGTGCGTAATGATCTAACTACACGTCAAAGACCAAGAACTTCCTGGTTCATCTAGCCTGTTCGGGCTCTGCAGTGACAAGGCTTGACGTGTCATTAGAAGTGTTGTAGATTAGTTAGAGTAAGGGAAGGAAAAGTGGAGCCTTTGATAATATATCACTTTGATGGGGGGAGAGGCAGTGAGGCAACAAAGATGAGGGGTGATGGAAGTGCCATTACTCCATATATGTATAGTTGGAGACAATGTGGGAATTATTGTTGCTAGTCAAACAGGTGTTGTCACGTCATGAGAATCATCACCTGTTCAATCCTGCACACTAGGTACCCATGTATGCACATATAATTGTGGACACATGAGTGTGCCTCCATTCACATCCCAATTGATCAACATAGGAAGGAGGCCAAACAAATTCTAGAGACACACCAAGACACCAACTAGGAGTTTAGTGATGAGTTAATATAAAGGACCACCAAACAATGGACGGTCATACATGTTAAAATTTAATTCAAGAGAAGCAAACCAAGGTGTAAGATGAACTCACCACTAACCGGCCTTCTCATGAATGGGTATTGTTAACTATCGATCAATGATAGGTGCGAGTGTTATTAAGATCTGAGTAGTTACCTCATGACTAGGTTGTCCATCCTCTTTGCATGCTGACCATATAGCACGCAACTAGTGGCATGTGGTAGTCCATGAAAAAGAAAGCGGTCAGCAGTCCATCAACACGTCTGAAGGGCTAAATAGATACCAAGTTCACCGATTGAGCTGCCATTGATTCTGACTAGTTGTGTCTGCGAACAATGCCTCATAGCAAGATTGGGCAGGTAGTGTTTGTTGTGCCAGGTAGCAATTTCCCTCAAGTGGATGACATTGAGGTTAACTAAACCAATAAGAACGCTTGAACGTCAATGATTAGTACCTACATAGAACTACGGTACTTGTCTTGGTCCCCCAACGAAAAGAGTGAAATTGTAAATCTCATTGAACGGTGAATAAATTACAGATGTGTATCGACAAAGTTATTTCTATAAATATTACCATACATGCCATAATTGCACATAGGCATCATTTTCAGACTTATATAGACCATAACCTAACTATATCTATAGCTAATATTCTACCCCAAGACCGATATCTAGTATGCATCTTAAAGGTATTAAATAACACAGAGCATTGCATTAAGCATGATGACATTATATAGATAATATATTGTGTTTACCCCCGTCCACCACCAGGACAACTAATCAACTATGTTTTTATCCTAGGTGGAAACAATACACTACAAAACTTTTCCACTTCCTATCACTACAGTAAATTACTTGCAAGATTGAACCCATCTAACGTAGACAACCCCCTCTTGAACATCATTCACCTAAAGATGGAAAGTGCAATACTCATAGATCCAAGAGCATAGATGTCTATAATTTAAGCAGCATGGAACTCATATGAACCCAAGAATCAAATATGTATTGATCCTATCATGAAGTGACCATTCATCACAAAAGAAGGAATGGAACACCAAATTACATCATATGGTTCAAAATTATGTAGAGCAGCTTCTGCCATTATTGTATTGAAGAAGAAGAAGACTAAGAAGATAGAGAGAGATTGGAACTAGCTACTGTTAGGTACCATTGTCTAAACATAACTACTCACACCTGGACATGTTTGCACCAACATTGATGTATATGATCTCCACGCGAACCCACCTTGCTACTCCCTCCTAGACCGCACCAACCTATCGCCTAGGGCCTATAGGGGTCCCTAGGTGTGTCCAAGCCGCTCTGACTCTGTTTCTTGCCGCATCTTTGTGACATATATTATTACTTTTTTCTCATGGAAAATTGATATTTCTAGATGTCCAAAATAGGAAAAAAATAGAAAGTAGCATTGAATTAATATGCTAGTCTAGAAAAGGGAGAAAATGATTTCAATACTATGTCATTATGATATAAGTGTAGCATGAAACAATCAGAAATTGTAGATACATGTAGAACATATCAACATCCCAATCTTAACCCCTGCTCGTCCTTGGGCAGTTAAATGATCACAGAATAATGTTTGGTTGTAGAAATAAACGTACTCTTGCATTTCATGAATTCCTGATCCTATTGCCATATGTTACGAAAGAATGTCAAATTATATTGGAAACATAGGATGACTTGGTTTTCCTTTTATAATAGCAATCTAATCATAAACCAACCCAAGGGAAACCAAGTTACTTTGACCATGTAGTACCGTATCAGCTCATAATAGGTCATGCAATACTTGAGTGCAAGTCTAGCCATATAACTTTTACAACCGAACAAATAATAATACAGGGGTTTATGAGAAGTCAAAAAGACATAAGAAAGTTTTGCACTACCTTGATTTCGCATGGAGACCTAGATCATTTGAGGAAGCTCATCATTGGAATATACAAGCCATGTTCTATTATTTAAGGAACCCCAACAAGTCTATGAAACATGAACTATATGACAACTCTATATACCAAATTCAATAGAGAAAGAGCTACTTTCAACCACAAGTGTATACTAAGGAAAGGATAGTAGTGTTGCTCCCTCTCTCAATCCTCCATTTATTTTTTGGCATCCATGTTGTAATTTTTCTATATGTCTCAAGGTAGGAGCAACACTCTACAATGATATAAAATACACCATAATTTACTTACAACTCAACCATGCCCAGCTAAACTCAACTCAAGTGAGAAAACTAATGATTATCATCATGTAGAAATTCTAATGTATGCCTTTGGTACTGTAACAGTATATCTAGGAATTGCCATAGACTTCCATGGTAGGTAGGTATGGTGGATATTTTGAGGAATATAATTTGTGGGGTTATGTGTTGGCGAACAAGAAGAATCCCTCCCACGAGGTTTGAATGTATCAACAAAGTAGGGACCTAGTCTCGATGTGAAAGTGGTAAATGCTCGATACTGAAGAAGCTAGCTAGATTGAAGGTAAAATATGTAGTGTGGTATCAATCTCATATTAGTCATAAAGAGCTAAATCATTTATAATGAAAATTATATAGTATTCTCATAAATATTGCATCACTAAGAAACTATTGGGGGCGTTGGTAGTTTGGCGCTGCTTAGGCCCATTTTCGTATCTCAGCCTAAACAAAATTGTTGGTTTACTTACAACTGCCCCCCAACTTGGAATTCATCGCAATACTAGAGGTTTCCAACCAGCATTCCATTAATTAAGAAAGGTAATGATCCCATATGATCGTACAACAACTCCTCACTATTGTAGTCAACCACTTTTACCAACTCATCCATTTATTACTCCCACTTTACCTCAAAACTATTTCAAAGGATCCTATTTTACCTTTATGACTATACACTTGCCCATGCAACTTATAATCATACCCTTAATGCATACACATTAATGTTATTACCGAGGTATTAATGGCATGCCAATTACCCATTTCTACTCAACTATCTAAACAAATATAAATGAAGCAACAGAGTGTTCAAAATGTGTTTCTAACAAGACTCATGCTTTAACAAGAATAAGTAAAGCAAAGAAGCAATTCTACAATCATATGACCATGCATGAGATCTTACCAAGCATATTTATTCAGGTGTGATGATTTTTTAAGATCAGCATGCAAAATGAAAACAAAATGACACTCCTAGAATAACACATGTCATGTGGATAAATAGAAACATTGGTCGAACCGAGACAAACCGATAGTTGTTGTTGAAGAAAGGGGGATTCCTTGGGCGTCCCAAAGATTAGATACCTGAGACTTTTTGAATACTTCCTTGAGGAGCCTTTGAAAACCCCAATATTGAGATTAGCCTCTCATTTTTCTCCTTGTATCACTGTCTCGCCTGGGTTTTAACAACTTCAGACGCATAGAACTTATTGAGAAATTGTGACATTGGTTATTTATAAATAATACTTAAATAAAATCATTACTTTCCAAATTTTTTTTGAAGAAAAATATAATTATCATTATCTACTCTGTGGCAAACAATCCTAGCACTCCCATAAAATTGCAAATATAAAAGTTTTTTACTACTATCAAAAGAGTCTATCAAAATAAGGAAATCTATAAATATGCAAACAATATCCATGCTTACTATCTAAAGAATTCACAATTATATTAGAAACTGATGAATTGATCTCACTTTTTAGTAGAAGCAAACATTTGTTTCAACGCTAGAACACATAAATTTCTAACTGAGAAAGGTAATGACAATTCTTGGCATTTTGTTAAGAAAAATAACAGAAAACAAAGTTGTTACAAAAAAGAACAAGCCCATTGAAAAATAAAAGAAACAAATATAAAACATAGGTTGCGACCTACAAGCGCTTTTATGTAATGCCTTTTATCTAGGCGTAATGTTCTCCGTATAATTTTTTGAGTTTTTGTCGGCATTCTTGAAAGAGTCCTTACTAGCAGATGTATTTTTCATAGGAGGTCCTTTCAATATTTTAGTAGCACTCTGACATTTAAGATCCTTTCCTCCATGAGGTTTAAGGTTACAAACTTCTTTCGGTGTGTTGATACAAGTGTGGCGAGTTCTGGCACCAATGGTAGAGAGGGCACTTTTGCAACGAGCTTGGTGAAGAGGTGTATACGGCTGATGGATCGATATTGAAAAGTGAGCCTGCCTAGGGATTCTTGTATAATGACAGCTTGGTAAAGTCGTTGGAGCCCCATGCCGGTTCATGTCGTAGAACTTTCTTGAACGCCTCACAAAGTCCAATTTTATTTTACTCCTTCAACTAACAAGGAACTTGGCGGTGTACCCTCGCACTCGAACTCCACTAGGTCAAAAACCTAGGATCAAGCTCCTGCATTGCAAGGGAGAAATCATGCTCATCTAGCGTCCACAAGAGATGAGATAAATGGGGGAAGAGGACCTACATCATGTTGGCAACATTATAGACAATGGACTGGCCAACAATGATTTCTAAGATCCTATTTTTTGTTTATGATGTGATGTAGACAAACAACCAGTTGGTGTCGCCATCCTGAAGCCATGTGAACCACACGTGTTTACCTGGCATACTATGACTTAGAGGAAGGCGAGTTCGAGGTAGGTTCCTTTGAGATTTTGTTGGATCCATGCTTGAAAGGCATATAGTGGTTAGATATATTATGAGGTGTCAAGACAACCGATAATCTCGCGGGATATGAGCAGCTGTAGGGAAACATTGTTGATCTTCTTGGCTCTCCAGGAACAAAGTTGTTGAGTGGTGGTCATGAGTTGGGAGACAATGCAGTAGAATGGGTCCAGATTAGCAGCCACCGAACTCCATGTTTCTATCACCACTTGATGAATCCCATCAATCGTAAGCCAGTCCTACTCAAAGCGGAAGTGGCATGCGCGGTGGTACTATAAGCACAGTTGACGATCCGCTGGCAGTGGTGGGAGAATACCCTTGCAAGGGAGTAGATCAGGCTTCGGTGGTGTAGCTCTTCCTAGCTGTAGGTACAATTTGCTTCATTGATGTGCTCAACGGAGGGAGCATAGCACCAGGCAAGCCACCCACCCAAGAGGAGAGGTCATCGTTCTAGATGATAAAAGATGATTGCACCACTTGAAGAGGTAGATCCATAAGACAAGGAAGTCAAACCACCTCTAAGGCGACAAATTGGTAGTGCACAATAGGCTGGAAATAAGGAAGAGCGCACCCACACACTACATGGCTGAAGTGATAACAACTCCTATACTAGTCGCCTAGCGACCAGAGACATTATGGCGCATGTCGTTGAACGTGTGGCACTCATCGACCGGTGGGTGGGGCGACAATGATTGCGGTTTGTTGCGACTTTCCAGGTGTACTCGGGTTGTTTTCCATCACAGAGGACCGAATGTAATTTAACCTCGGCTATGGATGTAGAGTGATCAGAGATGTGTCTGGTGTGTGAGCACCTCCGCCTTCAGGGACATAGGGGCATGTCCAATAGTCAGTTTTGGTAGGAGGGCCTATACTATAAGAGCACATAGAAAATGACGATAGAGCCAACACAACTCTATCAATAGGCTAGTGGGGTGTGGGATGGCTCCACGAGTTACTATGCGGGATATGTGGGAGGAGGTGGGTTGACACCGAGGCCAAAAGTGGCTACCGACTAGGGCTAGAGGGGAGGCTCCCATGAATGAATTATTCATATGTTTGACATATGGGATATTCAGGTATGCATTTATGAGCACGAAGATTATTATTCCTTCAATTGGTACATTACGTAAGGCACAAAGGCATGAAGGATGAAAGAACAGACATCAACAACTTATATGTCCTTCACTCTTTAGTTTGCTCAATTTGAGCATATTATATAGGGCACCGCTAAGTGTCAGCTTAATGTCCACAACCCAAATCGGTCGGCCAAAAACCAATGATTAATCCCTGGTGAGAGTTGGATATCTTTCACCACAAACACATAGGATAAATAAATAACTGCCCTATGGGGGACGCATCCCACACAAATAGCGCACCTGGGAAAGTGACACCCTTGTTCTTGGGCAAGAGATGTAGACTCTCATGACGCTCCCCTGACCAATTTGCTCCCAGCAGCCATCCACAATAGTTGCACCACTAATAGCTCCCAATCACCCCCGCCATGTCATCGGGCAACTTAGCCCTTGCCTCGTTGTCGCAGCTTTGTGCATGGCATCTTTGTCCACCAATTTTAGCTCATCACAGCTACATTCGTGGTATCCACCATGGATGACACTCTAGTTCCCCGCATTTTGGGTACCGAGTGAAATTTTATGATCTCACGCGGTTACCACGTTTACCGTTTCCCCTCGAGAAACACTCTTACCGAGCAAAATATCTTGAATATTTTGAAATTTTTGAATTCAAACGCTTAATGTCGGATTAAATAGGCGCCATCTCTTCTATGACAACAGGACAGGTAGTGGCCTAGTGGCAAAGGCATCCTTTCCTTACCAGCTAGTCGCGGGTTTGAGTCTGCCCTCTGGCATTTCTATTCTTTTTTACGAAGCAAAAGTTCAAAAATACTGAAGCATCCAGGGATCGAACTCGCGAAGTAGGAGCAAGCGGAAGTTGCGGTGCATTAGCCACTACGCCAGGGCATTTCTAGTGAAACTCTAGAGTCAAATACGTATATATATCGACGTCAAAAATATTTGAATTCAAATTTCAATTTTAAATTTCATCTGAATTTTTTTCGGAATTTCGCGGTTACCGTGGTAACCGCAAATTGCGGTGACCCTTGAGAAAAAAGGTCCTCTTGGGATCCAAAGCCTTGCTAGTTCCTCGCATCAGCTGTCAAAGCTAGATGTAGCACCTGGAGGCACTGGTTCCAGCTTGCAGGCCATCGCTTGAAGCATCGTTGATGTTAGTTTCAACATCGTTTGATGTCGGTTCCAGCACCATCCACGAGCGGTCACATATTTTGGTGTTGTCGGTTGTACTATTCGGCGTAGATGGGATCGGAACTCGGAGCCCACTCTAAACCCAGTTGCAGTGCACCCTACTTCTAGTTCCAACATCCTGCACCGGCCATCACCACCCCTATGGCCATGCGTTCGCAACATGCGTCGCTACTGGTTCCATCACCCATGTTGTGTGTTCCAATATACTGAGTTGTCCGATTCAACACCGTCGCTTCCCTTGGTCACCATAGTCACATCTTGGAGGAACCAAGGTTTCATCTTCTGTACTGGCTGGTCAAAAGCTATGGTGACGGGGTTTGCAGATTCTTTGTCGAGGCTCATGCTCTACTGAAAATTCCCTTTGAGCTCTGGTCACTTCGAGGTAAAAGGGGGATGCCTAGGTGGGGGAGACTACTAGCGTCCCAGATGGTAAGAGGCAGGGCACACCTTCCCCTCCCCACTTCATCGTTGTCACATCCATCCTCTAGAGAGTACCGTGAGGGTGGAGCACCACTCCGTCATGGTCGCTCTCATTGCGTGTTGGAGGAGGCACTGTAGTAGCGCTTCAATTGGTGGTATTGAAAGGGCTCGTGGTCAGCATGGTGGGAAGAGAGCAAAGGATAGGTGTGCCAGGACAGGGCATGCGTGGTGATCAGGAGACAAAGAAGAAAAAGAAAAGTGAGATGGAAGTAAAATGATTGTGTTTCTTGGTGGAGGATAAAGAAAGCAAAGGAAGCTATGCCTCGGACCCACAACGTGGCCCAGATGTGTGCGACTGGCGAGGACGACCTTGCTCAGCCGACATGCAATCTTTTCCTTTTATACAAGCTCTAAATGATTAAGGATCATATGCTTTACCATGTGGACACATTATTTTCATGCCTGACCTTTCATAAATAAAACATAGATGACCAATGAACATTGTAAGAGGTGTCTCCATTTAGAAAGTAAAAAATTAGGTAGTTGTCCATGACAAATATCATATTTCTTTTGTCTGACTTATTTTCATTTCTTTAGTTGATTTTATAATCATACTGCAGGCCCAGAAGCAAGAGGAACTCCCTGAGCAGGTCCTTTGTTGTGTTAGATTGAACAAGATAGACTTCATCAATCATGGGCAAGTTCCAACGATTGTCGCATTCGATGATAAGTGATATACTGGATTGTAGCGGCTGCCTTGTGCAAGTTGTTGGAAGGCTAGATATGAAGATCTAGAGCAACAAAACAAAAATCAAAATTCCATGAGAATTATGCACCTCACATGTTCATTTATGCCTAATATATTCGCTATGTTGCCTGCTTTCATAGGCATGGATATTTTCTGATAGATAAAATATATAACTGTAGCGGTGAAACATGTGAACTTCTCTTGCTTCGGTACTGCTTTGGCAAGATAATTCTTAAACTGTTTTTGTAATGATGCATATGATATACCATCTAGCAAATATTGGTTAGGCACAATATTTTCTTGTAAAACACTTCTGATGTAGGATGAAACCATAGGTGGAGATCTTATTCACACTTGGAGGTGAGGAAGGAGAAATCAAGAGTAGAATCACAGGAGGAACACTTAAAGCAACATCCAAGGTTACACATCTACCAATTCCACATACAGATACAAGATTCAAGATCCAAATCCAACAAAAGGAAATAGCATAGGATAGTTCTTCCCAATCCTGAGAGGAATTGAGATCTTGTTGATCGTCTTCTCCAATCCCTAGGGGAGGAGGTCTAGATATCCACTTTGGGATCTTCTCCTAAAGGAGGCCTTGATCTCCAAAAGGAGAGGTAGATAGGAGAAAAGTTCTCAAGATCTCATAATATGCTTTTCTAACCATATAAGGAGGAGGGGAAGGTCTATTCATAGCCTAGGGTGGAATAGACAGGCTGGTGGAGATATACAAGGCCACATCACTGATTTGCATGTAGGCAAGGCCGGACGTCCGAGTGGGTGCTCGGATGATTTGGACACTTCCCAGATGATCTGGGTAGTCACCCATATGGTATGGCTATGGTCGTAGTGGCTAAGGACAGCCAGGCGTTCGGGATGCTGTCCGGATGTTCGAGCATCTTCCAAATGATCCGGGTAGGTTCCCGGATGATCCGACTTCGCGTATAGGCTTCGGGTGTCCTCGGGCTTTGTAGCCGGATTGTCCCAGCTAGAAGCCGGATCGTCTGGGTGTACGCCGATCATCTGGGATGTTGTCCTAGCGTCCGGGTAAGTGTCAGAATTGCCTAATTTTTTTCTTCTTCACCAAGTTCTTCTTCGGCCATTCCTTGGCCTTGGTCCTTAGCTTCTCCATGGCTAGTCCCTTGGCACTTGAGCATAAAAATGTCTCCATTTGATGTAGTATCCATGTCTCATGTGATTGAAGTTCAACAAGGAGGGAGTTGAACTCGGTTTCGATAGATCATGCACGAGCCCTAGTCATCGGTCCAATTGGTTTATTGGGTGACACTAGTAGAAAAAGGGTCAAACGTGAAGCACATTAGTGCCGGTTTGAATTTGAGCTGGCACTAATGTGTACATTAGTGCCGGTTCCAACGGCTAGCCGGGCCGCTCTCATTAGTACCGGTTCGTGGCGAACCTTTAGCACCGGTTCATGCCACGAACCGGTACTAAAGTGAGTGGTGGCAGGATGTTGTCAGTCCGGGGCCCCTCCAACTCCTTTAGTACCGGGTCGTATCACGAACCGGTACTAAAGGTCGTCCTACATAGACCCTTCGTCCACTCGAGTTCGCTCTGTTCTTCCCCTTTCCCCTCTCCTCTTTGTTCTTTCCCCTCTTCCTCTCAAGCTCATCACACATTTTGCCCATGATTTGAAGGCCCCCATCCATTCAAATGATCACAAAGGTTAGAAACTCTTTCCTTTCATCTCTCATTGCTAGATTAGCTCATGCAATGCTTTATATAGTGATTGATTTTTGAGTTTAGTAATTTTGGAGGAATTATATATATGTGCTAGTATTTGATTTATATGCAATTTGAGGTCAAAAATAACACTTAGTTTTGCATATGTAGGTGTGGTTTACTTAGTACCTTCTAAATCTCCGTCATAACCACCGTCGATCGCTCGCAACGTCCCGTTGCCGGCACCACCTTGTGGTGAGCCTCTTGTTCATGAAGTTTTATATAAAAAAATGATGTTTGAGTGATTTGGATATATAGTTACTTGTATAATTATCTTACCCATACGTTGTTTGTTATGCATAGTGCCATGGTTTTGATATCCGTCCCCGTCGGCCCTCATCCGGGTTATGATTCGGATGTGGTATATTCTCTTTTAAAACTATTCATTGCATTTCGTGTTTATGACAAATTATGCCCATCAAGTTGACATAGATATTTGTATGTAGGAGGTAGTTGAACCCGATATTCCAACCGACCCTATTGTCGAGAGGTTAAATTTAGTTGAAGGAGAAAACGAGGATTTGAAGGAAAAATTGAAAAGAATTGAGGGGGAGAAGATGGAATTGGAGTTGCATGTTGCCGATGTCGTCGATGATCACAATATTAAGATGGAGAAAATGTGCTTGAAGATTAGAAAGATTAGAAAATATGCCATTCATAGTGAGGCTTGGTATCATTATGCTGTTGGATCAATTGTTACCTTAGTTGCAATCTTGATCGCATTTGTTGTTGCATTTAAATACTTTAGCTAGAGAGTTATTTGTTTGTTGCATTGAAGTGTTGTATGCTCTTTATGTATGAACTTTATGTATGAACTTTATGTATGAACTTTATGTATTGCATTAATTTGATGTTTTCGGTGCTGTGTATTGAAGATGAGCCGGCAATGGATGTATGATGACCGATGCTCTCCCGACTTCATTAATGGCATGCGTACTTTTCTGCTTGCGGCTGACGCAAACAAGCGAGCGGATGGTTTTATGCATTGTCCATGTGCTGGCTGTAAGAATGGTCGCAATTACTCTACGTCAAGAACCATTCACGTCCACCTGTTTGAGTCCGGTTTCATGCCCCACTATAATGTTTGGACCAAGCATGGAGAAAGAGGGGTTATGATGGAAGACAATGAAGAAGAGGACAACGACAACTATCCTGGCCATGGGTTCCCTGAATACGATGATACAACTATGAGGGAAGAAGCTGAGCCGGTAATGCGGGAAGAAGCTGAGCCGGCAATGCGGGAAGAAGCTGAAGAAGAGGCATCAGATGAGCCCGTTGATGATCTAGGTCGGGCCATTGCCAATGCAAAGAGAAACTGCGCAAGTGATTTGGAGAAGAAGAAGTTGCAGCGCATGCTAGAGGATCACAAAAAATAGTTGTACCCGAATTGCGAAGGTGACAAGAAAAAGCTAGGCACCACACTGGAATTGCTGCAACGGAAGGCAGAGAATGGTGTATCTGACAAGGGATTTGGAAAGTTGCTGGTAATGATAAAGGATGCTTCCAAAGGACAACGAATTGCCCGAGAGGACGTACCAAGCAAAGAAGGCTGTCTTCCCTCTAGTGTTAGAGGTGCAGAAGATACATGCATGCCCTAATGATTGCATCCTCTACCACCGTGAGTACGAGGATTTGAACGCTTGCCCGGTATGCGGTGCATTGCGCTATAAGATCAGCCGCGATGACCCTGGTGATGTCGAGGGCGAGCACCCCAGGAAGAAGATTCCTGCCAAGGTGATGTGGTATGCTCCTATAATACCACGGTTAAAATGTTTGTTCCAAAACAAAGAGCATGCCAAGGCGATGCGATGGCACAGAGAAGACCGTAAGAGAGACGGAAAGTTGAGAGTACCCGCTAACGGGTCGCAGTGGAGAAAAATCAAAAGAAAGTACGGGAAGGAGTTTGCAGATGACGCAAGGAACGTATGGTTTGGTCTAAGCGCAGATGGCATTAATCCTTTTGGGGAGCAGAGCAGCAACCATAGCACCTGGACTGTGACTCTATGTTTGTATAACCTTCCTCCTTGGTTGTGCATGAAGCGGAAGTTCATTATGATGCCAGTGCTCATCCAAGGCCCTAAGCAACCCGGCAACGACATTGATGTGTACCTAAGGCCATTAGTTGAAGAACTCTTACAACTGTGGAAGGGAACAAGTGTACGTGCGTGGGATGAGAACATGGGGGAAAAATTTGACCTAAAGGCGTTGCTGTTCGTGACCATCAATGATTGGCCTGCTCTCAGTAACCTTTTAGGACAGACAAACAAGGGATACTGCGCATGCACACACTGTTTGGACAATACCGACAATATATATTTGGCTAATTGTAAGAAGAATGTGTACCTGGGACATCGTCGATTTCTTCCGAGCAGGCATCCCGTAAGAAAGAGAGGCAAGCATTTCTCCGGTGAGGCGGATCACCGGACGAAGCCTCGCCACCGTACTGGTGCTGATGTACATGATATGGTCAAGGATTTGAAGGTGGTCTTTGGAAAGGGTCCTGGTGGACAACCTGTTCCAAATGACGCTGACGGACGTGCACCCATGTGGAAGAAGAAATCTATATTTTGGGACCTGCCCTATTGGAAAGACCTAGAAGTCCGCTCCGCAATCGACGTGATGGACGTGACGAAGAATCTTTGTGTGACCCTGCTTGGCTTCTTGGGCGTGTATGGGAAGACAAAAGATACACCTGAGGCACGGGAGGACCAGCAACGTATGCACGTAAAAGATGGCATACATCAGGGTCATGCAAGCTACACTCTTACCAAAGAAGAGAAGGAAATCTTCTTTGAATGCCTGCTTAGTATTAAGGTACCGTCTGGCTTCTCATCGAATATAAAGGGAATAATAAACATGGCAGAGAAAAAGTTCCAGAACCTAAAGTCTCATGACTACCACGTGATTATGATGCAACTGCTTCCGGTTGCATTGAGGGGGCTTCTACCAGAAAACGTTCGATTAGCCATTGTGAAGCTATGTGCATTTCTCAATGCAATCTCTCAGAAGGTAATCGATCCAGAAATCATACCAAGGTTAGAGAATGATTTGGTGCAATGTCTTGTCAGTTTCGAGTTGGTGTTCCCACCATCCTTTTCAACATCATGACACACGTCCTAGTTCACCTATGCGAAGAGATTAACGTTTTGGGTCCTGTATTTCTACACAATATGTTCCCCTTTGAGAGGTTCATGGGAGTCTTAAAGAAATATGTTCATAACTGTGCTAGGACAGAAGGAAGCATCTCCAAGGGCCATGAAAATGAGGAGGTCATTGAGTTTTGTATTGACTTTATTCCTGACCTTAAGCCGATTGGTGTTCCTGAATCGCGGCATAAGGGCAGACTGGATGGAAAAGGCACGCTAGGAGGGGAACAAATAATATGTATGGACGGACATTCTCTCACTGAAGCACACTACACAATTCTATAGAATTCCGCCTTGGTGGCTCCGTATATGGATGAACACAAGAATTTGATACGCTCCCAACACCCGGAGCGTCTGATGACTAGATTACACGTGAACAAACCAAGAGTTTCGCCAGCTGGTTGCAGACACGTACCATGCATGACACCTCTATTGAAGATGACCTGTACTTGTTGTCCCAGTTACCATCTTCGAATATAATGACTTTCAAAGGGTACGAGATAAATGGTAATACATTTTACACGATCACCCAAGATAAGAAGAGCACCAACCAAAACAGTGGTGTCCGCTTTGATGTAGAAACCAAGACAGGAAAGGAAACATATTATGGTTATATACAGGACATATGGGAACTTGACTATCGACGTGGTTTGAAGGTCCCTTTGTTTCGGTGCAAATGGGTCAATATGACACGAGGCGGGGTAACGAAAGACCCGCAGTACGGAATGACAACAGTGGATCTCAACAATCTTGCGTATGCAGACGAACCATTCGTCCTAGCCAATGATGTGGCACAGGTTTTCTATGTGAAGGACATGTCTACCAAGCCAAGAAAAAGAAAAGATAAGGAAGCGAATGCATCGTACGATGAGCCAAAGCGGCACATAGTTCTTTCTGGGAAGAGAAACATCGTCGGAGTGGATGACAAGACAGCCATGTCAGAAGATTATGAAAAGTTTGATGAAATTGCTCCGTTCACCGTGAATATTGATCCGAGCATCCCGTTAAATGACGAAGATTTTCCATGGTTACGGTGCAAAGGGACACACGCGAAGAAAAAGTTTCACACCCAAAGATCTAGGATGTGATCGGCTTCACTATCATCACTTTCTTCTATGTTTCACACCCAGGAGGGAATCTCTGTAATAGTTAGGGTAGTTATGTGTTTTGGCATTTGAAACGCGAAGAAATTTTATGTGCAAACAAATTCTTTGATGCCTTTACTGATTTTTTTAAGCTAAATGACCCTGAAATTGAAAAGTATTTCAAATGAACTCAGAAAAGGTTGAAAGTTGGCATGGTATCATAATTTCACCCACATAGCATGTGCAAAAAAGTAGAGAGGGTTACCGCAAAAACTGGATGCACTTCGTGTACTAAATGGACAATCTCTTTTGAAGTATCAAGGTTTCGGACGAAAACTCATCCGTTACAAAGGGCATTTCATTTTTTAAATAACCTAAGCATTACCAAATTGAATATAATGATAAAACACACTAATATTAAACATAAGAAAAAAGAATCACTGAAAAATCTATTCTCAAAGTTAAATTATTCACAAACTAGTGATTCACACAAATTTCAAATAAATCAAAATTTAAACTATTCAAATTTGTAAACTACCGGTACTAACATAAAGTTTGTAATTTTTTGTACCTAAAGAAAAATATTCACAAAGAAACTCTAAATACAGCAAAAAAACAACTCAAACAAAAATAAATAAAGCAAAAAAATAAGAAAAAAAAGCCCACCTACTGTGCCACAGCGGCCTGCATACGAGTAGAAACCCAACCTATTGTTGGGCCAGGATGTAGGCCCGCAAAGGCCCAGTAGGCCCACAGGGCAGCACAGAACATTTAGGCCCAGTAGGCCTGCTTTGGAGAGGAGCTCGAGGGAGCTACCGCACTGGGGCTTATAAACCAGTGCGGACACCCCTCGGCTAGCGAGGTGGGACTAAACATTTCGCACCGCACCTGCGCCAGTGCACCCCCTTTAGTGCCGGGTGGTAGCATCAATCGGTACTAAAGGGGGGGCCTTTAGTACCGGTTGGAGCCACCACCCGGCACTAAAGGGGGTGCGGTTACCGCCGCTTGGCCTGGCCAAAACAGGCCTTTAGTATCGGTTGGTGGCTCCAACCGGTACTAAAGGTCCATCCTATATAACAAAACACTTCAAAAATTTCAGTTTCTCCTCTGCTTCTTCTCCTCTACCCCGTCGCCGGCCGCCCCCGTCTCCATAACCCTCGTCGCCGCCCCCGTCCCCGTCGTCGCCGCCACGTCGTCCCCGTCCCCGTCATCACCGCCGAGCCATCCCGGCCCGTCCCACGTCGTCCCCGTTCCCGTCATCGCCGCCCCGGCCCGTCCACGTCGTCGCCGCCCCATCCCTGTCCCAGTCGTCGCCGCGCCCGTCGCCATCCCCGTCGCCGCCCCCCGTCGCCTCTCGCCTCGCCGGTGAGCACACACACACACATAGCATTGTTAGAAATTTTTCTTTTTTTAGTTATAGAAATAGTTAGTTATATAGCATTGTTAGAAATGTTAGAATTGTTAGAAATTTTTCTGTTTTTTAGTTATAGAAATAGCTAGAATTGTTAGAAACTTTTTTGTTTTTTAGTTATAGAAATAGTTATAAAAAGTTAGAAATTTTTCTTTTTTTAGTTATAGAAATATTATAAATGTTATACAAATGTTAGTTATATATATAGAAATGTTATAATTTTTTTCTTCTGTTTTTTAGTTATAGAAATATTAGAAATGTTATAGAAATGTTAGTTATATAGCATTGTTAGAAATGTTATAGGAATGTTAGTTATATAGAAATGTTAGAAATTGTAGTTATCAAAATCCAATCATTAAAAAAATGTTACTTTTTGCGGGCATATAGCTAGTATTTGTTCTTGACGATGCCCGGGCCGCATCCTCGCCGTCGACCTGTCCGCGATGATGTCCGGCTGACCCATGTCCGGGACTGGGTTCCGCCGGGCTGGCACTGGGAGGTGCTGCCTGGAGGGGCGCACCACTTGATGAGGAAGCCGGCCCCAGGTCCCGTCGTCGACCCTTATCTTGTTTGCTGGCGTTCGCGTGGGCCAGTGTCTGTGTGGAGGGAGCTGGCCCCGCCGGAGGTGGTAAGTCGTCGTGTCAGGGAGGAGGACGAGCACGTCCATCGCTATATGGTTGCGTTAGAGGGCAGCAGGTTCTCCAATACCTGGCAGTTTCTTCAGGGATGTCACTTCAGCTATGATCCTGTGAGGGTTCGTTCTCTTTGGGTGTCCACCGCCCGTGCCGCAGGAACCGTGAGTGTCCTAGATTCTTCTGTAGTATTCGATCTTTATTAGCTACCTAGCCAGTGATGTACTCGATACATAATATTTGAGACGATGTATTCAAGATTATATATTATTCGAGACGATGTATTCGAGATTATATCTATTATTCGAGACTATGTATTCGAGATTATATCTATTATTCGAGATGATGTATTCGAGATTATATCTACTATTCGAGACGACGTATTCGAGATTATATTCGATGATGCTTATTATGTACTATGAATGATTCAGTTTTTCCTTATTAATTGATTGCATCCATGCATTGTAATTTGAATATATTTCTTTTGGATTAGTTAAACAAAACCTATGGCCGACAATACCGGCAGAGAGGGAGAAGAGGCCCTGTTCAATATCATATGCAATCCTCGCGGGCCATATGATGATCAGAATGAAGAAGATTATGACGGCTCCGAATATCTAAACAACACCGGGGAGGGTGATATGATATTCGATCACGATGACTGAATTGATGAAGTCGTGAACTATGAACATGACGAAGAAAATGATGATCTTGAAACAACAAAGACCGGCGAGGTATATATATTTATATAAGCAGGCATCTGGTGATCATCACATGTTTTATATGACTTGAAGATATATTAACGAATCGATCTTTCTTCTTTCAGCCATCCGGATCGAGCAAATCTTCAGGCAACAGGACGAAACAAGGCCCGAACAAAAAGTTGAAGGAGGGCGTAAAGTACAATATCGAGGCAATCAGACCTAATGGCGAACCATTCGCGCCTAAGAAGATTGCGGACAAGTTCGTTCGTCAGTGTGGAGTTCTTGTGAAGGACCAACTCCCAATCTCCCTTCAAGAATGGAGAGAGCCATCAAAGCCACATCTAGGAGTTACTTTTGTCGACGACAGACAAAAACAATTGCTTTGGGAAACGCTCATGGAACATTTCACCCTACCAGATCATTTCACAAATGCAGATGTGGAGAAAGTCAAGGACGCTGCTCTTAGGAAGATGGCGGTTGCATTCAAGAACCACAAGATTCGTGAATGGGCCAAGTACGTCAACGGAGGAAGGAAGACTCCAGTATTCAAGGGAACACTAGAGAACCAAAGTGCTCATTAGGACGATTTCGTGAAATTCAAGGATTCGGAATTATCTAAGGAACGGTCGAGAATAAACAAGGCCAATGCCGCAAAAAAGGATAAGTTCCATAAGCTGGGGCTAGGTGGCTATGCGGTGGGATTGCCTAAGTGGGATAAGTCTGAGAAAGAGATGCTGGATGCAGGTGTCACTCCAGAAACATTGCGCTGCCCCCCCAGGTGCAGGACTTGGTTCTATGCGCATGGGGGGGGGGGGAGTTGGACCCGAAGAAAGGCAAAGTTTGCAAGAAGGCATGTCTGGAAGGAGCCGAAGATAAGCTACTTGTTGCAATAGAAGAGGCTCAATCCGGGTTGTTCGAGCCCAACAGAGAGAACGGCGAGCTTACACGTGCCCTGGGTAATCCTGAACACCCGGGAAGAACACGAGGCATGGGCGCTATTCCGTGGTATGAGGGGTTTTCGGACTGGAACGCCGACTACAGAACCCGTGCGAGAAAGAAGATTGCGGAGGAGAAGAAGAGGAAGATGGAGGAGGAGCAGAGGAAGCTAGAATATGAACTCCTTCAAGGCCTAGAATCAGCGCACGCGGACTTGGCAATCAAATTCCAGTGGCAGCAGGAGCAGATCGACTCACTTAGCCAGCAAAGGGGGTCTGAGCAGCTAGCAGATGATCCACCAATGGATAGCACCGTCCCATCCATGCCGAGAAGCAGCGTGGGTTCCGCCCCAGGTGACGCATTGCTGGATAGCTACCCAGTGGATGACATCATGGAGAACACTAACTGCGAGCTACACTTCAAAATGAAGAACATATCCATGAAGTTGGCGGACGCCCTTGCTTTTACGAATCCCCCTGAGGCAACCTTCCATTGCAACCCTATTCCAGCGGGCTATGCTCGTGTCTTGGTTGATGAGGTGGTGGACCAATATTCGGGCTAGACCTTGACATTCCTGGAGGTGACAATGAGCACACAATAGGAGAGGCCAACCATCGTATCATCCTATGGAGAAAGGATTGTATCATCTTTCGAATGCCACCGACACCGCGTCATCCGACTCCTCGTCGCAGTCCGCTACCGAGTCAGCAGACTCCCGCTCCTCTAAGTCCACCAACGCGTGAGGCCACTCCTCCTCCAAGTCCGGCACAACTTCATGCCACTCCTCCTCCAAGTCCGGCAAAGCGTCAGGCCACTCCTCCTCCAAGTCCGGCACAGCTTCATGCCACTCCCCCTCCAAGTCCGGCATAGCTTCAGGCCACTCCTCCTCCTCCAACTCAGCCACGTCAGCCGTCTTCGCCGCCTCAGCAATCACGGAAGAGAGCCGCCTCAGCTATGGTGCGTAGCGGTACAAGTCGAGGTAGTACTGCAGGTACAGGTGGAGGCAAGCGATTTCAATATGGTCCAAGCCTCGTGCCTCTTCCGCAGAGGCCTTACGACAAGTCCGAGGAGGAAAACGTAGCCATATCGAAGGCCGAGGTGGAAGCCCATTTCGCACCAAAACCGCCACCGCCGCCAAGGGAGAAAGTGCCTGTGGAAAAGATTGACCACTTCATTCGTATGGCTAAACCACCAGCTCCCAAGCCTGTTGACACAGACCATGAGCGCCACCTCAGGAAGTTAAATCGAGCACGTCTACAGAAAGAGGCGAGCTCGAGCAAATCAGCTGGCAAAAGGAGCGGTAAAACCGTTCCCCAGTTGGGAGAACAGGCTGCGCAATCAATCCCCCCGCTTGTTGTGCCAACAACACATGAGAGTAGGCGCGCCCAATATTATTGTGGGCAAACCGTTAACGTTCCCGGGGTGGGCGATGTGGTAATAACCGAGGAGCATATTGCGCAGGCTCAATCGATCGGGATCACTGTTGGACAACTCCTCGATATCGAGCCCATGTCTCCGACAAGAGAGGAGGAAATAAAACGAAAATATGCCCAGGGCCAACCTTTGGTCGAGCCAGAGGAGGTCAATAAGCTCCCAACAAGAATGTATGAATTGCATCAATGGTACATGGACATTACCAAGATTTCCAATCAAGAGTCCCTCATGGTGAATGTCAATGAGGAGCATTACTACCATAAGAAAGCTGTGACCGTTGAGTATTCAGAACTTTTTCAGCTATACAATAAAGACGCACTCGACAAATCTATCGTCAGTTGCTATTGTCTGTAAGTGATTCCTTTCTGTAATTTAAGTCTCAAGCTAGCTGATCATTTTGATCAATCATTACCTGTAATTATCCTCACTATATTCTTTTCTATGGTATTATGCGGGATGAAGATTTATGAAATGAAAAAAGGTGGACGCTATGGCATTGGGTTTGTTGACCCAAATACCATTAATGAATACACATGGAAATTAGATCCATATCACGCATAATGTGTAGAGGAAAGCATGCTACAGTTCTTCAAGGAACTCAAATACAATGAAGATATACTACTTCCTTACAACTTCCACTGAGTCACACTGTCTTGTACTACAAATTCTGTTTTTCCCTACTAGCTATAGCTACATGTTTTTGCTTACATATGCCCGCTTAATTAAGACATGCATATGTGTGTGCATGCAGATATCACTGGATCTTGTTAATCATTAAAGTTGATGAAGAACAGTTGAAGTACTAGACTCGCTACATAAGAAAGCAAGTGACTACACCGTCGTGAATGAGATAGTCAATAGGTAATTTCAATCATTATTAACTATATATCGGCCTATTTAATTATTTCGTCATTTCCTGATAACAACTATTTAATAACCCATTTATTCATTTTCTTTGTCGGCGGGCAGGGCTCGGGCAAAGTTCATCAGGGTCACTCCAGGCCCATGGAAACAAAGTCTGAAATGGTATCGACCCAAGGTAAGTAATTAAGTAGTACTAGCTAGCTGCCATCTCTTTAATTATCATGCTTGATTAATTATTATCTGATCAAAATTCCATTCTTGTAAAGGCCCTGAGGCAGGCGCCGGGGAATGATCTATGTGCATACTACATTTGCGAGAACATTCGCATGATGGCGTCCGAAAGGAGCAAATCTCAAAGACAGGAGTGGGTACGATATCGATTGTCAGAACACTATTCAAATTTTTTACACCATTATCGATATCTAGTCACACAACTAATACACATGCATATTGATCTCCTTCTTAATAGTTCAAAGAGGTGCGGGACAAGCTCCTAGCACAGGACCGCATAGAAGCAATTCAAGAGGAAATAGCGGGATTTTTGCTCGACCAGGTTATAGATCCCAAAGGAGAATACTATTACCCGCTACCGCCCCCATTAACCACTTCCAATTGTTATCGTGCTCCGAAGGCACCAATTAGCTAGGCTAATGCCACTGGCTCCGAAGGCACCAATTAGGAGAAATTGTATATATATATATACATGTGTGTATATATGTGTGAATTAATTAATGGTGGTTGTGAGACATTCGATGATATATATATATATATATACATATATATTATGATCGGTTCTACTAGAAAATCTATTTGTATATATGCATAACGTGTACAATATGTAGTATCGTAAAATACCAGCAAACGAAAAAGAATTAAATGGAAAACACAAAATTAAATGAAAAAGAAATCATAAACCCACCCCCCGCCAACATTTTAATACCGATTGGTGACACCAACCGGTACTAAAGGGCTCCCTGCCCCCGAAGCTGGCTCGTGCCACATGGTTGCCCTTTCGCACCGGTTCATGCTGAACCGGTACTAAAGGGGGGGGGGGCTTTAGTGCCTACATTTTAGCGCCGGTTACCAAACCGACACTAAAGGGCCTGATGAACCGGTGCTATTGCTCGGTTCTTCACTAGTGTGATGATGTCATGTCCATGGGGATGGCCGCACAATGCTCCACATCATTGCCTCCTCTTGGGAAATATCCACTGTCAGATCGATAACCTCATCACAATGGATGGGAGATAGGTCCTTGACATTGAAGTTGGCTCATGCTGTACTTGTCGTGAGGGATGTCAACCTTGTAGTAATTGTCATTGTAGCGTGCCCACACTTTGAATGGTTCATCGACTCGAGGTGGGCGCTTGGACTTCCGCTTGCTAGGGAATCTCTCCTTGCGAACTTGTACCCACACAAGGTCACCATTGTTGAACACCATGGGATGCATGTTGGCGTTGATCTTGGAGTTGAGGCATTGGAGATGGTTCATCGACTCGAGGTGGGCGCTTGGACTTGGCACTCGATCACGAGTCTTTTATCTTCATGCATCTTCTTGATGAAGGTTGCTTTTGCAATCGCATCCGTGTTGGTTCTCTCTTGTAGTGGGAGTGGAAGGATGTACAATGGGGACAACAGGTTGAAGCCATACACGAACTCAAAGGGAGTGTTGCTGATTGTAGAGTCTCATGCTCGATTGCAGGCGCACTCGGTGATCGGAAAACATTCTTCCCATTCCGTGGTGTTTTGGTCGATCAACACATAGTGTGGAGAGCAACTTGTTGGTGACATCTGTTTGGTAGTCAGTATGTGGGCGATATGCCGATGAGAAGAGGAGCTTGATTCTGAACTTAGCGTTGAAGATCTTCCAAAAGTAGCTTAGGAACTTGACGTATCAGTCTGACATAATTGTCTTGGGCACTCCATGCAATACCAAAATGTCCCTACAAAAGAGATTTGTAACATGTGAAGTATCATCTACTTTATTGCATGGGATTAAATGTGCTATATTTAATATGGAATCTTTACCATTTCTAGTTCTAGGCAAACAAAGAATGAAATTCATGCTTATATCTTCCCAAGGTGCATATGGTACGGGAAGAGACATGTGTAAACCATGGGACTGAGCTTTGGACTTAGCTTTGCGGCATGTGGAGAAAGGGATGATATAGCGTGCCTCATCACGGAACATCTTGGTCCAAAAGTACTTGTTTGAGAGAATTGGAAATGTCTTGCCGCATCCAAAGTGCCCCATAAGTCCTCCAGTGTGAGCATCTTGTAGAAGTAACAAACAAAGAGAAGACTCGGGGATACAGAGCTTGTTAGCATGCATAAAATATCCATCCTTCATGTAATATCTCTCCAACAATTGTTAGCTTGGCACTTTGCATATGGAATCGCAAACAAGGCATCATGTTCATACAAGTCTTTGATATACTCAAAATGGATCACATTCAATTCAACTTGAGTAACTAACATGCACTTGCGGGAAAGAGTATCTAACACTACATTCTATTTACCCTTAATGTACTTAATGACATAAGGAAAAGACTCAACGAATTCACTCCATTTGGCATACCTTTTATTCAACTTGACTTGAACTTTAAGGTATATGAGGGTCTCATGATTAGTATGTACGGAAAACTCACGTGGCCTAAGGTAATGATCCCACACACGCCAAACTCTCACCAAAGCATATAATTCCTTACCATATGTGGGGTAATTCAGTTGAGCTCTGAAAATTTTCTCACTAAAATATGCAATGGGACATCCCTAGAACGATTACACCCAGGAACCCTGCTGCAACATATACTAAACCAATTACTAGTGGTCATGCACGCTAATTAAGTTACCATGTACTTTCGTTTCTTGGTAATGATTCCAATGTTCATAAGAATATGATGCCGCCAAAATTGGACATTTGTTTTGCTTATAAATGAAGTGCCCAGCATGGACAAGAATGATGAACATTGGAGCATGATCAAGCATGCAGGGGATGGCGTGCGCAAGGGAAACAAGAATAGCGTTTTTGGTGGAGTTTTTAGCACTTTGGATCCACATGGTGATATATTATGACATTGACAAAACATACAAGATTGCTTTTCATAAATTTCCTCCATGGCTTAATATAGGTGTTGTGACAGCTGATTTTTGTGCCAAACCCATGTAATTTCAAAATATACTTAATAGGCTGGTTTTAGAGTTTGTATTAGTAGGGAAAATGGCTTAGGACAGAATTTAGTCCCACCTTGCCAAGGGTAGATGAAATTCCCCTCTGTCTTCATACAAGTACAACCCTTAGGCATCATTTTAGACTTGGGTTTTTTAGGTTAATGTTCGACATAGCAGCAACTCACGTCCTTCGTTTGTGTTCAACGACTAGACCAAGACGTCATAGAACCCCATCGTGTTCAATATAGCTTTCCGCTTAAATTCACAATATCCAGATTGCAATCTCTGTTTCTTTCTTGTTCCTTGTTTGCTTGCAGGAAATAGACAGTCGTGGTCAGGTTGATCGTCCTCCAGTGTGGTCAATAACCTCTCGGAGTTGGTTTAGCGATTGCTAAGGTGTGACGCCTTCGCACATTGATAGTCGGATCGTCAAAGTCGACTTCCACCAAAAATGATATCTACCTCTCATCAAAACATCGGCACACCTTTGCCTCTATCAACTTATCAATATTTTCATAAAGTTGGTCTTTTCTTAAAAACATGTAAGACTTCTTTAATATGGTTCATGTGTTCCTTAAATGCTTTGCTAAATACGAGGATATCATCAAAGTAGAACACAACACAATAACCAATGAGATGTCTAAGAACATAAGCATCATGCACATGAATGTGCTAGGCGCTTGAGATAATCTGAAAGGCATGACTAACCATTCATCAAGGCCAATTTTTGTTTTGAAATCTTTTTTCCACTCACCGCCTTCTTGCATCCAAATATGGCAATAACCACTTTTAATACCGTTTTTTGAGAAAATGGTGGCACCACTAAGATCATCAAACATGTCATCAGGGTGTGGAATGGGGTGTCGATACCAAAGGGCGATACCATTAATGGGATAGCAAGAAGAACACATACACCAACCACCATCTTTCTTAGGCACAAGAATAACCGGAACCACACAAGTGTTAAAGCTCTCGCGTACATACCCATTTTCATGTAGGTGTTGGACTTGACACTAAGTCTCTTTGTTCTCCTCGGGGTTGACGTAGTAGGGTGGTTTGTTTGCTAATGGTGTGTCGAGGATGAGGTCAATGCGGTGTTCGATGCCGCCAAGTGGAGGTAGTCCCGAAGGTAGCTCATCAGGAAACACATCCACGAGTTCTTGCAATAAATGAGACAACAACAAAGGTAGATGTTGTGATGTAGTAGTGTTCATGGTCTGATCTTTGCACACAAGTACAAAGCGTAGGACACTCGATGGGATCTCACTCACAACCATCAAGTCTCTTTTGGTGGCTAGTAGAACTAGGTTTTTCTTGTCTCTCATTGTTGAGGCATTCTGATGTAGGGAAAACCCTATGGTGCCATGATCTTCACGAATTGGAGGTGGATTCGAGGAAGAACACAAGGGGACACACCAGAGGAACCACAAAACAACACATATAGTGGAACAAAAGATACACATGGATAGATCCATGATCCAAATCATCCAAAGAGATAGATGGAACAAGGTAGTTCTTCCCCAAGTCCTAGAACAAGGAGGGCTTGATGATTCTATAATGGGAATCCTTCTCCACATGTGGAGGTCTTGATAACCACGAATGGTTCTTCTCGTAAGAGGTCATCCCTATTGGAGAGGTAGATCCCACCATCAGGTACATGAGCTATGACTTATAGTACAAGGGCCAAGAGAGGGATGCATGGGTCGTGGCCCTTACACAGCACATGTGCAAGGCCGTTGTACCTCTTGCTCAAGAGGTTGTGCCGCTTGGAGCGGTTGTACCTCTCACACGACCGGTTGTACATCTCCTCCTAGGCTGATGGCGCATGTTGAAGTTGTGGGCAGTAGTAGCGGATGAAGTACCGGTTGTACTGGTTATTTTACCATTACATGGAGTACCGCAGCGGTATCGGCCTTGTATTGCCCCAAAACCAGAGAAGAATCAAGGTGGAGTGATAGTTGGATTGGTGGTTTAGGCGGTTGTATCGCTGATGCGGTTGTACCTCTCATGTGAGAGGTTGTACTGCTTGGGTGTTTGTACCTCTCAAAAGAGCATTTGTACCTTTCCTCCTTGACTAGGTACAGTTCTCTCCATGTTCTTGATGTCCCTCTTCTGCCATGGTTTGGCCTTGATGTCCTTCTTCTGTCCTGGTACCTAAGCATGCCAAGAGTCTCCACTTCAGGTAGTAGCCATGTTGTCGGTACCGTGAATGGTTAGTTCATGAGATCAAATACGCACGGGCCACAACTGGCTCTCCCTTCAGTCAGACAAATCAAGACTAAAAGACCCTGGAACAAAACCTCTGGCAATGAGGATGATTTCTTACCCCATAAGGAATCCAAACTAGGTGGTCCTGCGTGTGGCACAATATCTCTGCCTCATCGTAACCAATGTGAGAAGTTGCAAGCTTGCAACTTGGTCAGTGAAGATGCATTTGTAACTAGGGATCAGTCATCAGCTCACCTTCCACAAGGGTGACACCTACACTAGTGCATGGCGCCACTAGACTAGGGCACCACCCTCGGTGGTGGTGATAAGATGAACGTTCATTCCTGACAAACGAAAGACATCAACACATCCTCAATGCGCATACCTACCAAGTCAGCTCAGGGTGGTTCCTTATCAACTATGCCATTGTGGTACCTGTTGACATATAAATGGAGGACCGGGCAATAGAAAACAAGGTTGGACACTTGATAGAACACAAGTAAGAGCACACAATGTTTCTCATTCCTGGGAAGGACTTGTAGCTCATGGACCACCAAGATAAACACAATAAAGAGGGAGTATGGTATTACACATCCATACAGTCCAAACCTGGTAAATCATCGTGTCCATTTTGTGCATTTCATTATTGTAGTACCTCACCTTCGTGCCCCATTCCTGAACAATAAATAAGACGTCTCTAGTCCATGGTGTCACGCATGTGTTCTGCACATGCCCGCCGAAATCTGGCCCATTACACAAGGGGGGTGCTCATGCGGATCTTCATCGACCAAGCTGCCGGTGTCTCTGATGACACCATACTCGCCACTCCCATCACCGACATCTTAACCAACATGCAGTTCTGCGAAGGGCAAGGGCAAGAAGAAGAAAGCTCAACCATAGCCTTAAGGGCAAGAAGAAGAAAGCTCAACCATAGCCTCTAATAGGAGTCAAAGGTGTCCCATCATTTGATGAGATGGTGATTATCATTTTTTGTGGAGTATACTTTGACGTTTCGACTACGAACATGCGGAAATCTCATGATTTAGGAATAACTAAACCAAGACTGAGAGGTTATGGACCGCACCGGAGAATGATCAACTTGTCCACGAGGGTCTATTTCCTGTAGCATAACGAAGAACAAGTAAGAAACCGATATTGTCATATGGATATTGAGAATATAAGATGAAAGCTTTACTAATGAAAGTGTGGTTCTGTGATGTCTTGGTCTAGTAGTTGAATACAAATAAAGGACGCGGGTGGCAGCTATGGCAAACTTTAATCTAGACAAAACCCAAGTCTAGATGACGCCCCAAGGGCTGTATTTATAGGGAGACATAGGGGAATTTTGTCCACCCTTAGCAAGGTGGGACTAAATTCTATCCTACGTCATTTTCCCTATTAATACAGACTCTAAAAACAGCCTATGAAGTGTATTTCGAAATTACATGGGCCTGTCCCAAAAATAAGGTGGCGCAACACCTATATTAAGCTATGGACGAATTATATGAAACACCATCTTGAATATTTCGTCCATGTCCTTGTATGTCGTCATGGTGCCTCCAAAGTGTTGAAAGCTCCACCAGAAACTCCGTTCTTGTTCCCCTTCTGCGTGCCATCCTCTCCATGCTTGATCGTGCTCCAATGCTCATCATTCTTGCCCATGTTGGGCCCTTCATTTGTAAGCAAAACAAATGTATCCAATTTAGGAAGCATCATATAATCTAATAACATTAAAATCATTACTAAGAAACGAAAGTACCTAGTAATTTAATTTGCGTGCGCGAGCTCTAGTAATTGGTCTAGTATATGTAATAGTAGGGGTAGTGGGTGTAACTGTGTTAGTGATGTCCTCATCATCCTCGCCTTCTTGAATTTAAGTTGTCCTCGACGGAAGATCATGTTCCTCACCCAAATAAGGCTTCAAATCTGCAATGTTAAAAGTGTGACTAACCCCAAAATCTGCAGGCAGCTCAAGTTTGCATGCATTATCATTTATTTTCTCTAACACCTTGAAAGGATTGTCAGCACGTGGCATAAGCTTTGACTTGTGCAAATCAGGAAACCTATCTTTGAGTAAACGTAGCCAAACAAGATCTCAAGGTGCAAAGACAACATGTTTTCTATCCTTATCTCCAGCAAGTTTGGATTTAGCATTCATGCGCTCAATGTTTTCCTTGGTTAACTCATGCATTTTCAAGATCAATTTAGCATGTTGTTTAGCATGAAGATTAACATTCTTCGGAGATGGAAGAGGTAGCAAATCAATGGGTGCACGAGGTACGAAAGCACATACAATTTCAAAAGGGCACATCTTAATAGTAGAATGCAATGAACAATTATAAGCAAATTCAATATGAGACAATCATTCCTCCCATATTTTTAGGTAATTCTTCAACCCTAAGCATAGTATACGATGTTCTATTGACTACTTCAGTTTATCCATTAGTTTGGGGGTGACATGTTACTAAAAAGTAGTTTAGTCCCCAACTTAGCCCACAAGCATCTCCAAAAGTGGCTAAGAAATTTAGTATCACGATCTTCAACAATAGTATTTGTCACACCATGAAAGTGAATAATTTCATGCAAAACAAATCAGCGACATTAGCATCATCTTTGCTTTTATGACATGGTATAAAGTGTGTCGAAGAACTCGTAGAACACGAGGGGAAACACCGGGAAATCACGAGAGGAACACTCAAGAACAAGTCCAATCACACATCCACTAGACTATAAAACACACGATGGACATGGTACATGAACAACGAAGGGAAAGATACAAGATAAAGTTCATCTCCAAGAGGAGGTCTTGATGATATCCTAGATGGATCTTCCCATTAGGGGCCTTGATGATATCCCGCAGGATCTTCTCACATGGAGGTCTTGAACTCCATGGGAGTGGTAGTCTCTCTCTCTCTCTCCCTCAAGAGTAGAGGTAGGTAGTAGCAAAGCTCACATACAAATGAGCTATCATATTTGCTAACACCAGAAAGGAGGTGGAGGTGGTCTATTTATAGTCTAAGCCACGAAAGGGTATGTGGGAGACGTGTAAAAGGCCAAAGGCCCGGCTGCGCACTGGCATGCGTCGGACGTCTGAGGGACATCGGTCATCCAGAGGCTTGCGGGGGTCCGTACGTCCGGAGGGTGTCGGACTTCCGACGTTTCCGCTCTGTTGAGGTGGCATCGGATTTCCAGACGTTGTCACTCGTCCGGTTACTTATTGTTGTCGAACGTATGGTCTTGGTCGGCCGTTCGGCCATTGTAGTGTGCCTCGGCTGTAGTCGGTCTAGCTGGAGGAATCTCCCAGCGTTGGACGTCCGGAGATCATAGGTCGTCCGAAGGCCGTCGGACATTTGAGAGCTGTAACTTGTAGCAGCTCCGTTTCTTCCGTCTTCTCTTCCATGCTTCCATCGTGGATGGTGTAGTTGTTCCTTGCTGCTTGGACTCCTCCTTGTTGTCCATGAAGCTCCGACAATACCTGTGCATGCACACGAGTGGAGTGTCAAGTAGTATACCATCCTCGAAGGGGTCAAGTGAACACATGTCATGGAGATGGTTCACCTTTATGTATGTGAAGTAGATGTCGCACCTGTCACTAGCCAAACGAGCTCTTTGTAACGCCCAAGATGTATATCTCCCATGTGTCGAGGCACGAATTAGAGGCATAACCGCATTTTGGTTTTGTCGCAAGAAGGGTCATCTTCACAAAATCCCATTTACAAGAACAAGGATAAATAGATAGTTGGCTTACAATCGACACGTCACACAATTATCAAATAATTCGTACACATAGTCCAACTATGGACAAATCCAAATGAAAATAAGATAACCCCAAATGGTAAATCCCGATTGTCCCAACTGGGCACCACTACTGATCATCAGGAAAAGACACGTAGTAACGACCAAGGTCCTCATCAAACTCCCACTTGAGTTCGGTAGCATCACCTGCACTGGTATCATCGACACCTGCAACTATTTTGGTAGTATCTATGAGTCACGAGGACTCAGCAATCTAAAACCCACGAGATCAAGACTATTTAAGGTTATGGGTAGAATGTGGTTATGAGGTGGAGCTGCAGCAAGCACTAAGAAAATATGGTGGCTAACATACGAGTACAAGAGTAAGAAGAGAAACTACGCAACGGTCATAAAACTAGAAGTGATCAAGAAGTGATCCTGAACTACTTACATTCATACATAACCCAACCGTGTTCACTTCCCAGACTCTGCCGAAAAGAGACCATCACGGTTACACACGCAGTTGATGTCTTTAATTTAAGTCAAGTGTCAAGTTCTCTACAACCAGAGTTTAATAAATTCCCATCTGCCACATAACCGCTGGCACGGCTCTCAAAAGTTTATACCCTGGAGGGGTGTCCCAACATAGCCCATCACAAGCTCTCACAATCAACAAATGATATTCCTTCTCCCGGAATAGCCCGATCAGTCTCGGAATCCTGGTTACAAGACATTTTGGCAATGTTAAAACAAGACCAGCAAGACCGCCCGATGCACCGATAAATCCCGATAGGAGCTGCACATATCTCGTTCTCAGGGCACACCGGATGGGACAAGCTATGAGTAAAACCAACCCTCGAGTTTACATGAGGTGGCCCCGTAGGCTGCCCAGTTCGGACCAACACTCAGAGGAGCACTGGCTCGAGGGTTTGAATTAAGAAAATCCTCGGGGTTCAGAAAGTCCCTAGGTAGGTCTTAGTTGTTATTAAGCAAATGGTAAAACCAAGGTTGGGCCTTGCCGGAGGAGTTTTATTCAAAGCGAACCGTCAAGGAGGTCCCATAACCCCAACGGCGTAAGGAACGCAAAATCAAGGAACATAACACCGGTATGATGGAAACTAGGGCAGCAAGAGTGGAAGAAAACACCGAGCAAAAGGCCAAGCCATCCACCCTCTGCCAAGTATATAGATGCATTAATTACATAAGAGATATTGTGATATCCCAACATATGCATGGTCCAACATGGAACAACCTGCAAGGAACCTGCAACTAGCAACGCTACAAGAGGGGCTGAGCAAAAGCAGTAACATAGCCAAACAATGATTTTCTAGGAAAGTGGGTTAGAGGCTTGACATGGAAATAAGGGAGGCATGATAAACAAGTGGTAGGTAGCATGACATAGCGATAGAACAAACAACTAGCAAGCAAAGATAGAAGTGATATTGGGGGTAATGATCATCTTGCCTGCAAAGTTCTCAGTGTTGTCGAAAGCTTGCTCCTCGTAAATGTACTCAACAGGTTCTTCGTTCATGAACTCGCCTCCTAGCTCTACCCAAAGCAAGAATACAAGCAACGGAACAAAAATCAATCACAGTGCAATGCACAAGCAACATGATGCAAGACATGACATGGAATGCAAGATATGATGTGCAGTGCATATGGGTACTCCAGAAGAGAAAGGATTATATTGGCATCAACTTGGCAAACCAAACATGCCACTGGAAAGGTTGAGTGATTTCGGTCAAAATTGATATAAGGATCACCGCAAACGGATGCACGATTTGCAAATGGCGAGCAAAACAAGAACGATGCAAAACTGCGCTTAACAACATCATAGCACTTAAGATGCAACAAGTAACTATGCTACGGCACTCCAACATAGCAACAAAGCAAAAGGAAGTGAATTAGAAGTGAAGCTCTACAAATCATGAGCACTGAGCTCCTGCTAGAACTCACTAGAACAAACCTAAAACATCATGGCAAAATGCAAATGATAACAGCTTCACAGACTTAGTGAAAATATTAAACATGGAATAAACAGCATCAGGTAGCAATGTTTAGAGCTAGCAAACTACATGCTACAAGAACATAATAGGGCAAACAAAGGCATGTTATGCTAGTACTAAAGGCAAAGAAGAAAACTCCCTTACTGAACTTTAGCCAAAGATGCACAGAAAATGAGGTAGCACGCATGCAAACATGGCAAGTGATATGATTAGTTTCATGATAGCAACTTTGCATGCTCATCCCACTCACCTCACAGCATTACATGGCATCACAAGGTAACCAACAGTAAGAAGACACATTTATGAAGCTAAACATGGCAAGAGCAAGTTCATAGGGTGCATGGATCACTAGCAAAACACATGGCAAAAATACACTTCATGTTAACAATCTGCCAGCAACAATATTTAGCAAAAGTAGAGCATGCTAATGACAAGCTACACTACTCCATAAATACAACTAGATGCATGAATGGATAGCACATAACCATCTCTTCAAAAAACTCATACTGAAGTTCATCAAAATATACATGGATCTACTTGTGTCTGAAAACAGCAACATCATGTGGCCTACTTTACATGCTTGTGCTAGTCACCACAGAGCTCATAAAAATACAAGGCTTGCACCACTGAAAAGATAGCATGGAGGAGCTCCTAGAACATGTAGACATGATGCACAAAGGATGCACACCCAATATGCAATGGAAATGACAAATCATCAAGTTATGATGAATTCCAGTAGACAACATCATACATCACTTTTGCAACTAAGGTTAAGGCACCAATATGGACAATAATATGGATGCAAATTACATTAACATGAAGAGCATCACGATACGAACATTTTGATATATCATATGCATGAATCGGAGCTATATGCATGGAGATATGACATGTCGAAGAGGTGCTCATAATGTGCAACCTCCAGATCTAGGGTTTTGGCGCGGATAATGAGGTTCGTCGGAGATGGCGTGACGGTGGCCGGAGTAGGAGGAAGAGGTCGCCGGCGGGTTGAGTTGGCCGGATACGGTCGGTCTGTGGCCGGATCTGGCCAGAGAGTGAGCCGGCGACGAGGAGGCGGCGTCCCGCGGTGGCAGCGGTGGACGTGGGCGCGCGAGGCGGCGAGGTGCGCAGCGGCCGGTGCTGTGGCGGTGGAGCGGAGGCGGCGGCGCAGGCGAGAGGGAGGCGGCGCATGGCGCGGGTGAGCGGGAGGCAGCGGTGGCGGGGATCCGGGCTGGGAGGACCAGATGCAGGCTCGTGGCGGGTGGCGGTGGCCGGGACACGTGGCGAGTGCTGATTGGTCCAGACGTGGAGGGTGGAGGAGGAGCTAGGGTTTGGACGCAAATTTGGAAGCGGGAGGTGTTTATATAGGTAGACAGAGTTAGGAGTGTACAAATGAGGTGCGGTCTTTGCCCACACGATCGTGATCCAACGACGGAGAGCAAGGAGGGGGTTTAGATGGGCTAGTGGGCTGTTTTGGAGAGGTGTTGGGCTGCAAAGAGAGAGGGGCTTTTGCGGTTACCCAGTTAACCGTTCGGGCATCAGACGACCTCCAAATGGAGCGAAATTTGACAGGAGGCCTACCGGTGATGTATCAAGGCCAATTGACAAATCTCGGCCCATTCTGGGAACATTTTTCTCCCGCTCATGAAACGAGATTTGGGAGGTGCAACGGGTGTATGTGGGAGTGTCGGATTCCGAAACAGACAATGGGGAAAATGTCCGGATGCATGAGACGAACATGAATGCAAATGAGATGCACATGATGGCATGATATGAAATGCATGACATGAACAAAAAGAAAAACAAAGACAAAACCCAACCATGAAGGAAATAATATATCACATAGTCGGAAATGGAAAGAGTTGGAGTTACAATTATGGAATGTTACATCCGGGGCGTTACACTCTTGACATGGTGATATCCGTAGGATGCTCCGCATCATCTCCCCCCCTTGGGAAAGATCCATCCTCGGTTCAAAAAACAAATCACCATAAAGAGATGGCTTCGCCGTGTAGAAGTGGACGATCATTAAGTACTCATCATCTTCAAGCTCGGAATGGGCAATCTCCAATGTCGCACCGTCTTGTGATTGCTTCAGAAGGAGCAAGGACAACAAACGCTTGGAAAAACAAATGTGGTTAGCGTTAGTGCAAAGCCAAGCATTCAAGAGGTGATTAACCCAATAAGTGTCATCATCAAGTATAACATATAAGTATATGGTGTGACAAAGGATTGTGACATGGCATGTAAGCATATGAATTGAGCACAATCAAGGCCATCATGTGAATAAGCATTTAAATGGGAGGTAGTGATGCAACTATGTGTAACGAGAGAGTAAGCATCATCCTCAAGTTCATAGCAATCATGCATCAAGCACTCAATGAAAGGTCTATGGTAGGCATAGGAATCATTCATAACACCAAATAAAATAAAGTGTCTAAACACATGGGTCAAGTGCAAGACAGTCCAAGCGTAATGTGCATAGGGTGTAGTGAAGATAGTGTGGCACTCAACACAATAGAAAGAGCAATTGTTCATCATGTGTGAGGCAATCAAGTCAATCATGTGACAAGCAATGGGACATGGCATATGTGAAGAAATGAAATTGTTGCAACCAAGCATATGATGGGAATAAGTAATCCAATAATTGGATGCAACACACAAGGTATATATGTCAATGTGGCAATGATAAGTCGAAGCAAGATCTCTAGCATGTGTGCAATATGTCATCATGCGAGCAACACATGAAGTATGATGCACAATATTAATGCTCATGGTTTGGGGGTTCTGAATATATAAGTATATCACCTTGAAAGCATGTCCTTGTGCGTCCATCACAATGTCGAAGCACAAGCAAGTACAATGTAGAAGCATCGTGATCGAGAGTGGTTCGCTCTCAGGAGCTCGTATTGTCACCTCACGTGAAGTGGAAGTTGACATGAAGTCAAAACATCCTACACATGCACACAACAAAGCAAGAAATGTATGCGCATGGTAGATAAAAACAGCATCCATCATGATGGTTCTCTTCTCTTGCACATAACCATTAGGAGCACAAGTGCATGAATAATATGATGCAAGAATGGCTATATTCATGGCATTAGGTATATGGTGCAAAGAGTTAAGACAAGCATGCTTCACAAGGAATATGTCAAAATCTCCAAATATATGCGAGAATGATATGTGGGAAATTTCATTAGCATGAATAAAAGCATTGTTGCACTCAATACATGTCAAATCATCTAGCATGAGAGAGGCAACACATGGAGATATATGACAAAATCAATAACAATCATGTGGAAAGCATGTAGCTGGTTGTCATGAACCGCATGAAACGAGCAAGTATGAATCATTGGTGATGCAACAAGGAAAGCAATCATAGTAATCAAGTCATGCAAACTAGTGAAGCGAAGATGCAATACACTGGAGGAAATCATGGCAATCATGTCATGTGAGCGAATAATAGGCATAGACAATGCACATAACATATCGCATGCACCAACACAAAGCAATATCATAGTATCATCATATGAATGGGTCATAAGAAGAACATGGCAATAACAATCAATATCTCCACAAAGCTTGCAAATACACATACATGTACTAGAATCAATCATCATGTGTAATGCAAAGCATGGGCCACAAGTGCATGGAAAAGGCATAGAATTGAGCATATCAGGCAAAGTGAACATGGCAAGATGGGCATAGAATATGTAATGGAAAATAACCCCTAACCATTTGAGGGACATGTAGAAGAAATGCATTGAGTTGTTGCGCAAGGGGAACGGTTTGAAATACAATCCATGTGATCCCAAGTCAGCGTTGCTCTCTAGAGCTTGTTTTGCCAACTCATGGGATTGTGAGGTTGACAAGTATTCATGGGTACCTACACAAAAGAGGCACAAACCAAAGAAATTGTGTGCGTGGTAAATGTACACATCATCCATCATGATGTGTATGTGCACGTGAGAGTTAGCAAAAGATAAGCATCGCCCAAATAAATTGGAAGCATGGTATAAGAACATGTCATCCATCATGAAAGAATAGTTGTGATGTATGACACGATGGGGACACAAATTGAGCTGGCGAGTATATGGCACAACAATATCATTATGATTCATGGGAAGAATATTGTGCACATAATTATTGGGAACATGCAATGGATGGGATGGATCAAAATCTCCTAAAATGTATGAGGAAACTATGGGGTTCTCCTCATGAGCAATATCGGAAACAACACATGGAGAAAATGGACAACATCCAAAACAATGCATATCCGAACCTTGGTGGTCATGGCATGGAATATGAGACAAATGATGCAAAGGGAGCATATTAATATCATCACAAGAAAAACAAATGCCAATAACCATGGGCTTGTCATCTATGCCATATGTGCGAATTGGGTTTATTTTAATGGCATATGCATTGTCTTACGAAGAGATTGCAAACTGGACATATTGTTGATCTCATGCATAGCATATGACAAGTGAAGCAGATTGTCAAACATGATGTGACCGAGAGAAATATCACAAGAAAACCTATGTAGCATGGCATCACATCTAATAGACTGCACATGGAAATCATCAAACTCATCATAATTGGATAAATCATCGCATGGGTAAGTCGCACTAGCATGAAGCATGGTAATATGTTGATCAACATCATGCAAGCAATCGATGTCAAGAATGTCCACTAGCGGGACTAGAGCATCACCTTCACCTATTTTACCTTTTTCATTCCACTCATTTTGTGTAGGTGAGGTGGCAAAGACAAAATAGTGGTCAATATAATCATCTTGATGGAACCATGTGGGGGTGCATCATATTCCATCATGGACATTGTCTTGTACAAAGGAAGGACGAAGTCATCGAGGATCGGTGCGCCATCATATATGGGACCTAGCACCAAATCATAGTGGTAGAGGTTAAGTCGTCAGAAATCATAGTGGCCTCACATGCCCTATCAACTACATCACTCTCTCTATGTGGTGGCTCACTCACTCCCTAAAAATAGGTGCACTCAAAGTCACATATGGTGGAGTCACTCATCACAGTCAAGTGGTGGGGGTTATGGCTCTCTTCACGTGGGAATTGGGGGAAATCATCATATATGCGGCTAGTGCTGAAGTCACTCCCCTCTCAATATGGTGGCACAAGTCACTCAAGTCATCATACATTGCCGTGGTCGAGGTAAAATACTCAACCATCTCATCGCCGTCGTTGTTGATGAAGACCGAAGATGGCATATCATCGCTCTCCTCCATGACCGAAGGGAAAACCCCATGCTCGATCATCTCATCACCGTCGCCGTGGATGAAGGCCGAAGATGGCACATCATCACTCTCCTCCATGATCGAAGGGAAAATCCCATGCTCGATCATCTCGTCACCGTGACCATGGATGAAGGCCGAAGATGGCACATCATCACTCTCGCCTCCTAAGATGGAAGCACCCTTCATGCTCGTCACCATGTCGCATGCCTCCAAAGCTCAGTCCTCGAATGGCTTCACAGTTGTAGTCATCGCCACACCATCTTGAAAAAGAGTCGAAGTAGACTCGACACCACCAATGCGAAGAAGAGGAATGGCAGCGAAATAAAACTTGGGAGCGTCGTCTCGGAGCTTGTAGCGCCCAAGATGCGATTCTATCAAAATCACGTGATGAAGTCATGATTGGTGCAAAACCGCATTTCGAGCGCATAGCAATCTGGATATCATTACAACATACCATGTACTGAATAGATGAGAATACAAGACAAAGGCTTACACTCGCCACGAGTTAGAACATTCACACAACAATACATCAATACATCACTATCATCATACAGAAGAGCAGAATCCGACTACGCATAAAATCAAACGAAAAAGAAGAACGACATCCACCCTGCTAATCCCAGGCTCCCCGACCCGGAACCTATCCCTTGATCGAAGAAGAAGAACTCCAAAAGCAATCAAGCATCGCTCTCACGTCAGATCATTGCATTACATGTACCTGCAACTATTGTTGTAGTAATTAGGGGTGGGCATAAAAACTGACGAACCGACAATCGAACCGAAGCCAAAACCGAAAAAACTGAATTTTCAGTTTTTATCTTTAGTGTACATAATTTCGATTTTTACTCCTAGAAACCAAACTAAAATCGGTTTGTTCGGTTTTAATTCGGTTAACCGAAATAACCGAACAATACCTACGATAGTAGGTATACCACCATGGAACTCACTCCCAGGTCGATGTGCAATTCTCCCATAGTCAGCCAACCACTTCACGCTAGCTCAAGCCACCAATACATTTAGCCCACTAGCCCATATGAGACAAGGAGTGTGACTAGGACATCATGTGTGTGACCATGGGCCAAGCATCTACATGGAAACTGGCTGGCTTGCAAGAATGCGAGCGTCTGAACAGCGAATGTTTAGTCCCACCTCGCCTGGCTGGGGGAATATGGCAGAGATTTTGCCTATATAATAGGGCGATCTGAGCAAAATCAGGAAAAGCAAGGTTCCTTCGGTGTAAACCGAAAACCGCACCAAACTTTCAGTTAACCAAAATTTCAGTTTGCTAGTTTCACTTGCCATATTCGGTTTTTGATTTTGAAAACCGAATATGAAAAATAATCGAACAGTAGAAACCGAAATTTCGGTTTATACCGAACGCCCACCCCTAGTAGTAATCTGTGAGCCACGAGGACTCAGCAATCCCATTACCATGGGTATCAAGACTAGGAAAGCTTAATGGGTATGGAATGGATAAGTGGTGAGGTTGCAGCAACACTAAGCAATGTATGGTGGCTAACTTATGAGTACAAGAATAAGATGTGAAACTATGCGAAGGTCGCAAAGTAGTAATGATCAAGAAGTGATCCTGAACTACTTACGTTCAAACATAACCCAATTGTGTTCACTTCTCGACTCAATAGAAAACAGACCATCACGGCTACGCACGCGGTTGGTGTATTTTATTTCGGATCTGGTGTCAAGTTCTCTACAACCGGATATTAACAAATTCCCATCTGCCACATAATCGCGGGCACGGCTCTCAAAAGTTTAAACCCTGTAGGGGTGCCCCAACTTAGCCCATGACAAGCTCACGATCCGCGGAGGCAATCCTCCATCGCGGGACCCTCCGATTAGACTCAGAATCCCGGTGCATAAGACATTTCGACAATGGTAAAACAAAACCAGCAAGACCTCCTGATGCACCGACCTAGCCTGATAGGAGTCGCACGTATCTCATTCTCAGGGTACACTGGATGGTCAATACGCCGGCTTGGCTAGGACCCTGGTTGCCCAGGGGGTGCCGCAATCGCCCGCTTTGGAATAACACTCATGTGGAGCATTGGCCCGGGGGTTGATTAAGAGACCTCGGGGGCCGGCAGGTGCATATGCATGTTTTTAGTTGTTATTAGGCAAATGGTAAAACCAATGTTGGGCCTTGCTGGAAGAGTTTTATTCAAAGCGAACTATCAAGAGGCGCCCATAAACCCTCATCGTGTTAGGGACGCAAAATCAAGGAACATAACACTGGTATGATAGAAACTAGGGCGGCATGAGTGGCACAAAACACTAGGCAAAAGGCCGAGCCTTCCACCCATTACCAAGTATATATGTGCATTAATTAAATAAGAGATATTGTGATATCCCAAGATATCCATGATATCCATGTCCCAACATGGAACAACCTGCAACTGCACCTGCAACTAGAAACCGTGCAGGTGGAAAATGTTAGAGGCTTATCGTGGCATATTGGTAGGCTTATGAATCAAGTGGTAGCTAGCGCAATATAGAAATAGCATCGAGACAACTAGCATAGCAAAGATAATAGTGAGATCCAAGAAGAACGAATCCATGAAGAAGACGAGCAACATAGCCGAATGGATCCTCACAATCGCAATGTCACAAGAACTAGCGAGAGGAACCACAACCGGAAAGAAGCAAACAACATGGTAAACAACCATCACATAAACATGGCATGATGCACAACCAAGCATAGTGCATGTCCGGTTTAATGATTCATGGCATGGCAAAGTGCAACAAACAATACTACAAGTTTGTTGCGGAACGAAGTAATTTCAAAAATGGAAGATCTATCATGGTGATGCATAGCAACGAGAGGGGAAGAGTGTTGTCCACGTACCCTTGTAGACCGTAAGCGGAAGCGTTATGACAACACGGTTGATGTAGTCGAACGTCTTCACGACCTGACCGATCCTAGAACCGAAGGTACGACACCTCCACGATCTACACACATTCAGCTCAGAGACATCCTGCAAACTCTAGATACAACTGAGTATCGAGGGAGAGTTTTGTCAGCACAATGGCGTTATGACGATGATGATGAAGCTACCGGAAGAGGGCTTCACCTAAGCATCGCAACGATATGACCGAGGTGGATTATGGTGGAGGGGGGCACCGCACATAGCTAATACAATTGTCAAAAATTGTGTCTATGGGGTGCCCCCCTCCCCCGTATGTAAAGGAGTGGAGGAGGAGGAGGGGCCGGCCCTCTATAGCACGCCCAAGGGAGTCCCACTCCCACCGGGAGTAGGATCCCCCCTTCCCTAGTTGGATTAGGAGAGGAAGCAAGGGGGAGAGAGGGGGAAAGGAAAGGGGGGCCGGCCCCCCACCCAATTCGGATTTGGCTTGGTGGGGGTGCCCCCTCCTAGGCTCCCTTCTCCTCTCTCCCACTATGGCCCAATAAGGCACATATACTTCCTGGGGGGTTTCAATAACCTCCCGGTACACCGGTATATTCCCAAACTCACGTGGAACCATTCCGATGTCCAAACATAAGCTTCTAATATATTGATCTTTATGTCTCGACCATTTCAAGACTCCTTGTCATGCCCGTGATCACATTCGGGACTCCGAACAACCTTCGGTACATCAAAACAATAAACACATAATACCGATCGTCACTGAACGTTAAGAGTGCGGACCCTACGGGTTTGAGAACTATGTAGACATGACCGAGACTCATCTTCGGTCAATAACCGATAGCGGAACCTGGATGCTCATATTGGTTCCTACATATTCTATGAAGATCTTTATCGGTCAAAACGCGTAACAACATATGTTGTTCCCTTTGTCATTGGTATGTTACTTGCCCGAGATTCGATCAGCGGTATCTCAATACCTAGTTCAATCTCATTATCGGAAAGTCTCTTTACTCATTCTGTAATGCAACATCCCGTAACTAACCCATTAGTCACATTGCTTGCATGTCTTATAGTGATGTGCATTACCAAGAGGGCCCAGAGATACCTCTCCGATACACGGAGTGACAAATCCTAATCTCGATCTATGCCAACTCAACAAACACCATCGGAGACACCTGTAGAGCATCTTTATAGTCACCCAGTTACGTTGTGACGTCTAACAACACACTAAGTGTTCCTCCGGTATTCAGGAATTGCATAATCTCATAGTCATAGGAACACGTATAAGTTATGGAGAAAGCAATAGCAATAAACTAAACGATCATAGTGCTAAGCTTAAGGATGGGTCAAGTCAATCACATCATTCTCTAATGATGTGATCATGTTTATCAAATGAATTTTTTTGTCCATGGCTAGGAAACTTAACCATCTTTGCTTAACGAGCTAGTCAAGTAGAGGCATACTAGTGACACTCTATTTGTCTATGTATTCACACATGTACTAAGTTTCTGGTTAGTACAATTCTAGCATGAACAATAAACATTTATCATGATATAAGGAAGTATAAATAACAACTTTATTATTGCCTCTAGGGCATATTTGCTTCAGTCTCCCACTTGCACTAGAGTCAATGATATAGATTACATTTTGATGATTCTAACACCCATGGAGTCTTGGTGCTAATCATGTTTTGCTCGTGAGAGATGCTTAGTCAATGGGTCTACAACATTCAGATCTGTATGTATCTTGCAAATCTCTATGTCTCCCTCCTTGACTTGATCACGGATGGAATTGAAGTGTCTCTGGATGTGCTTTGTTCTCTCGTGAAATCTGGATTCCTGTGCCAAGGCAATTGCACCAGTATTGTGACAAAAGATTTTCATTGGACCCGATGCACTAGGTATGACACCTAGATCGGATATGAACTCCTTCATCCAGACTCCTTCATTTGCTTCTTCCGAAGCAGCTATGTACTGCGCTTCACATATATATCCTGCTACAACACTCTGGTTGGAACTACACCAACTGACAGCTCCACCATTTAATAAAAATAGTATTCGGTTTGTGATTTAGAGTCGTCAGGATCAGTGTCAAAGCTTGCATCGACGTAACCGTTTATGACGAACTCTTTATCACCTCATAAACGATAAACATATCATTAGTCCTTTTCAGGTATTTCAGGATGTTCTTGACCGCTGTCCTGTGATCCACTCCCGGATTACTTTGGTACCTCCCTGCCAAACTAATAACAAGGCACATCACTACAACAGGAACCCCCCTTTAGCAATGCATTGATGCGTTGTCGTATGTCCATATAAGTTTTGCTAACGGCTACACCAACAGATTAGTATGCCTTGCCGTTGGTGGTGTTGCAAGGATCTACAACAACGCATATAGATGTGTTGGTAAACGATGTAAATAAGCTTTGTAAGTTAGAAACGTAAAGAGTTAGAGTCCAACAACACTTAAAATGCATTGGTGCCTACCATGCACAAAAGAATTTCCAAAATGGACACAACAGGTCATTAAAACGACGAGAGGCATTGATACATGGCCTCTAGAATTAATTTTATTTTATATATTTTCATGCATAATTATTAGGTCAATGTCGATAGTGCATATGAACCAAATATATAGTAAATAAAAAGATTTCTTATATTAAATCGGCTTTGTTGCATTACAAACAACACGATCCAAAGATTACAAGACTTAAACTATCATCGATTCTTGGTCTTGCAATTGACATCTCTGCCATTCTAAATCATGATGTTTGAAACATCAACTCTGGAAATGACATTCCAAAATGTAATGTGAAGCTATCTAGAAGTACGTAACCCCGTTCTTGACCTTCAGTAAATATGAGACATGCATCATTAATTTACCTTGGCAATCTACAACAATAGAGAAATGATATCAGTAATGAGCCGTTAGATAAAATCAAGTTAATATAGCAGTAAAATTTAGACGAGCAACATACAAAGGTTGAAGTCCATGTGATAATTAATTTTTTCGCGTGACCAATAACTTTTAATCCTTTTTTAGTTTTCATATCAACAAATCATATTTTGCTAAAATAGCATCAAACTCGTACTGCTCAGAACTCATTACCAAGTTTAACACCATCAGTTTTATCTACTTGTCAGTGTAGCAAGAGAAACATTCCCGTTTTGATTTCCCAAGCTCTTCAAAATAATATAGTGCCAACCTATTACATATATAAAAGAAATTAGATGATAAAGATTTTCTAACATAATCTATTTAAAATCTGCAATAATCATGCATAACGTAAACTTAAGATGCAAAAAATCATGAATAACATACACTTGTTTGGTAGTTGCAGAAGTCACTGTTCTTGGTATATGGTGGAACAGAAGACATCTATTGTTGTTCTGTTTACCTTCTTGTCATGGATGTGCCCACCATACAAATTGCATCCTACACTAGTTAATAGAAGAAAAGGGTGCACACAAATCAGGGGAGCACACCAAAGTGCATCTAAGGATTATGCGTTAGAGTAGGAGTTGCACAATTTCTTGTATTGTGTCCTCACTTTCTTATTATATCAATATTGCATTTCCAGGACAAAACTATTTTACAGATTAAATACAGAATATTGCTCAAAGTCTGAAGGTAGGTCCTTAAGTAAAAGATTCAGATTACACTGTTGTAAGTAGAATATGTATGCAATTCTGCATGCATATATCAAGAACTGAGCTACTTTTGTTTAACACATAATTACAAAAAGCATATCAAAGCATGAAGTTTGGTGCTTGAATAAAATAAAAATTATACTACATGATATTTCGAAAGCATATGTGGGCATACATATATCAAGAACAAGAACAAAGCTGTTTAGGTTTAATAAAAAGTGCAAAATACCTCAAAGCCAGAAGCTAGATATGTAGTATGCTATTTTTGAGAATGCGTCAAAATTGCTTGCATCTATCCGAGCTAATAGACTTGACCTCAACCCCCACGATTTGCATATGCCTCCACTTCCAATCCAATCATGAGACACGACAATTCTACGATTAGTACTGTAATTTCCATGACATGAGGAAAGGAGTGCAGCTGTTAGAAGCTTACTGCAGATGTGTACTTGCTAGCCTACTAAGAAGAGGAGGGAGAAAAGGAAACGACAATGCAGGGAGGGTCCTTCGCTTCTGTGGGGAGAGAGAATAAATTGGCCAATGGGGAGAAGATCTACAAGGAAGGCGCTGGAACAATTATCCACCCACCACTCCGACTACAAGCTCGATCGAGGTAATTAATCATGGATTCATGGTTACATTCAGGAAGATTCATTGAGTTACCTGCATGTTGTGCGCTTTGACATCGAGGTGCTCGGCGATGAGGAATCTGAACTTGGAGGAGTGAAGGTTGGTGATGGAGCCAATCATGAGGCATGCGGGGAACTCAGATATCTTCCATGCGAGGTAGGTGAGCACGTCAATGGGTTGGGGACGACGAGCTGCATCGCCTCCATGGAGTGCTCGATTACGCTGCCACTGGAGGCACGATCTACCAGTACAGGGCGAAGTTCCTCTGCAACAACGACATGCAGAGGGCTCGCCGCAGCGCAGCTACGTGGAGAGAGGGCAGCGACAGACGACTCTTCTAGGTGGATAGAGAGATGCTGCGTCAAGGAGGAATGTGAACTTTGCGGCGGCGACGGGGTTCGTGATGAGTGGAGGCATTGATGGGGAAGATGGAACCATGCGTGGTGGTCAAGTAGATGAGGGGCATATTTTGTGGAATAACCAAGCAATTCAGTTCTTATTTTTAAATTAAATGGAGGGGAATCATTGACGTGGGAAAAATAGAGGGAAACAAGAGAAAAAATAGCGGTACTGAATTCTGCTAACTTTTTTACAAACTTGTAAACTAATTGACATGTGAGTCTCAGAAAAACGAATTGACATGTTAAGAGAAAGGAAAACATGAGGAAAAATACTCAAAGGTAAATAAGAGAAGGAGAGAAAAAGTTCTTGATGCTTCTAGTTAAAACTAAAATTATTTTAAATTCTTTATGAATTGTTTAAATTATTCCCCCGCAAAAAATAGAATTGTTTAAACTATTGTATTATTACAAGTATTTACAAATTTTTAAAAAAGTGCTCAAATGAAAAGCAAATAAATACAACTAACTTGAAAAAGGTAAATAAGATAGATAAATATGTCTTAAGGAAGAAAAAACAATTCTTAGCTGGTGATGTCATCGTCCCCATGCCATTTGTTCAGTTAAGGCCAAAGTAGAAAAGGTCAATTGAGTCATCATTGATGTCACCATCACCAGCCACCCTAGTGGCTCTTTTTTCTACAATCGACCCTGCCCTTAGGGTTTGGGGTTGACGGGAGACAATAGGATTGCAAGCAGGGAGTAGATAAGATGTGGCTTTAAGGTGGAGGTGAGAAAGGATGACGATACCAAAAATTTGAGGGATGAAAATAGATTAGGAGGGTGTTGATGGTTAGGGAGTGTGACACATAGTAGTTAAGTGCTTACTAGGTCCCTTGGATATGAAAGTAAGCTAAGCCATTCATGGTTGAATGGAGGAAATGCCTCTCCCTTAGTTTGATTCAGGTAAGAGGGGGCAAGAGTACATACTCGGGGCGGGTGGAGCTTATATAGGTTAGGAACCAATGGAACTAGTCTAGAAAAACTTAACCATTTAAGTAAAAATCATAACTAACTAAAATCATAAGTAAGTAAAACATTGTTCTAAATAGTCCCTGTTCGGAAAGTGATGTGTGGACACGCATCGGACTAAACCGACATGCAATATGGTGGATGGGTTGATCTCACTAAACATGGGACAATGGATGCTTATTGGACTACATATGGGTCTATCAGATTCGAGGTCGGATACGGGAGATCGGCCTCAAGCTCGGATGGATATTAGATTGGACAGACCCAACCATGAAACACAGTGATAGGTCATATGTGAGTCGCTAGTACATCATACATACTGTGTCTTAAGACCTGAGCTAGTGCATGTACTCGCGATTGTGACCAATCTCTTTTGGGTTGACCAAACGCTACTCCGTAACTCAGTAGTTTTAAAGGTCGGTTTCGGTCTTGTCTAGACCCATGCCGCGAGACATGATCGAGCAAGATGGGATTTTCCCCTCCGATCCGAAGAGTTATACTCTGGGCCCCTCATATGATCCGATTGGGAGAAGAATAGCCATGTGACATGGATTATGAGACGATTGCATCCTACCCATGATGTGCCACAAGGAGCAAAGAACCTAGACATTTTAATCTTGTTGCAGCCCAACCTCTTTCGCATCCCATTAATACCAATCAATAAACTAGGTTATGATGGCGTCCGCTTGTCCGCGAAGCAAAAATTGCACTAATGTTAATTACTTCAATAACCGTGTTTGTTCAATTTTTCTGTCCGCGGACGCTTGCGGACAAGCAGACGTCGTCCGCTTGCATCTAGTCATGGGCTTCGCGAAACGTTGTTATAGCTTCCTAAAGGAGGTTGAGTGCCTCCTTTAGATCCTGATCAGTGGATCCATCATCGACGATAAACATCTAAATAAAAAATTTCCTTTAAAATGTGGAAACTTTTGAAAATTTAATAACCTCTTTTATATAGACAATGTTTGAAGTACATGATGAACAATTAAATTCACTTTGAATTTGTTGAAAACGCAAAGTGAATGTCTTTGAAAAACATGATTAACATTTTTTTGAATACACGAGGAACATTTGGGTTGTAACTGCTTTTTTTAAATAGACGTTGATTTTTTTCTAAATACACACCTTATTTGCTTTTTTATATGGGTGAGCACTATTTAAAATTCCATGAACTTTTTCAAAAAACATGAAAACTCTTTAAAATGACAAGAATATATTTAGTTGCCTGAGAAAAAATCAATTATTATTTTTGACATGTTTAAATAAAATTATTAATATAAAATATATATTAAAGTTTTGATGGCTTGATTTTTAATGAACATAAAGGTGGCAATCTGTTTTAGTACAACATAAAAGTAATAAGTAATAACTACGTCGTACATCCAGTTTTTTTAAAAAAACTACTTCGTACAAGTAGCATTATATTTTGAGAAGTCATACAAGTACCAATTTTTTAGTAAAGCACAAGTAACGACTTTCTTTTTTTAGAATGGAGTACAAATATCAAAACCCCCCAAAAAACAACTGCTTGACATTGAAAATTATTTAACGGCAGCCCGATTCACCGCTACATCCCCGGTGCGCACCTCCATGGGCCGTCGCATCAGCTAGCATGCGTTGTTGTTCATATGATCAGCAACACATAACCTACCAATGCCTATATGCGTAGCTATATCAGCTTGATTACAACACATCATTAGAACATTGCAAAGCATGTGTTGCTAAAGGGGGGGTTCTTGGGTCTGTTACACATCATTGCAGAGATGATAGAACCTATGGTTGAAGCATAGGGAATGACTTTCATTTTCTCTCTATCTTCTGCATGGTCGGGAATTGAGTCTGACTCAACTTCAAACCTTGTAACACAGGCAAGAACCCTTTCTTTTCTTGATCCATTTTGAACTTCTTCAAAAATTTATCAAGGTATGTTCTTTGTGAGAGTCCAATTAAGCATCTTGATCTATCTCTATAGATCTTGATGCCCAATATATAAGCAGCTTCACCGAGGTCTTTAATTGAAAAATTCTTATTAAAGTGTCCTTTTATGCTATTCGGAAATTCAGTATCATTTCCGATCAGCAATATGTCATCTACATATAATATCAGAAATGCTACAGAGCTCCCGCTCACTTTCTTGTAAATACAAGCTTCTCCAAAAGTCCGTATAAAACCATATGCTTTGATCACACGATCAAAGCGTATATTCCAACTCCGAGAGGCTTGCACCAATCCATAAATGGATCGCTGGAGCTTGCAGACTTTGTTAGCACCTTTTGGATCGACAAAACCTTCTGGTTGCATCATATACAACTCTTCTTTAAGATATCCATTGAGGAATGTAGTTTTGACATCCATTTGCCAAATTTCATAATCATAAAATGCGGCAATTGCTAACATGATTCGGACGGACTTAAGCATCGCTACGGGTGAGGTCTCATTGTAGTCAACAACTTGAACCTGTCAAAAACCTTTTGCAACAAGTCGAGCTTTGTAGATAGTAACATTACCATGAGCGTCAGTCTTCTTCTTGAAGATCCATTTATTCTCTATGTCCTGCCGATCAATGGGCAAGTCAACCAAAGTTCTCATACATGGATCCCATCTCAGATTTCATGGCCTCAAGCCATTTTGCGGAATCTGGGCTCATCATCACTTCCTCATAGTTCGTAGGTTCATCATGGTCAAGTAACATGACCTCCAGAATAGGACTACCGTACCACTCTGGTGTGGATCTTACTCTAATTGACCTACGAGGTTCGGTAGTAACTTGATCATCATTAGCTTCCTCACTTACTAGTGTAGGAATCACTGGAACCATTCTTTCCATTGAGGAAGCAGGTACTGTTACCTCATCAAGTTCTAGTTTCCTCCCACTCACTTCTTTCGAGAGAAACTCCTTCTCTAGAAAGGATCCATTCTTAGCAACTAATATCTTACCTTCGGATCTGTGATAGTAGGTGTACTCAACAATTTCCTTTGGGTATCCTATGAAGACACATTTCTCCGATTTGGGTTCGATCTTATCAGGTTGAAGCTTTTTCACATAAGCATCGCAGCCCCAAACTTTAAGAAACGACAACTTGGGTTTCTTGCCTAACCACACTTCATAAGGTGTCATCTCAACGGACTTTGATGGTGCCCTATTTACCGTGAATGCAGCTGTCTCTAAAGCATAACCCCAAAACAATAGCGGTAAATCAGTGAGAGACATCATAGATCACACCATATCTAATAAAGTACGATTACGATGTTCGGACACACCATTTGGCTATGGTGTTCCAGGTGGCGTGAGTTGTGAAACTATTCCGCATTGTTTCAAATGAAGATCAAACTCGTAACTCAAATATTCTCCTCCACGATCAGATCATAGAAACTTTATTTTCTTGGTACGATGATTTTCCACTTCACTCTGAAATTCCTTGAACTTTTCAAATGTTTCATACTTATGTTTCATCAAGTAGATATACCCATATCTTTTCAAATCATCTGTGAAGGTAAGAAAATAACGATACCCGCCGCGAGCAACAACACTCATTGGACCACATACATCAGTATGTATTATTTCCAACAAGTCTGTTGCTCGCTTCATTGTTTTGGAGAACGGAGTCTTAGTCATCTTTCCCATGAGGCATGGTACCCAAGAATCAAGTGATTCATATTCAAGTGATTCTAAAAGTCCATCAGCATGGAGTTTCTTCATGCGATTTACACCAATATGACCTAAACGGCAGTGCCACAAATAAGTTGCACTATCATTATTAAACTTATATCTTTTGGCTTCAATACTATGAACATGTGTATCACTACTATCAAGATTTAGTAAAAATAGACCACTCATCAATGGTGCATGACCATAAAAGATATTATTCATATAAATAGAACAACCATTATTTTCTAATTTAAATGAATAACCGTCTCACATCAAACAAGATCCAGATATAATGTTCATGCTCAATGCTAGCACCAAATAACAATTATTTAGGTCTAAAATTAATCCCGAAGGTAGATGTAGAGGTAGCGTGCCGACGGCGATCACATCGACTTTGGAACCATTTCCCACGTGCATCGTCACCTCGTCCTTAGCCAATCTCCGCTTACTCCGTAGCCGCTTTCGGTTTGCGATCCTTCTTCTCTGCAAAATACTTGGGGAAGTTCCACTTCCAGTGACCAGTCCCTTTGCAGTAGAAGCACTCAGTCTCAGGATTAGGTCCAGACTTGGGCTTCTTCACTTGAGAAACAACTTGCTTGCTATTCTTCTTGAAGTTCCCCTTCTTCCCTTTACCCTTTTTCTTGAAACTAGTGGTCTTGTTGACCATCAACACTTGATGCTCTTTATTGATTTCTACCTCCGCAGCCTTTAGCATTGCGAAGAGCTCGAGAATCGTCTTATCCATCCCTTGTATATTATAGTTCATCACAAAGATCTTGTAGCTTGGTGGTAGTGATTGAAGAACTCTGTGAATGACACTATCATCAGGAAGATTAACTCCTAGCTGAGTCAAGTGGTTGTGGTACCCAGACATTCTGAGTATATGTTTACTAACAGAACTATTCTCCTCCATTTTGCAGCTGTAGAACTTATTGGAGACTTCATATCTCTCAATCTGGGCATTTGCTTTAAATATTAACTTCAACTCCTGGAACATCTCATATGCTCCATGATGTTCAAAACATCGTTGAAGTCCCGGTTATAAGTCGTAAAGCATGGCAGACTAAACAATCGAGTAGTCATCAGCTTTGCTCAGACAGGTGTTCACAACATCTGGTGTTGCTCCTGCAGCGGGTTTTCACCTAGCGGTGCTTCCTGGATGTAATTCTTCTGTGCAGCAATGAGGATAATACTCAAGTTATGGACCCAGTCCGTGTAATTGCTACCATCATCTTTCAACTTAGCTTTCTCTAGGAGCGCATTAAAATTCAACGGAACAACATCACGGGCCATCTATCACAACAACATAGACATGAAAAATACTATCAGGTACTAAGTTCATGATAAATTAAAGTTCAATTAATCAAATTACTTAAGAACTCCCACTTATATAGCCATCTCTCTAATCATCTAAGTGATCACGTGATCCATATCAACTAAACCATGTCCGATCATCAGGTGAGATGGAGTAGTTTTCAATGGTGAACATCACTATGTTGATCATATCTACTATATGATTCATGCTCGACCTTTCGGTCTTAGTGTTCCGAGGCCATATCTGCATATGCTAGGCTCGTCAAGTTTAACCCGAGTACTCCGCGTGTGCAAAACTGGCTTGCACCCTTTGTATGTGAATGTAGAGCTTATCACACCCGATCATCATGTGGTGTCTCAGCACGACGAACTGTAGCAACGGTGAGTACTCAGGGAGAATACGTATACCTTGAAATTTAGTGAGAGATCATCTTATAATGCTACCGCCGAACTAAGCAAAATAAGATGCATAAATGATAAACATCACATGCAATCAATATAAGTGATATTATATGGCCATCATCACCTTGTGCCTTTGATCTCCATCTCCAAAGCACCGTCATGATCTCGACACCGGCTTGACACCTTGATCTCCATCGAAGCATCGTTGTCGTCTCGCCAACTATCGCTTCTGCGACTATCACTACCGCTTAGTGATAAAGTAAAGCAATTACATGGCGATTGCATTTCATACAATAAAGCGACAACCATATGGCTCCTGCCAGTTGCCGATAACTCTGTTACAAAACATGATCATCTCATACAATAAAATTTAGCATCATGTCTTGATCATATCACATCACAACATGCCCTGCAAAAACAAGTTAGACGTCCTCTACTTTATTGTTGCAAGTTTTACGTGGCTGCTACGGGCTAAGCAAGAACCGTTCTTACCTACGGATCAAAAACCACAATGTGTTATAGTGATTGCTTTTTGATCTTCAGAAATAACCATGTTCATTGAATCCGATTCAACTAAAGTTGGAGGAACTGACACCCACCAGCCACCTTTGTGCTAAGCACGTTGGTAGAACCAGTCTCGCGTAAGATTAGGCGGATGTGTAATTTCGGTCTGAGCCGCTTCATCCAACAATACCGCTAAATCAAGAATCAACTAGTGACGACAAGCAATATGTATATACCCATGCCCACAACTCCTTTGTGTTATACTCGTGCATATAACATCTATGCATAGATCAAGCTCAGATGCCACTGTTGGTGAATGTAAGATATATCACGGTGATGCATAGCAACAAGAGGGGAAGAGTGTTGTCCACGTACACTCATAGACCGTAAGCGGAAGCGTTATGACAACGCGGTTGATGTAGTCAAACGTCTTCACTATCCGACCGATCGTAGCACCGAAGGTACGGCACCTCCGCGATCTACACACGTTTAGCTCACATACGTCCCACGAACTCTAGATCCAGCTGAGTGTTGAGGGAGAGTTTTGTCAGCACGACTGCATGATGACGGTGATGGTGAAGCTTCCGGAACAGGGCTTCGCCTAAGCACTGCAACGATATGACCGAGGTGGATTATGGTGGAGGAAGGCACCGCACACGGCTTAGTGTCAGGACCCCAACTCGATGTCACATCGATCTAGCCGGTAACACCTCATATCACTTTGCGGCCTCACGCACGGTATCCCCACGGGTGTCACGTTACCTTTGCCCGGGACCGTTTGCGCATTTTGGCTCACGTATATGATAGTGTCGCTAGCATCCATATGATAAAGAGCCCGGGCTGACATGACTAGTCGTAAACCCAAAGTGGCACAGACTTACAGGGACAGGCATCCATGACACAGCTTCGAACGTGTCGGTCATCAGCAAGTGGGTCCGGGCTGTAGCACTGGGCTAACAGGACTCCGGTAAACCGGGCTGTAGCGGGCTAATGCAACTAAAACCAGAAGGGTTTGAACAAATTTGAATCAAGGATTCAAATTTCAAATTCAAATATGGCCTTTTAAAGTGCTTTTCCTTGTTCTGCTTGAAACATCAATTTAACTTGTTTGATCATGCATGAAAATAGTACAGATGGATAGATTGGATTTTTCTGATCATTTTTCATATATAATTTGTCCAATTTGGAGTTACAGAATAAAAGTTATGAATTTTTGAAGTTTAAATAATATTCTGGAATTTCCTGATTTAAATTAAATCCAGAAATATAATTATTGCGCCAGCATGACGTCAGCATGACGTCAGTGGTCAACTGCGGCTGGCTGGAGTCAAACCTGACGTGTGGGGCCCACACGTCAGTGACAGGGGGTTTAAACAGGGTTAAATTAATCCTAATTACTAATTAGTGGCGCTGGGGCCCACTAGTCAGTGTCAGGGGGTTAACTAACAGTGGTTAG
>NC_041386.1:389507780-389515873 GCF_002162155.2 Triticum dicoccoides | reverse complement strand
GAGGGGTGGCCGGAGACGGCTGCTAAGGCGAACGGCGGCGACGGTGGTGTTCGGCCGTGAGAGAGAGAGCGAGGGAGAGGAGGGAAGAGCCGAGGGCGAGTGAGAGAGAGCAAGGGGGGGAGGCGTGGCGTCGTCCAGGGCATCGAGGCGAGGAGGGGAGGGCAGGCAGGCAGGGAGAGAGGTGGCGTGGCGCGGTGGCGGGCGCGCGCGCCGGCCACACTCCCGTCCCTCTGTCGGGACGAAGACGACAGAGGAGGGAGACGGGCTGGGCCGCCTGCTGGCTGGGCCGGCCAGCTGGATGGGCTGCACAGGGAGGAGCCCAGGTAAGCTTCTCCCTTTTATTTTTTTTTGTTTTCTAATTTCTGACATTTGTTTTGATTTAAATAATATATTAAATCATTTATTTAACTTATGCCAAATTTTTCAGGGGCTAGATATATTATTCCAGAGCTCCTTTATAATTGGCATAATATTTGGACATATATTAATATATATAGAAATATATTTCCAAAGCAAATATTTATGCATTAATTCCAAATGCCCAAAATAAATGTCCATGAGCCACTAAAAATATTGGTTTGATTTTTATCTCTGTCCAATATTTTCAGAGATCAACATGAGCATTTTCTTGGACCCTTTTGGAGAAATTTTTATTTGGGTCATTTTCAAAATGATTCTGAGGGTTTCACAGATCCCCATTTCAAGTTTCTGATGAAAGAGTAAACATGATGCAACACTCTAATGCATGACTAGCTAGGGTGTGACAACTCACCCCCACTCAAAAGAATCTCGTCCCGAGATTTGGGTTCCTCCGGGAAGAAGGCGGGGTACTCAAGTCGAAGACGATCCTCCCTTTCCCAGGTTGCTTCATCCTCAGAATGGTGTGACCATTGTACTTTGAGGAACTTGATGTTCTGACGTCGGGTGATACGTTCAGCCTGATCGAGGATACGAACGGGGTACTCTCGATATGTAAGATTATCTTGGAGATCAAGCGTTTCGTGGTCCACTTCACGGATAGGATCCGAGAAGCAACGCCTGAGTTGAGAAACGTGGAAGACATCGTGGACTCTGGAGAGATGCGGAGGTAGTTCCAGCTGGTAGGCAACTTCCCCTCGTTTGGCAAGAATGCGAAAAGGTCCAATGTAACGAGGAGCCAATTTGCCTTTGATACCGAAACGATGGGTTCCCTTCAGAGGGGTGACCCGAAGATATGCCTTCTCGTCAACCTCGAAAGTCATAGCCTTATGTTTTCGGTCATATTGACTCTTTTGACGAGATTGGGCTGTTTTCAACTTTTCACGAACGATGCGAACTTGTTCTTCTGCTTCCTGAATCATGTCCGGGCCATAGAATTGTCTTTCCCCGGTCTCTGACCAGTTAAGGGGTGTTCGACACCGTCGTCCATAGAGAACTTCAAAAGGGGCTTTACCCAAGCTAGATTGATAGCTCTTGTTGTAAGCGAATTCGGCAAATGGAAGGCACTTCTCCCAGTCCATTCCGAATGAGATAACAGAGGCTCGAAGCATGTCTTCTAGAATTTGGTTGACGCGTTCCACTTGACCACACGACTGAGGGTGGAAGGCGGTGCTAAAGGAGAGACGAGTTCCCATAGCATTTTGGAAACTTTCCCAAAATCGAGAGGTGAAAAGACTTCCTCGATCCGAGTTAATTTCCAAAGGAACACCATGAAGGGACACTATTCGGGAAATGTATAAGTCTGCCAGCTGACTAGCGGTTATACTCCCTCGAACAGGTAGAAAATGGGCTACTTTGGAAAGACGATCGACCACGACGAAAATAGCATTATTCCCTCTCTTGGTCCTGGGAAAACCGGTAATGAAATCCATACCAATTTTATCCCATTTCCATTCAGGAATAGCTAAGGGTTGAAGGGTGCCAGCAGGCCGTTGGTGCTCTGCTTTTACACGACGACAGACGTCGCAATTTGCAATATACTGAGCAATTTCTCTCTTCATCCTAGTCCACCAGAACCTCTGGCGTAGGTCCTGATACATCTTAGTACTACCGGGACGAATGGTGAGAGGGGATTCATGAGCCTCCTTAAGGATCAACTGCCGTAGATGCTGGTTCTTGGGAACCACTAGACGGTTCTCAAAGTACACAACAGCATGATCATTTGTGGAGAAACAACTAGCACCTCCGCTAGCAATGTTCTCCTTGATCTTAGCTATTCCCTTATCTCGCTTCTGGGCAGCAATGATTTGATCCGTAAGAGTAGGTTTCGCCACCAAGGTGGAAAGAAATCCTTGAGGAACAATGTGAAGGTTAAGCTTCCGAAATTCCTCATGGAGAAGCGGTTGACTTTGTTGTAACATCAGATTGTTACAATAAGATTTACGACTTAGCGCATCAGCCATGACGTTGGCTTTCCCTGGGGTGTAGGTTATTCCTAAGTTGAAGTCTGTGATCAATTCAACCCAACGTCTTTGCCTGAGGTTCAGATCCGGTTGGGTGAAGATGTACTTCAAACTTTGGTGATCAGTGAATATTTCGCAACGATTACCGAGGAGGTAATGTCGCCAGGTTTTAAGTGCATAGACTACAGCTGCAAGCTCTAGATCATGAGTAGGATAATTCTCCTCATGTGGGTGCAATTGCCGTGAAGCGTAGGCAATTACATGTCGATCTTGCATGAGAATGCAACCTAGTCCTTGTCGCGAGGCGTCGCAGTAGATAACAAAATCCTTGGAGAAGTCTGGCGGTACCAGTACGGGAGCAGAAGTCAGGCGTCTTTTCAGTTCCTGAAAGCTGTGCTCACATTGTGGGGTCCACTCGAACTTCTTATCTTTCTTGAGGAGTTCGGTTAGAGGTTTGGCAACCTTGGAGAAGTTCTCGACAAAGCGACGACAATAGCTCGCTAAGCCTTGAAAACTCCGAACTTGCTTGACCGATTCAGGTGGAGTCCAGTTAAGGACGGCTTGAACTCGCTCAGGGTTAACAGCAATACCTTTACCAGATATTACATGACCCAGATAGGTCACTTCTGGCAACCAGAATTCACATTTAGAAAATTTGGCATAAAGGCGATGCTCTCGAAGTTTCTTCAACACTAGCCTTAAATGTTCGGCATGTTCTTCCTCGTTCTTGGAGTAGAGGAGTATATCATCGAGATAAACTACGACGAATTTATCCAAATACTCCATGAAGATTGAGTTCATTAACCGAGAAAAGGTGGCTGGAGCGTTGGTTAATCCGAAGGACATGACGGTGTACTCGTATTGGCCATAACGAGTAACAAAGGCCGTTTTAGGAATGTCCCCGTTTCTGATTTTGATTTGATGGTAGCCCAACCTCAAATCCATCTTGGAGAAGACTGAGGATCCAGCGAGCTGATCATAAAGGTCGTTGATCCTGGGGAGCGGATATTTGTTCTTGATTGTGACCAAATTGACAGGTCGGTAATCTACAACCATCCGGTCCGTACCATCCTTCTTCTTGACGAATAGGACGGGGCAAGCCCACGGGGATGAGCTAGGTCGGATGAAACCCTTTTTCAAGGACTCATCGAGTTGTTTCTTAAGCTCGGCTAGCTCTAGTGGTGCCATCTTATAGGGTCTTATAGCAATCGGAACGGTTCCCGGAATGAGGTCTATTACGAACTCAACATCCCTGTCAGGTGGAACACCTGGCAATTCTTCTGGGAAGACATCTGGGAAGTCACGGACTACCGGAACGTCCTCAAGGTTTGGCAAAGGGCTGGCGTTAAGAGAATATAATTGTCGCTTAGCTATTCGGGTCAAGACATTGACTATCTTCCCCGAAGGATGGGTGAGTTGAACAGTCCTAGAGAAGCAATCAATTTTGGCTTGATGAGCTGACATCCAGTCCATACCCAGAATGATATTGATATCTGAAAATTTAAGGGCTATCAAAGAGGCAAGGAAAACAAGTCTGTCGACTTGGATTTCATTTCCATGGCTTACTCTAGAAGTTTGCCATTTGGATCCCGGAGTTTGAATTACCATAGATGTTGGCATATCACCGAATGCGACGTTATGCAAGCGAGCATAGTTTTCAGATATAAAAGAATGAGAGGCTCCTGTATCGAAAAGAACAGATGCCGGGTGGCAATTAACAAGAAGCGTACCGAGAACGACGTTGGGATCCTCTTGAGCTTCTTCGGCAGAGATACAGTTGACATGGCCACGTGTAGCGGTGACCGGCTTGGCGTGGAATACTTTTCCTGTCGGCTTGCCACGGCCAACAGCTTTAGCAGACTGGTTGGGGTTGGTCTGGGGACACTCACGCATATAGTGGCCAGATTCCCCACACTTGAAACAAGTCACGGAACTGGTACGTGGAGGAGCATTGTTAGTTGGACCCCCATAGGGCTTGGCCGGTGCAGACTGCTGAACGGGGCGAGGCGCCTGGAAGGATGGCCTCGGTGTGAACCTGGGTGGCAGGGCGGTGTTGGGTACCCACACGCGGCGCTTCTGAGGACCAGCACCGGATGAGGAACCCATATCACGGCCATGCTTGCGTGTTGCGTCATAGTCAGTCTGACCAGTTTCAGCACTGATGGCTTTGTTGACAAGTTTCTAGAAGGATGTGCACTCATGCAGACGGAGGTCGCGGCGAAGCTCAGGACTAAGGCCCTTACGGAGCCTTGCTTGCTTCTTGGCGTCAGTAGAAACTTCCTCGGTTGCATATCGTGCGAGATTACCAAACTCCCTGCTGTAAACATCCACAGAAAGTCGGCCTTGGGTGAAACTGCAAAATTCTTCACGTTTGCGGTCCATGAGACCCTCCGGAATATGATGCTCACGGAAAGCCTCGCTGAACTCAGCCCAAGTAGTGACATGGCCCGCTGGGCGCATAGCTCCATAATTTTCCCACCATAGACTGGCGGGGCCTTCAAGATGATATGCAGCAAAGGTGACCTTGTCAGCCTCCGCTACCAGCGCGGAACGCAGTTTGTGAGAGATACTGCGAAGCCAGTCATCAGCGTCGAGAGGCTCGACGGAGTGGTGGAACGTGGGTGGATGTAATTTGATAAAATCACTGAGTGACACCACGTTAGTCCTCTGATGGTGTGCCGTGTTCTGTTCAATACGCTCCAATAAACGGTTGGTCTCCCGCTTGTTTCTCTCAGCTTCCATCATAACCTCGGCTAGTGAAGGAGGATGAGGTAGATTTTCATTCCTGCCTTCACTGCCTTCGGCCTGCTCTTGAGAAGCAGGGTTAGCGCGCGTGTTGACCATCCTAGGTAACAAGACAATGATTTAGTCAGAATGATAAAATTCCGACATAGGATACAGAATGTAAGGAATAACTCGAAATGCAAGATGATCATCCGTATGACATGGTAAAAACAGAAACTGCTTCTTTTATTCCATCGTCATACACACCATACAGGGTTTAGTACAAGACCAAACAAAGTACTATTACGGTGAGAAAAGGATTACATCTCATCGGAGGCATTCCAAGCTCCTATACATTATTCTTCTACACCTCCGGAAAGAGTACAACTAGGTCATATCCCACGAGTCACGCGGGACGATAGACGACACAGCTAGTGCGAACTAGTGATACTACCACTAACTCAGACCGATCCGTAGTAGTCCTTGTAAAAGTCACCTCCATAGCCTGGAAGCTCAACATGATCATCCGGAAACAGACGATCTCGCGGAGCTTGTGGACCATAGGGGCTAGGATGAGGCCTTGGACCAACAGACGGTGGCCTGCGGGGACCGCGAGGTGGGGTGATGCCTCCTACATCACGCCAAACCATCACGTCTGGCAGAGCAGATCTCACGGGATAGAGATCGCGCATATCCGAACATCCAGCTTGCACCGCCGGTGCGAACCGAGTCAATGTGGCCCAGTGGTCAGCACGGGTATTGAAGAGCTCTAACCTCAAGGCCCGATTTTCACGGTCCTTATCCTCGAGCATCTCAGCAGTGGTGCGAGTCCGTGAATCCTCCTGAGTGGGGTCAGCATAAATAGCCTGGAGATACCCTTGTGCTCCCGGAAGTGATCCTGGCATATATCGGAAATCAGAGTCCCGAAATATACCAGATCTGACTCGCATAATGGTCATCATAGAGTAGGCGGCGTCCTGCACAGCCATCTCAATAGTAACCCCGAGTCCATAGGAGCAGTGAAGAGGCTCGGTGGATCCAGGATAAGATGGAAATATCCTGACTGTGCAGAGATACTGGCTTTGATTAAAGTCTCGGAATTGCTCTTCGACCGTGTACTCAGGATACCAGCGGTATCCAGCCTCAGTCATTACCCTGACCAACTTGGCAGTATGGCCGGGTACATCTAGGCATCGAGTCAGGCGAACCACTTGATTGAGGTCGCGAGTGGCCATCTGAAAGCACAATCATAATGCAAAGGCATTAGAATTTCTAGCAAAATTTCGGCAGCATAACAGCTGTAAATGCTCAAGAAGGATTTTGAGACATTTGACAAAGGATTTCGTACGCACTCAACATCATCATATCAAAGTTCTGAATCCATTCTAACAACATAATGTGGTAGTAGAACTGAACTAGGCTTGTATCCATCAGACTTATAAGGTACTACTGATTAGTAACACGTCATCCTGATAGAGAGAATAGATCCTAATTCCTTAACCCCCGGTGGAAGAATGGACTGACTCAGATCAGAATGTCATAAGATAAAGGAGTAAAAAGAGCCTTACATTCCAACCCACAAACAATTCCCCTACATATAACTAAAGAATTTCTAGACTCAACATCGACCAGTTTGGCTTGGAGAACCTACAGGCAGTCCGGCTCTGATGCCAACGCTGTCAGGACCCCGACTCGATGTCACATCGATCTAGCCGGTAACACCTCATATCACTTTGCGGCCTCACGCACGGTATCCCCACGGGTGTCGCCTTACCTTTTCCCGGGACCGTTTGCGCATTTTGGCTCACGTATATGATAGTGTCGCTAGCATCCATATGATAAAGAGCCCGGGCTGACATGACTAGTCGTAAACCCAAAGTGGCACAGACTTACAGGGACAGGCATCCATGACCCAGCTTCGAACGTGTCGGTCATCAGCAAGTGGGTCCGGGCTGTAGCACTGGGCTAACAGGACTCCGGTAAACCGGGCTGTAGCGGGCTAATGCAACTAAAACCAGAAGGGTTTGAACAAATTTGAATCAAGGATTCAAATTTCAAATTCAAATATGGCCTTTTAAAGTGCTTTTCCTTGTTCTGCTTGAAACATCAATTTAACTTGTTTGATCATGCATGAAAATAGTACAGATGGATAGATTGGATTTTTCTGATCATTTTTCATATATAATTTGTCCAATTTGGAGTTACAGAATAAAAGTTATGAATTTTTGAAGTTTAAATAATATTCTGGAATTTCCTGATTTAAATTAAATCCAGAAATATAATTATTGCGCCAGCATGACGTCAGCATGACGTCAGTGGTCAACTGCGGCTGGCTGGAGTCAAACCTGACGTGTGGGGCCCACACGTCAGTGACAGGGGGTTTAAACAGGGTTAAATTAATCCTAATTACTAATTAGTGGCGCTGGGGCCCACTAGTCAGTGTCAGGGGGTTAACTAACAGTGGTTAGCGCTAATCCTAATTAGCTACAGGGCTGGGCCCACCTGTCAGGGACTCGGGGGGGTTCCTGCCGTGGTCAAAGTGGGTCAAACCCACCGGCGACGTGACGTCGGCGAGGCCCGAGACGGCGGCGCGATGCGGGATCGCGCTACAGGGCACGGGCGAGGCTGTGCTTGGGCTCGTTGGAGAGCTCTTGCTCCCGCGCGTCGAACGGTGGTGGTGGCCGAGCCTGGGGTGGCCGGAGTCGACGGCGGCGAGCTCGGCTGCGGCCGCCGGAGTTCGGGTGCGGTCGGAGTCGGCGTTGCAGGGGGTTTGGGGAGGCGTTGGTGCGTGCTGCGTGCTCCTAGTGAGGCGTGGAGCACGATAGTGTGCTCGGTTGGGCGCTACGGTGACCGTGGCCACGACGGCGACATCGCCGGCGGCGTGGAGCTCTCGGCCAAGGTGGGGCTAAGGCCTAGAGGTCGAAAGAGACCAGGGGAGAAGGGGGAAACGACTCGGGGGCTCACCGCGGTTGCAGTGGGCGTCGAAGC
>NC_041386.1:389494014-389507200 GCF_002162155.2 Triticum dicoccoides | reverse complement strand
GTCAGAGCCCGAAGAGGGGAACGGCGACGTGGCGGCGATGCAGGGCTTCCGGAGGCCCGTGGAGCGGTGGGAAGGAAGAGGGGGTTGTGGCGGAGCTTCTGAGCTAGTCGGGGGAGCGAGGGGTGGCCGGAGACGGCTGCTAAGGCGAACGGCGGAGACGGTGGTGTTCGGCCGTGAGAGAGAGAGCGAGGGAGAGGAGGGAAGAGCCGAGGGCGAGTGAGAGAGAGCAGGGGGGGAGGCGTGGCGTCGTCCAGGGCATCGAGGCGAGGAGGGGAGGGCAGGCAGGCAGGGAGAGAGGTGGCGTGGCGCGGTGGCGGGCGCGCGCGCCGGCCACACTCCCCTCCCTCTGTCGGGACGAAGACGACATAGGAGGGAGACGGGCTGGGCCGCCTGCTGGCTGGGCCGGCCAGCTGGATGGGCTGCACAGGGAGGAGCCCAGGTAAGCTTCTCCCTTTTATTTTTTTCTGTTTTCTAATTTCTGACATTTGTTTTGATTTAAATAATATATTAAATCATTTATTTAACTTATGCCAAATTTTTCAGGGGCTAGATATATTATTCCAGAGCTCCTTTATAATTGGCATAATATTTGGACATATATTAATATATATAGAAATATATTTCCAAAGCAAATATTTATGAATTAATTCCAAATGCCCAAAATAAATGTCCATGAGCCACTAAAAATATTGGTTTGATTTTTATCTCTGTCCAATATTTTCAGAGATCAACATGAGCATTTTCTTGGACCCTTTTGGAGAAATTTTTATTTGGGTCATTTTCAAAATGATTCTGAGGGTTTCACAGATCCCCATTTCAAGTTTCTGATGAAAGAGTAAACATGATGCAACACTCTAATGCATGACTAGCTAGGGTGTGACACTTAGACAATTATCAACTTGTGTGTCTATGCGGCGCCCCCTCCCCCGTATATAAAGGAGTGGAGGAGGGGGAGGGGCCAGCCCTGTATGGCGCGCCCAAGGGAGTCATACTCCCACCGGTAGTAGGATTTCCCCCTTCCCTAGTTGGACTAGGAAAGCAAGGAAGGGTAAGAAAGGGGGGGCCTGCCCCCGACCCATTTCGGACTGGGATTGGGGGGCGCCCCCTCCTAGGCTCCCTTCCCCTCTCTTGCACTATGCCCCAATAAGGCCCATATACTTCACGGGGGGTTCCCGAACTCACCCGGAACAATTTCGATGTCCAAAGATAGGCTTCCAATATATCGATCTTTATGACTCAGGCATTTCAAGACTCCTCGTCAAGCCCATGATCACATCCGGGACTCCGAACAACCTTCGGTACATCAAGACACGCTAAATTTTATTGTATGAGATGATCATGTTTTGTAACAGAGTTATCGGCAACTGGCAGGAGCCATATGGTTGTCGCTTTATTGTATGAAATGCAATCGCCATGTAATTGCTTTACTTTATCACTCAGCGGTAGTGATAGTCGCAGAAGCGATAGTTGGCGAGATGACAACGATGCTTCGATGGAGATCAAGGTGTCAAGCCGGTGTCGATGGAGATCAAGGTGTCAAGCCGGTCAAGCCAAACATTAAGCGTGCGGACCCTACGGCTTCGAGAACTATGTAGACATGAACAAGACTCATCTCCGGTCAACAACCAATAACGGAACCTAGATGCTCATATTGGTTCCTGCATATTCTATGAAGATCTTTATCGGTCAAACCGCATAACAACATACGTTGTTCCCTTTGTCATCGGTATGTTACTTGCCCGAGATTCGATCATTGGTATCTCAATACCTAGATCAATCTCATTACCGGCAAGTCTATGTACTCATTCCGTAATGCAACATCCTGTAACTAACCCATTAGTCACAATGCTTGCAAGGCTTATAGTGACGTGCATTACCGAGAGGGCCCAAAGATACCTCTCCGATACACGGAGTGACAAATCCTAATCTGGATCTATGCCAACTCAACAAACACCATCGGAGACACCTTTAGAGCATCTTTATAGTCACCTAGTTATGTTGTGACGTTTGATAGCACACTAAGTGTTCCTCCGGTATTCGGGAGTTATAGAATTTCATAGTCATAGGAACATGTATAAGTTATGGAGAAAGGAATAGCAATAAACTAAACGATCACAGTGCTAAGCTAACGGATGGGGTCAAGTCAATGACATCATTCTCTAATGATGTGATCCCGTTTATCACATGGCAACTTTTTGTCCATGGCTAGGAAACTTAACCATCTTTGATTAACGAGCTAGTCAAGTAGAGGCATACTAGTGACACTCTATTTGTCTATGTATTCACACATGTACTAAGTTTTCGGTTAGTACAATTCTATCATGAATAATAAACATTTATCATGATATAAGGAAATATAAAAAACAACTTTATTATTGCCTCTAGGGAATATTTCCTTCAAAGTTAAGTGGAGCTCAATATGCAACGAGTTGCACATTGACGAAACACCATGTTTCAATTATTTAGTTCACTCTAGTTTATGTACCAAACAATATTAAATGTTGTTAAACATGGCAAGAGGGTGAGCAAAATAAAACTACCTATCTATTCAAGTTTAAATGAGGCCGGAATAACAAACAACTATTCAAAAAAATCCCCATATGCATATTTTGAATTTGGTACCGTTCTGCCATAGACCATATTTTAGAGTTGTTAAACATGCAAAGAAAGTGCACCATGTTAATCTATGTATTTTCTACCACATTTACATATAAAAAACATTTAATTTGGAGCTAGAGATATTTAGTTATGAAATAAAGCATTTTAATATGACATTTAAGCAAATTAAATCAAACAACAGTTTAAACATGTTAAACATGGATGAAAATGGAATAATATGAATCTACACAAAATTCTAAACATTTCACATATATAAGTTATTTATATATGATGCACGGTTATGGAGTTATTAAATGCATGATCTAGAGGGGCTGTTCTGTAAAACAATAGTTCCTCGATAATGCTAAAGTAGTTCTGCAGAAAAAACATGAATCGGGCTAAATTTGCTGGTTGCTAGGGCGCTCAACATGGGCTGAGGCCCAGGTCGGTGTTGGCAGTGCGGGTAGGCCGGGGACGCTGGGCCTCGTAGGCAGATCAAAGCCGAGGCAGGGCGATCGGGTTAGCACGGAGGGTCAATGAGCAGAGGATCGGGTGGCTGGTCGCGTCCGTCCTCTCCAGCTCGATGCAGAAGTAGGGGAGGTCGATGCGGTCAACGGGTACGGGAGACGCCTCGCTGGACTTGGCGCGGTCGCGGACGAGGGCCGTAATGCATATGATGACATGATGAAATGCAACAAACAAATAAAACACATGGCGGCAACAAAATAACTGGAAGGCATCTGGAGCGTCGGTCTTAGTTCGTCATAGAGCTCATCGGGCTAGGACATCTTGGTGGTACTATCCTCATGCTCGTTGTCATGGAGCTTGGTGTTCGAGAAGTGTGCTTGGGGTGGAGAAGCCTTGGCCTTCATGAGTTCTTGTTCCGCCTTGAGAGCACCAATGTAGTTGTCGTCGAGGGACATGTAGTTATCGGGGAAAATACTCTTGGAGATGTAGTTGTGCAATCCCGTCTTGAAGGGGAACTTCATTGAAATGGGGTTGTCCATGCCGGCTCGTCGCAAGGGATTCTTCGTCTCCTTGAAGTACACGCTGATGGACTTGGATCCTTGGATGGTGTTCTCCAATTGGCATAGAAATTGTTCCGTGTAGGTGAGAGGCACGAACTCTCACCACATAGCTCTCTTTCTCTTGGGCCAACTCATGTCGTAGCTTTCCAAAGGTGTGTGAAGCCACCATGTTGATGTGTAGTCATGGAAGTTTCTTGTGGCGCACTTCCCTTGATCTTCGGGAGGAACTTGATGTAGCTTGAGGTAGTCGTCCATCAAGTGCTCCCACTCGAGATACTCCTCGGCTTCTAGAGTCCCATAGAAAGGAATCTCATGGTAGGTGTCGAGGTCGTAGTACCTTATGGAAGTCTCAGAATTAAGCGTGGGGAGCTTCTCTTGAGCGTAGTCTTGAGGTGCTTGTTGGCGAAGATGTCGTATGTCTGTAGGCGAAGATGCCAAGGGAGATGGTGAAGTCGTTGAGTGGTTGCTGTTGGTGAGCTCTTGACCTCCACGTTATCATTGGTGATTGTGTCGATGCCGATGTGACTTTGCTGGAGATGGTAGCTCAAAGGATGTGCACTTGAGTGTCTTCTCGAAGATGAGGAATATCACTTGTAGGACTTAATGAGGACCATGATCTCCTCCATTCGAGCATCCATCTCGGCATCCAAGTGGTTTTTCATTGGACCAAACTCGTCGTTGTTATTTTAGACCGAAGGGGGTGTGCGTTGCCTATCCATCACAAGACTCAAGAAGAAGTGAGTAGGAAATGAGATAAACAATACTAAGTTACATTTTCCCAAAGTTGACGATGTATCCCATTTCACTCAATGTGAAATTAAATAATAGTGGAATTGGTACCGGACTTGTTCACTTAGACCTATCAAGTAAAGCTTATGGAGCAGCTTGGTGAGGATAGTGGCACAAAAAAGTGATGAAAAATGTTAGCAAGAGTCAATAATGTTGAAAGAGATTCACAAGTTTGCAAGTGAAAGAAGTAGACTAATAGCAATCAATGTTACACGGAAGCACACACACAAATAGATAGATGGGGTCGTGCAACCAAGGAACGAGCTCAAAATGTGGAATCCATGGAAACTGCTCTTGTTGCACAACGCTAGAGAGACGCTAGCTCAATTGCTCAATAGGCGGATACGACACTTGTGTGCACCTATAAGAGACAAAAATGCAACGACTTCTATCCCAAGTATGCCATGTATGTATGGTTCCCAGTGTTTCTGTCAATTAGATCCAAGATGATCAGATATGACAATCTTATGTGCAATGTGGTATGATGCTATGGCTACTGCTTACAAACTTCTTTGCTCTTTCTCTTTTGCTTAAAAGCTTATTCTTTTTCTATATGGCCAAAATGCAAAATGCACAAACCAAGATAGCAATTGTGTATATACAAGAACAATCTTGTGAAACAAGAGATGATATGATACCAAGACGATACAAATATTTTATGGTATGTATGCAATGGAACAATACAAAGAAATACACTTCTGTGATGATACGTGTTTGTCACAGTAGGTTACATTTTCTGTCATGCATGTACATCCATGACAATTTTATGACAGAATCAAGATAGTTATACCTGTGCTGTCGTAGAAGTGTTTCATGACATTACCAAAATTATCATCACGGAAGTGTCCACTTCCACGACAATAAATCATCACGGAAGTGTCCACTTCCAAATAAGTGCTTTCGTCAAGGGAGACCGACACATGGCATCCACCGTAACGGGTCGGCGTTAAGCTATCGGGTCCGGTAACCCGTTAACAGCCCATACCAATGAGAATTTTCCATGTGTAAAATTTTGATTGGGTGGAGGAAACATGTGTTAGCTCATCAGTGGGTCAGATAGGCGCCTATGATATGTCGACACATGCGACGTCCCACCACTGGCCCATTTAGCTTACAAAGGCTGGCCTGTTTGACTTGGTCAAAATTTCACGGGCTGGCCCATGAAAAGCCTGTTAACGGTCTCTTCGCAAATACCCATTTTATGGCCCACTAATTCACGGCCTGTTAGGCCCTACCCAAAATCATCCCAACAACGTCATGTGGGCCGTCAAATATAATGCCAGCCCGTTTCACTTTCGGCCCATGTATGGCCCACGACGTCTTTCGACACATATGAGGCCTTTTGTATATATAGGCCCTTTAGAGGCCCACGGTGACTCTAGCCAATAATGAACAGTAAATTTATTTCTACCCATTAAAGGACCATGTTAGCTTTCGGCCTACAGACAACCCATACGTTCTTGGGCTCCTTTTTGGCCCTCGATTACTTCCGACCCGTTACTGGCCTCTTACCCCAATGGTCCAAATTCAGCCCATGGCGAGAGTCGGCCCGTTTCTGGCCTGTTAACTCGTTGCGCCATTTCCAGCCCATCCTATATTCTAGCCCATTAATGACCCGTTATGCATGTGATGGAATTAAGCCTTTGCTAACCTTCGGCCTGTTAACGGCCCGTTACCGTGCTGGACCGATACCAATTATGCCCGTTTACGGCCCATGTAGGCCCATTTATCCGACGGCCCGAGGCCCACCGATTCTACGGCCCTATTGGAGGCCCATTTATTGACGGCCCGTAGGAGGCCCATGGATCCTACGTCCTGTAGCAGGGTCAAGGTTACCACGGTCCATATATGGCCCATGGTTGTTGCGGCCACTAGCAAACCAGGGAAAAAGAAGACTAGGAAATAAATAAGCCCGAATCTAACTCTAGGCTATTAAGGCGATTGCATAGATTACATCCACTAGGCATCAAAGATCGCCACCAGTGCCAATATATTGAGCGCCCTACACTATACAAAAATGGCTTGCTGTTTTCTTCAGCCGGCGTATCGCAACAAAACAAATTACAACTATAAAACAAAAGGTTGGCATAAAAGTTAATAGTCTGGCAAATAAATGCACCACCAGAAGTTCAGAAGCTCAGTTCATTTGACCTGACTGTTACGTTTTCATGATGTATAGTCCGATGGAGCACCATAACCTTCGCCTTCATTTCCCCTAGGCTCCTGGACAACATAGGAAATGTTTGATAGTCTGGTTTCAAAATCATGCATATCTTGACGACATTGAACAATGTTTGTCCTTGTTTCACAAAGGGTCTTTGTTAGGGAATGGACTTGTGTTTGGAGCGCAGATATAACATTGTTTTGAGCTTGCATATCTTGATCATGATGCAGTTTGGACAAGATTGCCTTAACAACCAACCCAGTATTACGCAGGAACGTCCTTTTGGCACTGTTAGTGGACAGGTACTGACCCACTGAAGAAAGAGCTGACATTGCGGTTATAGTTGCCTCGCCACCTTCAGAAGTGTGGCGACCCGACCCGAATGGATCAAGTGCTCTGTGCTCAGGTGTCATCCCTGGATCAGTAATGCTGACACCACATAGTACATCGAAGGATTTATAGCAGAGTGGCAATCACACACTTATTACATCGTTGTCTCAAAGAGAACTTATTACAATAAATATGGCTTCAACATTACTGATCCAGGGATGACACCTGAGCACAGAGCACTTGATCCATTTGGGTCGGGTCGCCACAGAGATGGTATCAGAGCACACGCTGACTGTAGGACACGACCACTAAGTTAAAGCCATAGATCACCATTCTCTTCTCATTTTCTAACTCCTCATCTTTTCTACTCTTTTAGGATGACGAACGCGAAGATTATGTATGCCCAACCGGATGAATGCACACCATCTGGATTTCACCTGAAGGAAGTCACCAAGTACCTGAACATTGGATTACCAAGCTTCACGGGAACCTTCAACGCCACTCTGCCTGAGGAGGAGCGCTGGAAGATTCAAACTCACGTTCTGGGAAGGACATTCGCACCAATCACGAAGCCCATAGATAGTGTTTTCAATGCACCGACCTGGAGTCTGGGAAGGAGCATGGCAGCTCATATCACCATAGGACGCATTGGAGAAGTTTACCAAGAAGACCTCAAGGACACTATCTACCAGATTTGCGGACGCCGAGATGAACAATGGGAGTTAGTCAGCACCAAGAAGGATAGATCCATTGCATCATTCATCCAGGAGTTAAACCAGCACATTCGACGCCATGAGAACCAGATGTGCAATGATATGATAGAGTTGAAGAATGCAAAGGCAAGGATCATCGAGCTAGAAGGAGAACTGAAGTCTACATGCAAGGACTACATGGACGAGATCGTAGCTCTAGCAAGACACACTGGCGATCTTAAGCAGGAGATTGAAGAACTCAAGAGGAAGTTAGCATCCAGGAAGGAAGACATGTACGTCGCATGTCCGGACAACTACATCATCATCGACGACACCGATTCGGATCCAAGTGAACCCGACTTTGAAGACGAAGCTGGAGCAGATATCATGGAGTCTTCCACCGGTTCAAATTTCTAGATGACCACCAGATAATAGTAGTATTCCCCCATGTAAACATTATAGTTCGAGCACTTTTGCGATAGTTTTAGACCGATTGTAAGCCCTTGTTTGATTGAATGAAGTGATTTTGTGTGCATTTGCTCATGTGCATTGGGGTAGTGTTTTCCCTTTAGACCTCACTCTATTCTTAATTCTCGTCTTTTCTAAACCCTCAGATGCCTCCGAGACATGACAATGGATTCCCACCGGAGCTCACTCAGTTGATCCAGCAGCAGAATCAATTGATGCAGATGTTAGTCCAGAACCAGCAGAACAACAACAACCCACCACCACCACCACCTGTTGACCACTTAGCCCGTTTCCTTAGGCTGAATCCGCCGGTGTTTTCTAGTAGCACCGAGCCGATAGTAGCAGACGATTGGCTCCACAAGATAGGAAGGGAGTTGACCACTGCAGGATGCACGGATGGTGAGAAAGTGAAGTTTGCCTCTCACCAGCTTGACGGACCCGCGGCAGCATGGTGGGAGAATTTCACAGCCACTTACCCAGTTGACACTGTCACTTGGGATCAGTTTCAGCAAGCTTTCCGCACTGCCCATGTTTCAGCAGGAGCTATGGCCCTGAAGATGCGTGAGTTTCGCAACTTACGCCAAGGAGGAAGGACAGTTGGCCAGTACGTTGATGATTTCAGCAAGTTAGCACTTTACGCCCCAGATGACGTTGCTACGGATGCAGCTAAGCAGGAGAAGTTTCTGGAAGGACTGAATGATGAACTAAGCATGAAGTTGATGGTAGCGAGTTTCAACAACTACCAGGAGTTGGTAGATCGTGCCATCATGATTGAAGGGAAGCAACAGCAGATTGAGAACCGTAAGAGGAAGTATGGACAGGGGAAGTATAACTCTGGAGCCCAGCAGAAGCCCTGTTTTACCCCAAAACCGGGATTTCAGTTTCAGCATACCCATGGAGGAGGTAACTCGCACAACCAAAATGGCCACAAGAATGGTAATGGAGGAAGCAACGGCCAGAACCGTACCATCCCATCGACCCCAACCAAGAGAGACCTGAGTCAAGTCACCTGTTTCAAGTGTTCCAAGACCGGACATTATGCCAATGAATGTCCCGAAGGCCAGAATGGAAATGGCAACGGAAGCTCTGGGAAGAAGCCGAACCCTTTCAATAGGGGACAGGTGAACCACATTAATGTGGAGGAGGTTGAAGATCAACCTGATGCAATAATCGGTAAGTTTCTGGTTAAGTCATTTACCGCACTCGTTCTTTTTGATACTGGTGCATCGCATTCATACATATCAAGGGGATTTGTGGATAAGTATAACCTACCAACCCAAGCCCTTAGGTCACCCATGTTAGTAACCTCGCCAGGAGCGGAGTATGTGGCAAGTTTATGGTGTGATCTGTTACCATTAAGGATTGGTAACTATGTTTTTTCCTCAGACCTAATAGTATTGGAATCTCAAGGATTGGATGTGATATTAGGCATGGATTGGTTATCAAAGTATAAAGGGAATATTGAGTGTGCTAGTAAGTCAATTTTGCTTACCACACCAGAAGGAAGAAGGATCAAGTATGTATCCCGGCATGTGCCAAACAGGACACAAGTAAACTGCCTAACAGGAGTTGTGCAAGAGGAAGTACCAGTGGTAAAGGATTTTCCAGATGTATTTCCTGAAGAGTTGCCAGGCATGCCACCGGATAGAGACATTGAGTTTTTGATTGAGCTTTTGCCAGGCACTGGGCCAATATCGAAGAGACCATATAGGATGCCAGCAAAAGATTTGGTGGAAATTAAGAAGCAGCTTAAGGAGTTACTGGATAAAGGTTACATTCGCCTAAGTTCTTCGCCTTGGGGATCACCCGTGCTTCTAGTGGAAAAGAAGGATGGATCATTAAGGATGGTTGTAGATTATCGGGGATTGAATGAAGTAACCATCAAGAATAAGTACCCACTGCCAATGATCAACGATCTGTTTGATCGATTGCAAGGAGCTAAGGTGTTTTCCAAGATCGATTTGCGATCAGGGTACTATCAATTGAAGATTCGAGAGCAGGACATACCTAAGACAGCGTTCACCACCAGATATGGACTGTATGAGTATACCGTTATGTCATTTGGATTGACTAACGCACCTGCCTATTTTATGAACCTGATGAACAAAGTGTTTATGGAGTTTTTGGATAAGTTCGTCGTAGTGTTCATTGATGACATCCTGGTTTATTCAAAGAATGAAGAGGAGCATAAGGAACATTTGCGCTTGGTTTTGGAGAAACTAAGGGAACATCAGTTATACGCCAAATTCAGCAAATGTGAGTTTTGGTTGAAGAAAGTTGGATTCCTCGGACACGTTATATCCGGAGAAGGTATAGCAGTTGACCCCACTAAGGTTGAGACCGTAACCGAATGGGAATCGCCAACGACAGTTGGAGAGATCCGGAGTTTTCCTGGACTCGCAGGATACTACCGGAGGTTCATTGAGAACTTTTCAAAGATTGCAAAGCCTATGACTGAATTGTTGAAGAAGGATACTAAGTTCAATTGGACTGAGGAATGTGAGGCTAGTTTCCAGGAATTGAAGAAACGCTTGGTTACCTCACCAGTATTGATTTTGCCAGATCAGACCAAGGATTATGAGGTGTATTGCGACGCTTCATGTCGAGGACTTGGAGCAGTGCTTATGCAGGAAGGGAGAGTTGTTTCGTATGATTCACGACAACTGAAGCCTCATGAGTTGAATTATGCCACGCATGATTTGGAGTTAGCAGCTGTAGTGCATGCATTGAAAACGTGGAGACATTTCCTCATTGGAAATCATTGTGAGGTGTACATGGATCACAAGAGTTTGAAGTACATTTTCACGCAGAAGGAGTTGAACCTCAGACAAAGGAGATGGTTGGAGCTCATCAAGGATTATGACATGAGATTGCATTACCATCCCAGAAAAGCTAATGTAGTAGCTGACGCATTGAGCCGTAAGATCCATGTCAACACCCTAGTGATGGGGAAAATACCCAAGGAGTTAGCAGAAAACCTTCGTGAGCTATGTTTGGAAATAGTTCCGAGAGGCTATGTAGCAGTATTGGAGATTCAGTCAACATTGATGGATAAAATCAGAGAAGCTCAGAAATCTGAGAAGGAGATTGCTGCTGTAAAAGAGAAATTGAGCGAAGAAAAAGCAAAGGGATTTCGTGAGGATGAGCACGATACCCTATGGTTTGAGGACCGTGTTTATGTGCCAAATGACCCGGAGATCAGGAAGTTGATTTTGCAAGAGGCACATGATTCACCATATTCAATTCACCCAGGGAATACCAAGATGTATTTGGATTTGAAGGAAACATTCTGGTGGACCGGAATTAAGAAGGATATTGCAGCATATGTAGCAGTTTGTGACGTATGTCAGAGAGTAAAGGCAGAGCATCAGAAGCCAGCAGGATTGTTACAACCATTGCCGATACCCGAATGGAAGTGGGATAAGATAGGCATGGATTTTATAACAGGACTACCCAGGACGAAAGCAGGCTATGACTCGATATGGGTAGTAGTTGATCGTTTGACAAAGGTAGCACATTTTATTCCAGTTAAGACCACTTACACCAGTGCTAAGTTGGCAAAGATATACATGACTAGGATCATTTGTTTGCATGGAGTTCCAGGAGTATCGTATCAGATAGAGGAACCCAATTTACTTCAAAGTTTTGGAATCAGTTGCATGAAACTTTAGGAACCAGACTGGAGTTCAGCACAGCTTTTCACCCACAGACAGATGGACAGACCGAGAGAGTCAATCAGATTTTGGAAGATATGCTGAGAGCTTGTGCACTAGATTATGGATCTAGTTGGGACGATAACTTGCCGTATACGGAGTTTTCTTACAACAACAGTTACCAAACCAGTTTGAAGATGGCACCTTTCGAAGCCTTATACGGAAGGAGGTGCAGGACACTGTTGTCATGGGACGAAGTTGGAGACTGTCAATTCTTTGGACCAGATTTGATTAAGGAGTCTGAACGGAAAGTTAAGTTGATTCGCGAGAGGCTCAAGGTAGCCCAGTCCAGGCAGAAGAGCTACGCAGATTCTAAACGCAAGGAGACAGTCTACGAAACCGGAGATAGAGTTTATCTCCGAGTATCCCCACTTCGAGGAGTTAAGCGCTTTGTAGTTAAGGGAAAGTTAGCACCGCGTTTTGTTGGACCGTATAAGATCTTGCAACGTATGGGAGAAGTCGCTTATAAGTTGGAATTACCAGAGGGACTGTCAGGAGTTCATGATGTATTCCATGTTTCTCAGCTGAAGAAATGTCACACCGAGATGGCGGAGGTACCGCTAAGAGATACCATGCCACTCGAAGCGATTCAGTTGAAGGACGACTTAACGTATGAGGAGAAGCCAATCTAGATTCTCGATTATGCCAGCAGAGTTACCCGCAGCAAGGTTATCAAGTTTTGCAAAGTTCAATGGAACCACCACTCAGAGGATGAAGCCACCTGGGAAAGAGAAGAAGATTTGCTCAAGGACCACCCTCACCTATTTTCTAGCCAACCCGAATCTCGAGGGCGAGATTCATTTTAAGGGGGTAGGTTTGTAACATCCCAAATTTTCAATTTGGAATGTTATACATTAGATCATCATGCATGTCATATTTTCTTGCATTTTGCCCGATCCTAGAAATTTCACGCAACTCAAGGACCCTCGGAGAGAGTTGGAGATTTCGTTATTTTCATATTTGAGTTTTCTCAAATTTTGAAAAGAGGATCATTTGATTTATTTTATTTCATCTTCAATTATTTTTCCAATATCAAAGTTAATGAGAGAGGGAATAATATGACTTTCCCAAATTTAGGAAAAATGAAGATTCAATGAATAAATCAAATTTTGGTTTTGCCGGAGTTTTGTTTGCTTTTTATTTGGATAGGGAAAAATGCGGGTTTTCAAAAATTGCATTCTAGGTCCGGAGTAAAGTTCATTTTGTTCGACTCATTTTTAGGAGTCGGCGAAAATTTACTTTAGTAATTTTGGAGTTCGTTTAGTTTAGTTTTCTTTTGTTTTTCTGCGCGCGAATCCAGTTAAAAAAAAGGACCAAGGCCAGCCGGTCCAAAGGCCCAGCCAGCCGGCCGCCTCCCCAGCCAGCGCGCGCGCCAGGCGCAGCGCCAGGCCGCCGCCTCCCTCG
>NC_041386.1:389472883-389493543 GCF_002162155.2 Triticum dicoccoides | reverse complement strand
ATCAATCCCAAGCCCCTCCCCTCCTTAGCCGCGCCCCACCCCGCGCCCCTCACCCGCCGCCGCCGCCCTATAGCCGCCGCCGCCGCCCTATAGCCGCCGTCACCGCCGTTCGCCAGAGCCTCGCCGAGGTTGTCCCGCGCCGCGTCTCTTTTTCTCCCCTCGGTTCAGTTTTTCTTCTAAACCGTTCCGGTTCTTTCTTAACCGTTCCGATTTTCTCTCGTTTTTTGTTTCAGATTTCTTTTTCGAAAACCCTAGATCGGTTTTCGTTCTTCTTTCGGACCGTTCGTCTCAACGAACGTGATTACCGATTATTCCCCGGTTAACGACGCCCATTCGTTTAACCGTTCGTCTCTTTCTTTTCGTCGGATTTATTCCGCGATCGCGATCTTAGATCCGATCTTCGTTCTAGTCTTTCTTCTCGCTCGTTTATCGAAATCACGTGATTCAAGCGCCTGGAGTTTCGTTTCGAAACCGCCGTTCCGTCTAATCAACTTAAACAAGTTTTTGCCCCGGTAAAATTTGACCTAGTTTCAACTTGCTAGAACCGAGTTGTTTTCTTCCGCCGTTTGTTTTCCATTTCTTTGTTCGGTTCGTTCTTTCTTTGCAACCGGAGTTCTTAAGTTGAACTTCCTGGTTTGTTCTCCTGTTCGAGTTTTACCTGTGCATTAGATGAGTACTTATTGTATGCTTGTTGTTTGTCTGCGATAGATCACCCGGATTGTGCCGCTTGTTACTTCGAAACCCTAGGTCTCGCGGATCATCAGCAAGGCAAGTAACACTTTGATCATACCTTTTTCTACAACCCATGTTTTATTGCATTAGATCAATCCTCTCACATTGCATGATTAGGATCTAATTAAAATGTGGGATGGGAAGTAGATGAGGTAGTACCTATCACCTGTATTATTATGAACCCTTTGGGAGTTACTTCTACGTTTGCTTATTATGCCATGCTATGCTAGTAGACGTGGATTGGGTGAGTGATATCCATGACAGATGTGAGTTGATAATTTTAATGGTTTATCTAAGGTGGCAACTTAAACACACATCTGGGTGGATTGAGGCACCTGATGTCTATTAGGACTTGCCTGTTTTATTTTGGACCGCCACCCAGGCTCAAAGGGATCATAAGATCATTCATGCTAGAAACTTCTGTGTGCAGCCACATGCTACTATGGGCTCTGGCATAGTTGACTAAGTTGTGCAAACTCTTACGGGGTGGACTAGCAGATGTAGGGGTTGTAGGTGGTACGGTCTACCCCACATGTAAGGTGCTAGCGCTTCTGAAAGACTATGTCTCGGTCATCCGTTTCTCAAACACCATGTAGTGCAAGAAAACAAACGGAGGCGATTGAGTCATGTGGGGAAAAGTGCGCAAACCTCTGCAGAGTGTACAAACTAATCATGATTAGCCATGTACCCGGTTATGGACAACTTGAGTATCTAGTACTTGAATATCTTGTGAATCTCAACATGTTACTTCTAATTAATGTTGTTGGGTTTTAACTGTTCACTTAATTGGGATCGGAATGCTGTCAACCATTCTCGATGTTTAACAACTACCATGATAGTTAAATAAATTTATTCCTTTGCAGTAGGGAAAAACTGGCTTTATGCAAAACTGTAACCATAGAGCTTTCCACCAGCCATATATGCATATAGTATAGCTATTTCATTCCATTACTCTCTATGTGTTACATTGCCAGCATATTCCATGTGCTGGCCTGTTTTCGGGCTGCAACTTCTCATGTTGCAGACTTTCAGACGACGAGTAAGGTGCTTTTAGGTCGTGGCCCTATACTCAGTGATGCCGTTGGAGTTGATGGACCCATTTATCTTCCGAGTCTTCCGCTGTTATCGTTATTAGATGGCCTTAAGCCATATTTATTGTAATAAGTTCTCTTTGAGACAATGATGTAATAAGTGTGTGATTGCCACTCTGCTATAAATCCTTCGATGTACTATGTGGTGTCAGCATTACTGATCCAGGGATGACACCTGAGCACAGAGCAGTTGATCCATTCGGGTCGGGTCGCCACAAGAAGGTGGCAGTTCTGCCATTTTTTCCATAGCTTGCTGAAAAGTTGAGTTTTTACATTGGTAGTACCAGAACAAAAGATATTCAGGAGGCAGCAAAGCCAAGCAAAATAGCTTTGGTCTATATACATAACTTATTCTGGTGAACCCATGTAAAATATTAGTTCTATTTTACTGCGAAGTACATAATAAAACCAGGTTCCAAACATATGACCATGTATCATGGCTAATGTATTGTCTATTTCTTCACATTGTATTGACATCTAAGGATAAAGAGACAAAGTTTTAAATATGCTAAGCATAGTATGACATCATTCATATCACAAAACAAGTGAGAATAGATGAACAGGCAATTGTAACATTGTGTGGGAAAGTCCAGCATGGAACTAGATTACAGATCAATATTAAAGGAACATCACTCCTCTCTTTTAAACCGTGTAAGGTGCAATGGTACGCTAAGACAATTGTGTATAAAATTGAAAAGAGTAATAGACATTGGCTGCAAACCATGAAGTTCGAGGCACAAGTCATAGTAAGTAGTAGTTAAAAGGCATGAGGATTAAGGACTTACAACAGCGGCTTTGACTAGTGTAGTCATTCCCTTCGTCTTGCTGGTGTGATCGTCCTTGAAGATTTCCATAGTATTTGGTTCAGGTACTTTTTGGTCCTTGCGGGCTTTCCTCTGCATTTGGAAGAAGTCAATATAGATCTGATAATATGGTACATCGAAAAGAGTGAAACAACAGCTAATTACAAGAGCCTTGCAGTGTGCAATATAGCTACGAGATCCAGTCTTGTGTTGGAATTTCACTTTCATGCGGTTGGCCTTGTTGTTTAAACAGTTCACCTACAAGAAGATAGATTTGTGAGGCCCATTCATAAATAGGACATCAACATGTGATTTGATCACATATATATAATGTACCTGATACTTTGGATCAGACCAGTGTTTAACGAGGCCTCTCCAGTCTTCATCTGATATATTTTCCACTTGAGATGTTTAGGCAAGTTCACTGTTAGCCTTGCCTTCAAAGTGAATTTTCCTCAAGTTATATTGATACTGTCGCAGAGTAGACTTGAAAACATGGGTGCAAGCTTGTCTGGTTGCATCATCTTGGCTATCCAACTTGAACCTGATCTGTTGAAAATTATGGGAGTCTAATTATCAGCAACCTAGAAAGTATGGAACAGATCAAGACGATATTACTAGTTTCCATACATAACCATACTTACAGATAAATGGTCGAGGAAGGTGTTGAACTAGGCTTCGTCTTTGTCATTCCTGTACTGAATCCATGTTGGGAGGATACGTACATGACACCTAACGGCAACCGCTGCCTCTGAAACTAACTTGGCCGACTCTGTAGCATCAGGTGGCCTTTTTAAACCTGCCTCAAAACGGATCTCCATTCTTCCTCCTCTAGATTTAGTGAACCTATCAAGCATTATGACTGATGTTTGTTTCCTCTTGCGCCTAGGTGCTAGTCCAATAACGAACATATGAAGTGTTAGTGTACATCAAACAGTGAGACTACATATAAAGAAGCATGCAACTGTAACTTGACTCCAACAACTACCTTCTTACTATTGAAGCTCACAAAGTTCATCTGATCTTGCCAACTCGTCTTGTGTCAAGAGTGCTTCGGAAGTAGTGTCAGGTGGTAAGGGAGCTTGGGAACGTGGTGCTAGCTGAGTTGACCAATGACTAATTCGCAAAGCTGGTGGAACTGTGGTAGGTGTTGCAACAACTAGGGCTGTCTCTACTTGTTTGGTGGCAGCTATTGGTTTCTCTTTGGATTGTTTTGCAGCTCACGTAGCACGTGATACCCTGTTTGTACAATTTTCCACTGGACTTTGACCTTCTATTGCACCATCAGTACCAGCAGAATCTGTAGGATTCTTCCGCTTCCTTTTCCCTGTCATTCTATGTTCCGTCCTCATTCTTCGTGCCATGTTAAGTCAAGTCGACAAGAAAAACGAATAACAATTTAGTTCTTCAGAACAAGTTGATGCATGATACAGACGAACTAAACTTTGATGTAAGACAACCACATGATAGGAGGATGTAATATGTACGAAAAATAGGACGGCATGAGATAACCAGAACTATGATGTGTAAACTAAGAAGAAAACATTTCACTAAATTAGAAGCAATACAATGGAAGGTAGACACCATATGAAAGATGCTACAAATATCGCTCTGCCAAGTTAACAGTGTCTCATCATAAATGGTGTTTAAACAAATGTGAAGCAGTACAAGAGATAAATCATATGCAAGATGCAAACAACATCACACTACCAAGTTAAAGGTCTCTCGTCATTAGTGCCATTCCATATTCACAACATTGCATATTCACAACTTATGATGTGTAAAATAAGGAGAAGGCATTTCAACAAATTAGAAGTAATGAAAACTAGACACCATATGAAAGATGCAACAAGTATCACTCTACCAAGTTAAAACTATCTCGTCATAAGTGCCATTTCAACAAATTACATGTAGTACAAGCTATAAAAGAATGCGAGAGGTAACCTATATCACACTCCCAAGTCAAACATGTCTTATGATCAGTGATTGTTGCAGGTTACACAATAGTAGCACTTTGATGTAAGAACATGGTGTGATAGATATATATTATATGTTATAGAAATAGGAACACGTGTCTTATTCACAAGTATAATGTGTAAAGTAGGCAGATGGAATTCAACAAAATTAGAAGCAATACAAGCTAGACATCATACATAACATGCAACCACATATAACATTGCCAAGTTAGAGGGAGCACCTATGATGGTGCACTAGGGGAGACGTGCTCATCATCAACACAACTACGTTGAGTGTCTATGCATGTGTTGTCTTGCAAATCTTCTTGGGGGGTGGCGGAGTAGAATCTGTAGAGGCCCTCCATTTGGAAGGAGCACCTATATCCGCTGCCTTGCTACTTTCCTACCTCTTTATTGATCTTGCATTGTCAAGTAAAACCGACAAGAAAAAGCAATAAAATTCACTCTTTAGAACTCATTCTTGCACGGTAATGACAATCACTACTTTGATGTAAGGCAAACACATGATACCAGGATGGAATATGTACAAAAAATAGGATGGCATGGCATATTCACAACTGTTTGCGTAAACTGAGCAGAAGCCATTTCAACAAATAAGAAGCAATGCAAGCTAGACACCACATGAAAGATGCAACCAATATGACTCTGCCAAGTTAAAAGCGTCCCATCATAAATGGTGTTTCAACAAATTTGAAGCAGCGCATGCTATAAATCATATGGAAGATGCAACTAATATTACACTACATATACAAAAGGTGTCTCATCATATTGATTCATGCGGGATACAAAAAAAACAATAGTTTTATGTAAGGACATGCTTAATAGACAGATGTACTATGTACTAAAAGCAGGAAGGCATGTCGCATTAAAAAGTATAATGTATAAACTAAGCAGAATAGCACATAGAATTTAACCAGATTGGAAGAATTGCAGTCTAGACACCATATGCACCATGCAACCACATATCACGCTAACAAGTTAGAGAAAGCACCTGTGATGCTGGTGTAGGGGAAATGTGGTCATCATCTATAGAGCTACATTCACTATCTTCATCTAGCCTTGATTTTTCTTGAGAATCATGTGTGGAGGCTGACACTGCATTCTTCAAAAGAGGATCTTTTCTCAAAGTAACCGACTGGGGTGACTGTCTCATCATAAGTGTTTGATGAGGCATACGCAAGAACATTAGTTTGGTGTAAGAACATGGTTAATAGACAAATGTACTAGTATGTACCAAAAACAGGAAGGCATGTCATATTAAAGGTATAATGTGTAAGCTAAGCAGATGCAATTTAACCAAATTGGAAGCAATACAAGCTAGACATCCAGCTGGAGTGGTGAGCATGATCGTCGAGGACCCCAGAGCCTGGTGGGAGACGGGCTGCTTCGCCACCATCGTGCCTTTTTAGTTGGCTTCCAGGTGATGTATGTCTGTGCTGGGGTTGTCACTGGTCAGCCAGTGCCCTGACTAGCTATTTGACTTCTGGTGCTCCCGGGATGGTGGTTCATGTAAAAAATATATTTCCTTATCTTAATAAAGACCGACTTCGGCCTTTCGAATACAAGCTAGACACCATATGCAACATGCAACCACATATGACACCGCGAAGTTAAAGCAAGGACCTGGGATGGTGGTTCATCGTGAGCGAGGTCATCAACTCCAGAGCTATGTTTGTCGTCTCCATCTGCTGAGAATGCACCCTTTATAAGGCTAAAACATGTCTGGCCTAGCCGCGTACCACGCTGGAGGGACTGATCTCTTTTCTTTTCTACTTCGACAGCAGGGTCTGAAATACCCTTGCATAAAAACACAATAGTGTGAGTATGGGTGAAGTGTGTGCCGAACTAGTGCATTGTAAAAGTAGCAGATAACAGGTGGCTGAAAAATAAATGACAGGAGACATATGATAGCTCTACAACATTGCATGGTAAACAAAATTAGATTCTACTCCGTATGATTTTGTAATATATGAGCACAGGGATGGTTGGGAAATGCAGGTACTCCTCCAGCACACCACCACATGTGGTCCTATCAAAATAACAGTCGACTGAAAATAAATACGTCAGTCGATTTTTTGTTGAATGGGCAGAAGGCCTTCGTCTACCTCCCACCAGTCACTGTTGACGATCTTTCTCGAACCGCCAGCGACCACCGGCATAGATCCCTGCCTCCACGGCCCCACCCTCCCCTCGACCTCACACCACCGCCGTGCTTGGCAGCACACCCAGGCCATCCCTTTAATCCCAGCCGACCTCTAGATTGGGCGCCAACAGCTCTAGGCCCCACACGCACGTAAGATAAACACCGACACACTGCTTCCACGGTGTAATAGGTGGACTAGCGCCTATTACGCCATGGAATGCTTCCGTTAATTGGGAATCAACTGACTAGAAATTGAAATCCAAGGGGGCGACAGACCTCTAGCTAAGGTGAAATAGTATATGAGGAGAAACCTTGTGCATCATGAGTTACTAGGAACATCTAGTATCAAGAAGAAGCGGTCAACTAGTGTCTTCTGTGGGATGAATACCGTGCAAGCAGACACGTAAGATTTTCATGAATAAGGGAAGAGGAGTACCATTCCCGGTTGCCAGTGTTGTGTCCTTCATATGTCGCGGCGATGTTCTTCTTTTTGCCGGGGGAACCGATATTTTGGAGGAGGGTGCAGCGTTGGACGAACCCATGGCCAAATTGTTGACTGTGTTGCCGTGGCCGTATGTCGGCAGAGGGGAAGCAGGTCCGAGGTGGCGAAGGATGGCATAGAAGGAACAACTTTGCTGCGCTGGATGGTGGTGAAGTTGGAGCGGCAGCGGTGAGGCGCAGGATGGCGCGCTTGAACTGGCTCGGGTAAGGACAGCTCAGCTTCGGCTTCAACTATTATCCATAGTGGGCATTGAGGTTGAGGTTGCGGTGGAGGACGACGTCGGGGTATCGGCTCCGGCATGATGAAGGAGGGCGACGGTTGATGGGTGGGATGGGGTGGCGGACGGAGTATGTCGGGGTTTCACGGCTGGTGGAGAGGTAGTTTTGGCGCCCACGGAGTACGAATGGGGAATCAAACGGGAGGGGGGGCGGGGAGCGGGAGGAGCTAAGGGAGAACCATGGTTCGGTCTGGGATGCGCTTGTTTTTGGCTTTCTTTAACAGATGGGATGCGCTTGTTTGAAATTTGGGGAAAGTACAAACTTTGCCCCTGCTTAAATTTTGGACCTACTGCGGGTCGGGGGTAGGATGGTAATCCCAGGTGTCCAAATAGTGGGAGGGAGCGATTTCGTCCGTGCACATGTGTTCTTAGGCGGCCATTGTGTATGAATGTTTTTCAGAGGCGGTGGCGTGGCGTCTAGAAGAAGCTACAAACCTACCCCGGTTTAGACCTTTGGACGTTGGGCCGGTAGGTTTCATGGGTCGGAGTTAGAAAAGTAATTTCCTTCTACCAAACATTGGTCTCACGCGATTTCGGGCTAGTAGAGGCTCTTTTGCCATTTCTTTCGAAATTTTGAAACAGAAGCATTCACGTTTAGAGTGTTCTTGAACTTTGAGGATTGACCTAAATAGACAATGTTAAATTTGACCTTGTATGTTTGAAAACCTCATTAAATTATCCGCTTCTTTTTGAAATTTTGACACTTGAAAATGCTATAGCTATGATTATTTTGGAACGGAGGAGCTAAATTTGAATCTATTTTGTACATGACTATTTATGCTATTACGTACAAAAGCAGAGCAAAGATTGGTGCCCCCATAATTTAGGTATGATTTACAAATGCCATGATCTCGAATTCAAATAATTGAATGGACTTCATGTTGAATTCAAATTTTTTAAACCACCTTAAGTTGAATTCAAATGTATGCTAGTTCGTAGCTAGCTATTTATAATGTTCATTGTGTAACTTCCGTATGTATAATGTGCTTTACACACAGTATGAACTATACTCACATTTATATTTAATTGCTATAGTGATGCATTGTCTGGAGTTCAAAATACTAACTATGTGGATCAAATATGTCGAATAATAACATAGACATGCTCAAATTTGGTAGAATCAAGATGTCTGATGGATCAATGACCGCTCCTTACGCGAATTGCCAATATCATGATCCCATCCTAATATTTGGATACACTTCATATCTTTAATCAATGTGCACATCAGTCTTTTACGTGTAGTTTCACTCTCCATCGGTGGTCTCCCACACATGCTCACACACTCTCTCCTGAAGTGTCTTTCTCGTAGACATGCTCTCGATATAATCCTACCTTCCTCTCCTAACCATTTACGACTATTTTCACTAACCTGTATCACAAGCACTCTTCCTCTCACAAGCATACACACGCACAATCCCCATCGACCCATTTCTATCTACATAGACCTGCCTACGTGTCTCCTGTACGGACGTTATCTTTAGGCCTGTCTCTCACGCATTATCTCACACCTCTCTTCCTAATCGATGAGTATGATTCTAGCAGAGCATTATCTAGGATACCCCTTATAGTTAGGTTGGATGAATAGTAATATCATAGATAACGAGTTACCTCAGTCCGAGGACCTAGGGTTACGAATCCTAGCCTGCTTTGTCAGTGGACATAGAGTCCTTCACTATTATGCTATTTTTTCTTGTACGACTAGTCATCCATGGGTCTCCCTAAATGCGTCACGGGCCGACCAATGTGGCGCAGGCCGGTACCGAACCAAGGGCCTCACCTCGGCCCAATGGACCTCACGCGATGACACACCCTCTGCCCCTAGGTCTCATTATCTTCTCACACCAACACATACCAACACAGACACCACACAAAAAAATTCCCCTCGTGCATCTATCCATCCACCTTGCATATACACACTCACTGGATTCTCGCACCGTGACATCATATTCGTCTCTCTCTCTAGACCTCTCTTATTTGTCATGCCATCTCTCCCACGCCCCCTCCCCCTCTGGCCCCTCTACCCATGCCTCTCTCGAATACATAATACACACATATACCTCTGTAGGCCCTACCAAATACATCAACTACACATTCACACATGTTACATCACGTACCCCATTGATCTAAAAATCCCTCTCTTCACATTTATTTCGCATACAACATTCCTTTCGAATAATGTGTGGCCAAAAAATTATTTTAGAAATTGTAGATATATACAACATTCCAAAGTTATATGGAGGAGTATGAACGTTAATTTACATTCCATGGTGCCCACAAATGATATTTATTCCGCACTGTGAATTTTTATATTTTTATACTATATATAAAGTTAGTCATAATAAATAGAAATGAAGAGCATCTCTCTCCCCATCGCATGCACCTCCTCTATGCCCCTTTCACTTATGCACACAAACTATCTCCAGGTCCTCTAAAAGTATGCCCCCAGCAAAGTCACGGATGTTTCATCTTTCCCTCATGATATATACAATGACGATCATTGTATTTGAAGCGAAATCACGATACGTACATTGGAGTTCAGAATCCACTCATTACGGTCACCATTTACGTTTTGTGGTTATTATACAGTCACGAGCTCACCGTATAGCTTTGTATTTGCTCAAGACATGACTAGTTGACCAGTTAAACGCTCCACGTGGCACCTCTAGGGTTGCATCACATTATCTCCCTACCATTGGGCCCACCTGTTGGCTTGTATGTACTCTACACTCTTATAAAAACAGTGTTGGTTATGATGGTGTGCCTGCAATCCTGCAATATAGGTCATCAAGTTTATATCTGACGGATAGGAAGGAAACTATGGCAATTTAGCAAAAAGGTACCCACACACCTCTCCACATTTGCAAATAAGGCCTTCCCTCATTCATCCTTTTCTCTCACAAGATAAACTAGTCATACAAATGCATCTTGATGTTACGTGCAACGCACAGGCATCTTGCTAGTAACAATGAAAACAAACGACAAAAAAATATTGGACGATGGTTCGAAGTCATGACTGCGGGCATAGCGGACAAGGTGGCCTTGTATTGGTATGCCGAGCCATCCGTTTTAACACTCAGGAGCTGGTGTGGTGATTATACACACACACACACGCATGCACATGAACTGCAATCACGCAACACTCACACGAACACATGCAGCCGCACACGCATGCAACACTCACACGTACACACGCACGCAACACTCACACGCACACACGCACGCATGCATGCACACACCACACGACCAACACACACTCTGACGCTCAAGTGCTCAACCTGCACGTGCATGTGCACACATCAGGCCCTGACAGACACATACACAACCAGGTGGTTCCCGCGCACGGGTTGGAGTCTTGTCAACCTGCGTAAATTTGTGTTTATCCGACTTTTTTCCTATGCGAACTGACAAGTGGGACCCACAAGGAACATGGTCAATTTAACTAGTCAACATGGTTCCACACAGACTATTTGGCCAGTCAACAGAGTGCAATCCGATGCTGAACAGTGAGCAAGCGACCGTATAATAACCGCAAAACGTATAAAGTGATTGTAATGAGCGTATTGTGAAGTCTGGTGACCGTATTAAGCTTTTCTCTCTGTACGCCCTCCAAAACTACATTTCTTCATGTTCTCACATGTTACATCTAACAACTATCCAATACAGCACTACTACTACACTCTAACACAATAAATCATATGTGTTTTTAGTTTTACTAGATATCATATTGTTAGTTAATTATTCAGTTTGCATATATTGAAATTGCCTCTGAAATGTATGGCAGTATCATCTACCGGGCGGAAAAAATCCCGCCCTTTCCTGTTTAATCGGGTTTGTATCGATGGATCATGCGAAAAAACAAAATTATAGTAGGACTATAGTACTATACTAGTAAGCGTGCACGTGCAACGCACGTATCGTTAAGAAGTTATGGTTTGATCTATCCTAACCTTCTCCTACTAAACAGATGAAAGAATCTACAATTGGACTTGGAAAATACGACCCACCTCCTGTATGTCAGCTGGCACATCCGAACAATGTCTGAACGTGTCCACTTTGAACATCATTTGTCTATCCATGCGACCAGGTCCCCCAAATTATCAATCACATGCATATTATTGGTTGGGATGGAGAGAGAGAGAACAAAGAAAGAAAAAACTTGGTCTAAGGTGAATCGCGTCCGATGTAGCAGACTGCCTAAAGCGCTGAATAACCTCATTTCTTCCCCATATGTGGAATGAGTTTGAGGGACAACCAGCCTTTTTCTACTCTCTTGAGTGCGGAGGTTTTGCTCCCGGCATCCTCCGACACCACCCATGGAATAAAATGCCCTTGTCTCCACCAACCTCGCTGACGCTTCAGTGAACCGAAAAGTTGTAAACAATGTGCCATTCCTGGAATATTTTATCTTTTGATGGAAACAACAATCTATTGGTCATCATAAAAATAGTGTATGATGTTATTTACAAATGGGGATGGGAGTTATTGACCTCAAAATCCAAAATCAAGGGCTTCTTCTCAAATAGCTACACAAGTTCATAACAAGCTTGATGTCCGCTAGGTAAACTTGATCTGGAATGCTCACTATACAGACAATGTACCTCATGCAATAGAGCCATGTGGCTTGTTTTGGTGGAGGGATGTCATGCAGCTCTCGGATATCTACCGAGGAATCACCAAGGCGGAAGTGGTTGCGGGTGACACGATCCTCCTTTGGAAGGACTAATGGAAAAATGAGGTTTTTCAGGAGCGGCTCCCGAGAGCCTACTCAATTGCTACAGATCCATACATCTCGATGCGCCAGTTGCTTTCTTCTCAATGATTCAGAGAGGTGTTTCACCTTCCATTATCGCATGAGGCACGACAAGAGGTGGCTGGTTTGTAGGCGGATACTATGGAGGTATCTATCATCGAGGACAAGGATATTTGGTCTTGTGTTTGGGGGGAGGAGTTTTCTTTCCACACAATACTATGCTTATTGCTTCAGCCAAGTTCGGGTCGATGATGCCTTCAAGTGGATTTGGAAATCCAAATGCACCACGCAGTGGAAATTTTTCTTATGGTTGCTAATGTCTGATAGATTGAACACTAGAAGCATGTTCAAGAGAAGACATTACAGAATCCAAAATGATGATTACACGTGTCTGCTCTACTGTAACCCTCCGGAGGAAGACATTATACACCTCTTTTTTATTTGCCCCTTCAGTCAGAGATGTTGGAATGCTCTTGGGATACAATGGCCAAGTGATCCGTGCAGGTTGAGGAAATTGCATGAGGCCAAGACTAGATGGGCTTGACCAATGTTCCTCGAAGTCTTTGTGGTGGCAGCTTGGGGGATCTGGAAGGAGAGAAATGACAAGCACTTCCATGGGATTCAGCCCTCGTTTGGATCCTGGAGGGACATATTCAAACGAGACTTTGCCATGCTAGTTCATAGAGCAAAGCAGGAGCATGGCCCCAACATTCTATCCCTTGCCGATTATCTGTAAAGATCCTCGTAAAAAAGATCTTGTAATAGTTTAGTCTCTATACCCCCCTCTCTAATGTAATCTGTAACTCTATGGACTTTATAACCCCCCTTCTCTTAACATATTAATATAAAAAAGGCGGTGAGGGAACCTCACTTCCATCAGTTCTCAAAAAAACAAGATCAGTGTATTCACTTAAATTCTTAACAACACTGTTAGTTCATGCACAAATTTATTGCTCTCTTTCCCTCAAACACAACTTCCTTCAGAATAAACCCAGGTAACCAAGTCTTCAGATGGTTAATCTCTTTGTAGACGTTCCCGATGCGGCATATTGAGAACGCCTTGGCCTATATGAATTACCTTTTACCAACAACATCAAAACCACAGTTCTCTGATTTGGAAACCACAATCTCCCATGCTTTGGTCTTCTCAAGTAGTATAATGATACTTGCTGCCAAGTGAAACATACAAATAGCTAAGGAATATCAAGATGTCCCACAAGATTACTAATAACAGAGAGATCGTTTGCATACAGACCACTGGATTTCTGCTAACAAATAATGGCTGAAACTTTACTTTAAAATGCAATGCTTAAATGTAGGCAAAACTCGTTTCCTTTTCCGAGAACATACATGAGAGCTGGCTGTATAAAAATATATTAAGAAGAGAATAGTACATCAACATAATGAAGGCTGCCAAGAGCAACGACGCCACTAAGTTTAAACAACCGTGAAACAAAGGAAGACATGACCTGAAACTACACATTGTTGTCTCTTCAGCCAAATATTTTTCTCTGGAAAAATCGAGCTATAACTTACAGGTAGCACAACATAACCTTCCATATTTTTCAAGTTTTGTCAGACCACAACAAGAGAGCAATAAGTCTCAGACTGATACTTGGGGAGAGGCACTCTAGGAGTGCCATAAACTAACTTCAATATGTTGCTTCTCTCTTACCAACACAAGGTTTAAGCTCAACTCACCCCAAAGAGAAAAGTGAGCTATATACTTTAGGCTAAAATATACATGCAAATGTTTCTCATATAAGCTAGAATTATGTGCACCATGAGCAAAAAACGTCATATTGAAGCTAAACTTATGTTTCTATAGAGAAGAGACAGGTAAAAATATACATCACCATGCATCTAACAATGAGGCAGCCACTTGCATAATATTTTTGTTGACAAAAATTTCTGATGTACAATGTCAAATGCTGATATTACTATCATTTTTAAACTTTCACCATTAGTTATACAAACAAGGTGTGTGTCTGTTATTTTCCACAAAGAGCATTACAAGCATCACAAATTCGACAAGCATGGGCTGAAGTGTTATAACTAGAAGTAAATAAAAATAATAATGGTGATGTAAAGTTTTGTTCTATGCCCTCATGAACTTATTTTCTGAAGAAGACAAAAGATGACTCCTAAAAAAATCTGATTACCTATTACCTGAGTTTCCAGATTTTTTATCAATAGTAAGATGTTTTCAATCTTGTAGTCTCAACTAATGCTGGTTTCAATATGTGATATGGACCGTTATTGAAGCTGCAACGATATGGAGTAAAATAGATTTACTAGTTTTAGTCAAGCTATACCTAAAAATAAAGACCAAATATTTACTAGAGTTACAAATTCAGCGTGACGACTTACTTTGCTGTTGGCTTGGAGGCCTCCCATCCCATCCTTGTTTAGTTCTTATTCCACCCCTCTTTGTTTCCTTGAGCTCCTCCCTTTTCCCCTTTTCCTCCTCCTCATCCTCCAGCAAAGCAACCGAGTTTGAGATGCATCAGACTTTCACAACTAAAAAGGTAACTTTGGAACTTCATATATTATTTCTTCTTTCGATGTACTAGAACCAACCTTCTACAAGGAGAGTCGGGCATAATTACTTTCTTCATATAATTAGGTTTCCATAATTACACTCCCTAGTAAAGTATGAGCAGTCAAAAGCTTCAATAGTATTGTATATGTAGCAGAAAGGGCATTACAAATCTGAAGCATGTGCGGTATGTATAATTCATTGCACTGGAGGCAAAAGTTGAGTGGTGTATGGTAGAAGGTAGAGTAAGGGGAAAATACAACATCAAGATTTGCTGTCCATATAAACATTGTCGATTTTCAAAAATTGGTGACTGATTTCATCAACATCTCGGATATGTCTGCAAAGAAGAAAAGAAGTATTACAAACATCATGATACTCCAATGATGCATAAATTACAAAAGAAATGTCGCTGGAAGCACACCATACCTGATGGGTCCCGATGAATGTTCTGACCCTTGGATTCCAGAAGATGCATACGCTATTTGCATGCATTAAACATAACTTCTCATTACGGATTATTTGCTATGTAAATTCATAGTAATTAAACATTAACAACTCTTAGCCCATCTTCAGTAATTGTATACAGCTAGAAAAAAATATTACATAATTTATCATTAGAAATTTATTTTCTAAGAAGACATTTTCATCACCCACTACAGGAATCAGCTACTTTGCCGTCTGCCACGGCGGACGGCAAAGGCATGAACGGCGGACGGCAAAGGCCTTTGCCATCAGTCGCGGATGGCAAAAGGCTCCGACAAAGTAGGCTACGGTAAACAGCTACTTTGCCGTCTGCTTCCTGGCGGCTGATGGCAAAGGCCCTTTGCCGTCTGTGGCGGACGGCAAAGAGAGCGGACGGCAATAATTGCGATGTCAGTCTGTTAAGTGGCTAACGGCAGGCCTTTGCCGTCCGCCGCTGACGGCAAAATTTCTAGTGTCTTTGCCGTCTGCCGTATGATGTCATCTACACGTCACTACATGGCAGGTTCTTTGCCGTCTGCCACTGATGGCAAAGTCTTTGCCGTCTGCCACTGTAGGTAAACTGACCAAATGGGTCAGCTCCCAGGAAGCACAGCTGGATGCCACGTGTCTTCTTTGCCGTCCGCGGCTGACGGCAAAGAGCCCGTTGCCGTCGGTGGCAGACGGCAAAGAGCCTGCATATTGGCTCTTTTATCTTTTTTTTATTAAATCCGACAATTTTCATCACAAATATATATGACATATATAGATATATTTCAAAAGGCCATTACAGAGCAAACATATAAGATATCCAACACATAACTTCATCATCCAACCATATATATTACATGCATAGTTCCATCATACTTAACAAGTTCAACATAGAGGCATCCAACCATATATATTAGAACAGTTTCATCCAATGATACATGCATAGTTCAACGATACAAAAGAAACAGAGAAAGGGATAAGGAGCACTCCATCTATGCAAGCTTTCGTCAAGTGAATGAAATCTGCAAAATGGAAAATAAGAAAGTTAGAACAAGAAGAGTAGAACAAGAAGAAGAGTAGAACAAGAAGAAGACTAGAACAAGAAGAGTATATCATTTATGAGCTAACTTACGTGAAATGGATCATATATGAGCTAACTAAGTTGAAATGGGTTGTTTATGAGCTAGCTAAGGTGAAATGGATCATTTATGAGCTAACTTAGTTGAAATGGGTCGTTTATGAGCTAACTAAGGTCAAATGGATCGTTTTTGAGGTAACTAAGGTGAAATGGATCGTTTTTAGCTAAGTTAGGTGAAATGGATCATTTATGAGCTAACTTAGTTGAAATGGATCGTTTTTGAGCTAACTTAGGTGAAATGGATCATTTATGAGCTAATTTAGTTGAAATGGATCTTTTTGAGCTAACTTAGGTGAAATGGATCATTTAAGAGCTAAATTAGGTGAAATGGATCGTTTTTTAGCTAACTTGGTGAAATGGATCGTTTATGAGCTAAATTAGTTGAAATGGATCGTTTATGAGATAACCTAGGTAAGATGGGTCATTTTGGAGTTAACCTAGGTGAAATGGGTCATTTTAAAGCTAACGTAGGTAAAATGGATCATTTAGGAGCTAATCTAGGTAAAATGGGTCATTTTTGAGCTAACTTGGATGAACTGGATCATTTATAAGCTAACCTAGGTAAAATGGGTCATTTTAGAGCTAACTTAGGTAAAATGGATCGTCTATGAGCTAACTAAGCTAATTATGCAATTTTTGACATAAGTAAGCTAAGTATAGATCGTTTTAGAGCTAACTTAGGTAAAATGGATGGTTTTGGAGGTCAGTAAGCTTATTAAATCATTTTGGAGGAGAAGAAGCTAAGTCTAGGTCATTATGGTAAGCATTGGAGGAAATAAAGCTAAGTCTAGGTCTTTATGCATGTGTTAAGCAAAACACTAGATAAACTTACCAAGATCCAGGAGGTGTAGGAGCGGGGTGGCTCGTGTCGGTAGCTGGAGAAGGATCGTGCGATGCTTGTCTGGAGTTACGCTGCACCAAAGATCATTTCCAATGTCTTGTTAGCATGATGACACTCAAATGTTAAGACTAGCAAGTAATGTCCATTCAAATAAAACTCACCGTGGTCCCAGGAGCAATCACTGGCATCGGCGGAGCGGTCTGACCTGTCTTCTCGCACACAGACTGCACATTTGGTTTTGACGACTCAGTCATACTAGTTAGTAATGAGACAAACACTACATGAATGTTTTGGCTAATCCGCAGAAGAAACTTACCACAAGGAGCTCGTACATGGCCCTTGCCTGCATGTCATTCCGTGCCCTCTCCTCCTCCATCATCTTTGTCGTCCTCTCCTCCAACTCCCGCTGCCTCTCCGCTGCCTCCGCCAGAAGTTTCTCCGTTCTATCTCTCTCACTCTGTATAGTAGCCTGCAACACCACTCACATGACCATTTGTAATCATTGATGGAAGTGCACACAATGTAATGGAGAAAGATAACTGAGTACGTATCACTAACCTTGATGGTGAGTTGCATTGGCCGTTCACGAGGCCTTATCTCAGGAGCGGAGCTCGACTGGCGCGCCTTGATCTCTGGGAGAGTGCTAGGACAACGGATAAGTCCATCTCCAATGGCTATGGAGCCATGGGACCTCCCGCCACCAGATATCATCAACAGCTCTGGATCAATGGGACCCTGACTCGGGTTAAAATCCTCCCCTTTCCTCGCCTTCCCCTCATCTCTATATCTCATGAGCTTGTTGTGGGAGGAGATGTTGGTGAAGTTGTTTGCATCATCGAGGTCAGACTGAGAGAAAGCCTTGACTTTCTTGAAAGAGGCAGTGTGGGCCATGGCATACAGGTCGTACACCTCTGGCATCTTATCCGCCTTATTGTAGCATGCCTGAAAGAGAGAAATAATTAAAATTAGTAATTAAAGGGCTCAAGCTAGCATGATGAATGAATTGCATGAATCATGAAGCAAACCACATACCTAGTTGCGCCCGAACTGATATAAGTTGGAGCTGCCTTGATGGTGTGGCACACCTTCCATTTGGGCACATTTGTCCTTGGCCTCGTTGTGGAGGGCTAGCCATTGTTTTGAGCACCACTCATCGACCAACACCTCCCAACAATCCATCCGATCCGCACACCATCTCGGAGGCGCCTAAGTTAGCAAATAGAAACTTGAGCGCTACGGCTAAGAATTACTAAATGAAGGAACTTAAGTAGAGAAGGCCTTAAGAATTACCTTCATGTACTACTCCTTACTCAGGAACTTATCGCGGCACGCCGGCTTGGTCTTCTTGATACCACGCAAGGCGTAGTAGTCTCGAACAGCCTGCACCCAAGCCTCGTGCCGTAAGTTCTGGAGTAGGCGCTTGCAGACGTTCTCGATAACATGTGCCGCGTCCTCCTCGTATCCCTCCTCACACCTGTAGAATGTCTGCAATGAAATGAGACAATATTGATTAGTACAATTAATAACTAGCTAGTTCAAGATTTTTAAATGTGTAAAGGAGAAATTACCCAGAACTTTCTGATCACCATGTATGCCCTCTGTCGCACACGACACCATCGATAATCTCATCCGGCGGGGCCGGGGCAGCCACGTAGTGCTCCCAGCTCAATCCAAGCTCTGGAAGCCGACCCTCACCAGGCAACGTGACAAACCCCGGGAAGTTTTGCCGGCAAAGAACTCCAAGGACGGAGTTGGGCCGGCGGACATTATGATGGTGGTCCCAACCCCTGCAGCATGACAAGGCCAACGCATTAGTTATTTGAAAAAACATGAATGCATAAGGTACAAAAATATTAAATGCACTTACATACCTCTCCCCATTAGGGAAAATCAACCACCTCTGCTCGCGGGTCACCGGCACGGATGGGAGCCGTGTAGCACCACGCTGGTAGACGGTGCCCCCCTCCTCCTCAAGATCAGTCGGCTCCCCGCCATCATCAGCATGGCCACTCGGCTCCTCGAGCTGATCCGGCCAGGTACCCCATCCGGACGTGTGCTCCTCCGGGGTCACGTGGGCCGAACTCTCGTGGGCCGAAGGCCAGTCGACCCGAGGCTCGTGGGCCCAAGACCCGCGGACCGGAGGCTCGTGGACCGGAGTCCGTGTAGCCTCCTCCTCGGACGAGTCCACCCTAGCAGTCACGTGCTCGGGTGAAACAGCTGGGGGTGGCGGTGAGGAAGGCGTCGTAGCAGTCACCCTACCTCCTCTCCCACGACCACGTGCCCCACCTCCTCTCTTCCTACCTCGTCCCCTGCTGGGCACCGCGGTCGACGAAGAAGGGCCCGGCGGTGTGGCCATACTGTCCAGCAACGCTCGGCGGAGAGGTGCGTCTGGAATGGAAAACCTCAGACCACGCTCCCGACCAGCGCCCACCATCTTTCAACACCTGCCATGACAAACAGTAAACGAAATTAGTACAACATAAAAAAAGACTGACATGAATAATAATATGTGTATCACTTAAGTGTATCATCATCAAGTACAACATAAAAAAATGTAATACCTAACACTACTAATAATCTCGATCAGTATCATCAATAAATGCATAATCATCATCATCACTATAATCAATGACGGGCTCATAGGGTTCATTGGCATCAACATGTGCAAGGCCACCTTGACGTCAATTTTATTAGTTGATCTACTTTGTCAATTTTATTACGTCCATGCAACCTACACTCTAATAGGTAATGATAGGTCCTAATCCCACCCGTGTATGTGTAGATTGGGTTCATTTTCCCATGCTATGCTCCGGATCCGACGCAAAATTTCGGCAGCACCTCCCCGCTGTTCTCCTGATACACGTCTCTGCAATAAACAGAGAGGATGTGTACCCGGAGAACAACAGGGGAGGCACTGACGAAATATATGCGTCGGATCCGGAGGAAAGCATATGGGAAAACGAACCCAATCTACACATACTCGGGCTGTCCATGGATAGAGTTGGACAATTCGAAAGAATCAAGGTTATAAATATGCAAATGCATGCATATTTATAACTATGACGCTTTCGAACGGGAGACACATATTGGTTACGCATACTGATGATTGAAGACACATATATAGCTAGCTATCAAGTTTCATCGGAATAGATCAAATAATTAATGGGGGAGGAGGACTTGTCATTTGTGCTCACCCACGAACGAAGGGGCAGAGCTCGTCAAACGCACGGCGAGGTCGTCGAACACCAAACCTCGCAGCGATGAAACAACTGCACATTTAAAACTACACGATCAACACAATTATATATGATGTTTTTCATAACAAAATCGAAAAATATATGACCTAACTAATAATTCACAAATATATGACCCCGTCGGCCTCTGGAAGGCCAAAGAACACCTTTTCGGGAGGTGT
>NC_041386.1:389407258-389471620 GCF_002162155.2 Triticum dicoccoides | reverse complement strand
GGCGCCGGGTGTGAGGGTGGCGCCGCGCGGCGGGGCGGGGGCGGCGCCGGGGGGCGGTGGGGGCAGCGGTGGGTGGGGATCTGGTGGGCGTCAGGGAGGGAAGAGGGAGAGTAGAGAGAGTAACGGGCGGCGGGTGGGGGCCGTTAGTTACACTGCCCTTTGCCGTCCGCCGCTCTTTGCCGTCCGCCTTTATCCCTCTTTGCCGTCTGCTAGCAGACGGCAAAGAAGTGGGGCGTTAAGTTTTTTCTAAACGGGCTGGCGGTGGGGGCCACCTCTCTCTTTGCCGTCAGCCAGCTCACGGCAATGAATATTTGCCGTCAGCTGGCTGACGGCAAAGAGATGGCTGATGGCAAAGGCCTATTTTGCCATCCGGCGTTTCTTTGCCATCTGCTTTTGGGTAGCTGATGGCAAAGAGCTTCTTTGCCGTCTGCGAGCAGACGGCGAAGAGCTGGCTGATGGCAAAGTAGCGGATTCCAGTAGTGACCATGCCATGTTTTAGAGTGTACCCATGCCCAAAGGCCATATACTAAGCTTCTCGCAGAACATATGAACCTAACTTTGATTCGTTGGGAAAATTAGCATTACTTAGTCATTATGTAACTGTCTGCAGTACAAATTCTCAACCCCACTAACTTAAAATTTAAAACTGGTACAATACCTGAATGATTAGCTTCAACATCGATGAAGTGAAATGATTAGCTTGAACATCACTGAGTCGTTGAGCTTGTAAACAATGGCCCACTTGCTCATAGTTTTGATGTTTAGGCATATGCGGCAGGACAAAATAGTTCAACCTAGAAGAAATTTGTTGGAATATAATTGAGAACTACGGCCGAAAGCTTATCTAGCTCGCTTCTTCGTGCATGCTAGTCTCCTAGAAATCAATCAACATGCCTGCTTCAAAGCACTTATATGTGCATATTGCCATGGCTGAAAGCACTTCGGATGTACGACATTCGCAAATTACTACATGAACTAAATCTGTTTGGATCTAAAAATCAATTGTAAATTTTGTGAAGATACCTTGTGAGATTCATATTTCATTTATTGTGGTTAACTCTAAAAATCAGCTAGATTGATTTGCACAGGAAATTGCAAACAAATTACCCAGATCAACCAATAAGCGTAAAATGATGCGGGTAGATCGATTCATCAGATTTTTATGTTCCGTTAGGATGTGGGTGGCTAACATGTGGGCCTACTAAGTTGACGGGGACGGAGGGCTTCGTCAACTTAGTCAATATGAAATATTCTAGCTCTAGTGACCGTACGATGTCCATCCAATGGTCGTTGTGCATCTTCAACCTCTGGTCTTCTTGCTCCAGCCGCCCAAAGTAGCGCCAGTTGTGCCTCCTGCTCCTACCTCCTATGGTCGGCTGTGCTGCCGCGGAGGCCTCACCGCCCCCTACTACCCCCACCGCTAGCCAAGCCCTGTGGTGACGGTAGCCTCACTCCGTAGCTGAAACAGTGAACCCTCGTACTCCTCTCCACATGGGCATCCACTACCGCGTCTTCCCCGGCTCCGCGTCGTCCCCTTCCTAGGCCTCGCGGTCGTCCATCGCCTTGGTGCTCTCGGTGCGATGTGGTCAATGTGGTCAACGAACGACTTCCATCGGAAGTGTACTGTACATGGAGAGGCTGACAGCTGGGTCCACGGCAGCCTCACACATGCGGAAAATAATGATTCCTCCACCTGACAACAGGGACCCACTGAACGGGCCACTGTATTTTGAGACAAAAACATTTCCCCCTTGACTGCTAGGAACCACCAGCTACATCTTTACACGCAAGGAAGTGCCTGACAGTCGGGACCCACCTGGTCGAAGCGTACGTAGCGTTGTCATTCTGGTCGTGAACGTGTACGTACATACTGGTGGATCGGTCTCTCTGCAAGTATGAACCATGGTCGAGTAAGTAGCGACACATGTCGTTGTATAGCACCCAACATAGCAGTTCATGCATCCCGTGTAAGTCCTGTACATGTACGTACAACCACAGGGCAAAAAATATGGCCACATACGTACATACGGGCAGGGTCTCGAGCACGTACTCACTCATATATATAGAGACGACCAGGGCTTGTGTACATGGAGAGGCAATGGATGGAAGCAACGACATCCTGTTCATCGAGCAGCGAACCAGCTAGTTCGGAACGGAGAAACAACATCGTGTTCATGGGGAGGCGACGGAATATGTGGTGTACATCGGGAGCCAACCGGCTTGGACGGAACAGCCGGTGGAAACGAGGCCCAGCGTACCGCAGAACGGAGGAAACGTCCTTGTGTTCGACCGGCGTACTGCAAAACGAAGGAAAGGGACTTCTCTTGGCCCTCTGGTAGAAATGGGGTCCTGTTGATCGGTAGGGGTGTATCGTACCGCAAAACGGAGGAAACAGACTTGTGTTGGAGCGCTACAGTCGAAACAGGGGTCCTGTTCATTGGGAGGGGTGTGGTGTACCGCAAAACGACATACTACCTCTTGAGCATGCGTTAGTTTTCCCTTGAAGAGGAAAGGGTGATGCAGTAAAGTAGCGTAAGTATTCTCCTCAGTTTCTGAGAACCAAGGTATCAATCCAGTAGGAGACTACATGCAAGTCACCTAGTACCTGCACAAACAAAGAAGAACCTCGCAACCAACGCGATAAAGGGGTTGTCAATCCCTTCACGGTCACTTAAGAAAGTGAGATTTGATAAAGATAATAAGATAAATATTTTTGGTATTTTTTGTATAGATTGAAAAGTAAAGATTGAAAAATAAATAGTAAACTAGAATTGTAGATTGGAAAAGTATATGTTGTAAAGTAGACCCGGGGGCCGTAGGTTTCACTAGTGGATTCTCCCAAGATAGAACATATTATGGTGGGTGAACAAATTACTGCCGAGCAATTGATAGAAAACAACATAGTTATGATGATATCTAGACATGATCATGAATATAAGCATCACGTCCGTATCAAGTAGAACAAAATGATTCTACATCGACTACTATTACTCCACACATCGACCGCTATCTAGCATGCATCTAGAGTATTATGTTCATAAGAACAGAGTAACGCATTAGGCAAGATGACATGATGTAGAGGGATAAACTCAAGAAATATGATACACACCCCATCTTTTGGTCCTCGATGGCAACAATATAATACGTGTCGGTTCCCTTTCTGTCACTGGGATCGAGCACCGTAAGATTCAACCCAAAGCTAAGCAATTCTCCCATTGCAAGAGAGATCAATCTGGTAGGCCCAACTAAACCGAAAATTCAAAGAGACTCGCAAAGATATCAAATCATGCATATAAAAATTCAGAGAAGAACCAAATATTGTTCATAGACAATCTTGATCATAAACCCACAATTCATTGGATCTCGGCAAACACACCGCAAAAAGAATAAAATCGAATAGATCTCCAAGAACATCAAGGAGAACTTCATATTGAGAACCAAAGAGAGAGAAGAAGCCATCTAGCTAATAACTATGAACCCGAAGGTCTGTGGTAAACTACTCACACATCCTCAGAGAGGCTACGGTGTAGATGTAGAAGCCCTCCTGATCGAATCCCCCTCCGGTAGGTCATTGGAAAAGGTCCCCCGATGGGATCTCACGGGTACAGAAGGTTGCGGCGGTGGAAAAGTGGTTTCGTGGCACCCTTGGATGTTTTCGGGCTATAAGAGTATATATAGGCGAAAGAAGTAGGTCGGTGCAGCTAAGAGGGGCCCACGAGCGTGGGGGCGCGCCTACCCCCTGGGTGCGTCACCCTACCTCGTGGCTGCCTCGTTGCTTCCTTGACCTCCACTCCAAGTCTCCTAGATTGCGTTCGTTCCAAAAAAGACCCTCTCGAAGGTTTCATTCCGTTTGGATTCCGTTTGATATTCCTTTTCCACGAAACACTAAAATAGCCAAAAAACAACAGTTTGCACTGGGCCTTCGATTAATAGGTTTGTCCCAAAAATAATATAAAATTGCATATTAAAGCCCATTAAACATCCAAAACAGATAATATAATAGCATGGAACAATAAAAAATTATAGATACGTTGGAGACGTATCACGGGACTCCATAGGATACTATTCATCTCCACCGTCGACCACCTCTAGCCTCTACCGGCTACTGTTCATCCACCGTCGACCTCCTTCGGCCTCCACTTGCGACTGTTCATCTAGCCTCCACCGTTCCTCCACCGGCTACTTTTCAACCAACCCTCTCCACGGGGTCCTATTCGACCACCCCTCCACGGGTTACTGTTCATCCAACCCTCCATCGGCTACTGTTCAACCAGCCCTCCACGGGGTCTTGTTCATCCAGCCCACCACAGGGTCCTGTTAATCCACCCCCAACCGGCTCGATCAGGGTCCTGTTCATCCAGCGGCAACGGCCTCTGCTACCACGAGGTCCTGTTCATCCAACCCCCCACCGGGAACTATTCATCCAAACCCCCCAACAATGCTCCCTGTTCATCCAGAGGCAGCATCGATCGACTTCAGTTAGCAGAAGTAGTGAAGGAATCACTCGGGTTCAGTTAACAGCAAGGGATCGATCCCTCAGGTTCAGTAACGTAGCTAGTGCAATCGCTCGGGTTCAGTTAGAGCCCAACACCTCGCTCGGGTTTAGTTAGAGCACAACGCCCCGCACACACGTGCGTAAGTACGAGAGAAACGCGCATTGCTCGGCCCCCGACCACACACCGTAACTGGGAACTCCCCTGATATTTTTTCTCGCCCTCGCTTCTACATTGGTTTTTTCTGTGACGGACGACCCAAAGATTGTCATGCAGCTGCGTCTCTGGCCCGCCCAGGACGAAAAGCCCATTTCCTGTCATGATTTTTTGTCATGGAAGTAGGAGCCCACCACATCTATGATGATATCGGGTTTTGTCACAATTATCGTCATAGAAGTGTCATAAGCATGACACAAAAAAAAGTCGTTCAGCCCAAAATGTCACATATGTGTTTTTTTTGTAGTGGAAGGTATAGATCAATGATCACTAATGTGCACAAGTAACATTGCCGACAATACTCAAATGGCTAGTCTCGATAGGCAAGTGACGCAAAATGGGCTAGGGGTTATGAATGCAATGGCAAGAATGTACAAAGATGGGATACCATGATACCAAGATGATATAGAGGTTACCGTTCTTGCTTATGGTTAGGGTGTCAAAATTGTGAAGTGGTCAATGTCGAATCCTTGTTGAAGTTGAGTGGAGGTGTTGTTGATGTCGAAATGTTCCTAATTAGCCGAAACACCTTAGGAGAGGAAAACCCCAATCTCAAAATCTCAAAGGCAAATGTCAAATGTTGGTAGCGGAATGCAATAGTTGTTTCAGAAGCTCAAATGGATTGTAGAAATGCAATGATGGGTTTTGGAGTATGCAATGCAGAAGTGGAGGTTATAGTGGTGGAATATACATGGTGTCAGAGTTCAAGGCACGGTCCCAAAGTAGTAGAAACACCTTAGGAGACGCAACTCACAACAAAAACAAAATTGGGTTAAGTTGTGGTGGCGAAGTGTATGGTGGACAAGTTGATGTGATAGTAATGGTGGTGGTAGATGAGGAAGTAATCGTCTCTAAGTAGACGAAACACCATAGTAGACTCGAACCATTACTGAAGCAACCACTAATACTATGGGGAACTAAATGGGTTAGGTTGCGGAAGTCAGTGGTGGTATAGCGGATGATGTCGCGAAGGCCCTAGGCAAAGATGGCAAAGTTCCAAAACTCTGATGGTGTCAAATGATGGATGTGTTACATTTGTGGTACGGGGGACGTCAAGAGACTCAAAATGAGCTAAAGAACATCAAAATCGGAGTTCGGATGAATTAGTTATGGCCGAAATAAACATCAGCCGAAGTCAATATCTCAAGTGACCGGACGTCCGGAAGTCTCGGAAATCCGTTAATTTCTTTCTGTTGGGTAGCACCTGTCATCCGGAATGTGTTGGATGTCCAGTTGTTCAGGAGACTTTGGACGTCTGGTAAACGTCGGTCGACCGGTGGGTCGGGGTCAGCTCGAGATCCGAGATTCGGGATGCGATTTTGGGCAGAAATCGATGATTTTGGGGTCAAAATTGAAGACATTTCAGGGATTGAAAGTGGGGAAACTTGGGGGAAAGCTAGATCCACTTGGAACCAAGCAAATCCATAGATCAAATCCAACAACTAAAAAAATTGGCTATTTTTGGTGGGGATATTCAAAATTTAGGACGAAATCACACAAAACAAGGCAAGAAAATGGTGGTATGGAGTCCATATTCATGATCAACATGGCTCATGATACCAAGATGATGTAGGGTGGAAACCCTAGGGAAGATCTTTCGTGAAGTGGAGGGGATCACGCGAAGAACATGAAGAACAGGAGGGAAATCAAGAGAGGAACACTCAAGAACACGTCCAATCACACATGCACTAGACAATCAAACACACAAGATCCACAAGGTACATGAACAACAAAGGGAAAGATATAAGGTAAAGTTCATCTCCAAGAGGTCTTGATGATATTCTAGATGGATCTTCCCGTGAGGGCCTTGATGATATCCTGCAGGATCTTCTCACATGGAGGTCTTGAACTCCATGTGAGTGGTAGTCCCTGTCTCTCTCAAGAGTAGTGGTAGGTACGAGCTAATCTCACATACAAATGAGATATCATATTTTCTAACCCTAGATAGGTGGTGGAGGTGGTCTATTTATAGTCTAAGCCACAAAAGGGTAAGTGGGATAGGTGTACAAGGCCAAAGGCCCACCTGCGAACTGGCAGGCATTAGACGTCCGAGGGACAACAGTCATCCAGAGGCTTGCGTGGGTCCAGACGTCCGAAGGGCGTTGGACTTTCAACGTTTCGGCTCTATCGAGGTGGCGTCGGATTTTTGGACGATGTTTGTCCTCCAGTCGCTGATGGTTGTCGGATGTCTGGTCTTGGTCGGTCGTCCGGCCGCTGTTGGGTGCCTCGGTTGTAGTCGGTCTGGCTGGAGGAATCTCCAGGCGCCGGACATCCAGAGATCGTCGGTCATCGGGATGCTGTCGGACATCCGACAACTGTAACTTCTACCAACTCCATTTCTGCCGTCTTTTATTCCATGCTTCCATTGTAAATGGTGTAGTTGTTCCTTGGAGCTTGCACTCCTCCTCGTCATCCGTGAAGCTTCGACTATACTTGTGCATGCACACGAGTGGGGTGTGAAGTAGTATACCATCCTCGAAGGGATCAAGTGAACACGTGTAAAGGAGATGATTCACCTTTATGTATGTGAAGTAGATGTCGCACGTGTCACTAGCCAAACGGGCTCTTGACATGGTGATGTCCGTAGGATGCTCAGCATCACCATGGACCTACCTTCATCTCAACAAGTACCAAGTGGACCCATGACACGTGCACGTGCAAGAGCTGTCGAGACCGAGGTGACATCACTACTCTCGCAACTCCCTTTAGAATCACACAAGACATGGCTACTACCTCAACTGCAAATACTTTTCATACTTAGGTACCAAGGAGCCAGCCATGGAGAAGCTCAGGAGCAAGTACAATCAAAGGAGAGAAGCATTCAAGAAGATAGAGGATATAACAGACAAAACAGGAGCTACCAGGATGATCTGGACCGAGTCCCGGACGATCCGGACACAGCCCAGACGATGTGGAACCCGACCAGGATGATCCGGCTACCGCGTGATAAAAGTACAACAAGCCCTCCAGTGAAGCCGGATCATCCACACACCAGCCTGGATCATCCGGATGGACCTGGACATCCGAACCAAGGACCGGACAACCAAAGCCCCCACAGCCTCCATGACTCACCGGATGATCCGGACGGTTGCCTGGATCATCCGGACCCCCGAAACCCGGATCATTCGGACCACCATCCAGATCATCCGGACCCTGCCTATGTGCTTGAGTTGGGCCATAGCCCATGTATCCCGTCGCCTGCCTAGACTATATATACTCCTCCTTCTCCACCATTTTAGGGTTAGCATCATGATAGCTCATCTTGGAGATAGAGCTTTTCACATCCACTTACCTCTACTCTTTTGGAGACCAAGGCCACCTCAAGTAGAATATCCCACAAGTGGATTTAAGACCTCCTCAAGGAGAAGACCCCCCTAGTTGATGCAAGACCTCTTTCCTCACGAATTGCGATGAACTAGCTACCGTGTATCCTCCCTTGTTGATCTTGGATCTTGTGTTCCCCTTTGTGTATGTGGATTTAGCACATGTGTGATTGGATCTAGTTTATTTGTGTGTTTTCCTCTCATGTGTTCATGATGTTCCTCGGGAATTCCCCTCCATTTCATGAAACATCGGCCATTAGAGTTCCACCCTACATCATCATGGTATCATGAGCCATGGTTGATCACGAATTTGGAGCCCTACCCCTGTTTTCTAGCCTATTTTTGTGTGTTTTTGTCCAAATTCGAAAATCCCCACAAAAATAGCCATACCAATTTTTTTGTGATTTGTTGGTTTGATGATGTTTTCTTGAATTTGATCCATGGATTCGTTGTGTTGCAAGTGGATCTACCTATTCCCTACCATCTCCACCACGAAGTCCACCCCAGAACCCCTAGGTTTTCTGTTTCTTGATGATTTTCGAGTTCATCCCGAACCCTAGCCATTATGGTTGACCTGCCTGGATGATTCGGACCGACACCCGAATCATCTGGACTAACCCTGATTAGCCGAATCCCCACCTGGATCATCTAGATTCGACGGACAAAACTAAATATTCTTCCAAAAATTTCAGCCACCCCCATATTTTCGCATCCCCATCTTCGACCTCCACCACTCCACTTCCACAAACACCTTAACGTAGCCTAGCTGTCGAAACTAGGGCTCCACGGACCCAATCAAGGTGCAAACTCTGGGCGTGTGTGAAGATCTGACCCAGCCTCGGCCTCAAGGTCATCACCCCACGACTTGGCCTATTCGAGTTCGTGCGAGCGGGGAAGGAGATGAACACAGAGATTTACCTAGGTTCGGGCCACCTTGTAGTGTATAACCTTACTCCTGCTTTGTGTGGGATTGCCTCGTGAGGAAGATGATGATGAATATAGTGGATGAGCTGCCTCGTGAGGGCTCAGGAGTGAGAATGGATCGACCCCTCCTACGGTGGAGACTAGCCTCTACTTATAGTGTCCTCGGTCCTTTTCCCTCATAGCTTAGGCGGGAAGGGATTCCACAATGGCCAATTTGAAAGGCGACAGGAAGTACATCTTATCATGACGAAAGGTGTTCCTCGCATGCAAAGCTTCTTGTCATGACGCAGAGCTGGGCTCGGTGATGACATTCGTCCTGCCGAGCCCATCATCTTGGTCTTGTTGCACTGGAATGGAAACCTTTGAGGGATTCCTTCGGAACCCACACATGGCCTTGCCTCCTTAGCACCAAAGAGGGAACAGTTCTCCTCTGCGACCACTAGAGCCCGCCTGGCCTAAATCGTCATGGCTTACATCATCGAGAGCCTCGTGAGGCCAGGTACTGAAGGAAATATGCCCTAGAGGCGATAATAAAGTTATTATTTATTTCCTTATATCATTATAACTGTTTATTATTCATGCTAGAATTGTATTAACCAGAAACTTAGTACATGTGTGAATACATAGACAGATAGAGTGTCACTAGTATGCCCCTACTTGACTAGCTCGTTGAATCAAAGATGGTTAAGTTTCCTAGCCATAGACATGAGTTGTCATTTGATTAACGGGAACACATCATTAGATAATGATGTGATTGACTTGACTCATTCCGTTAGCTTAGCACTTGATCATTTAGTTTGTTGCTATTGCTTTCTTCTTGACTTATACATGTTCCTATGACTATGAGATTATCCAACTCCCGTTTACCTGAGGATTACTTTGTGTGCTACCAAACGTCACAACGTAACCGGGCAATTATAAAGGTGCTCTACAGGTGTCTCCAAAGGTACTTGTTGAGTTGGCGCATTTCGAGATTAGCATTTTTCACTCTGATTGTCGGAGAGGTATCTCTGTGGCCACTCGGTAATGCACATCACTATAAGCCTTGCAAGCATTGTAACTAATGATTTAGTTGTGGGATGATCTATTACGGAACGAGTAAAGAGACTTGCCGATAACGAGATTGAACTAGGTATTGAGATACCGACGATCGTATCTCGGGCAACTAACATACCGATGACAAAGGGAACAACGTATGTTGTTATGCGGTTTGACCGATAAATATCTTCGTAGAATATGTGGGAGACAATATGAGCATCTAGGTTCCACTATTGGTTATTGACCAGAGACGTGTCTCGGTCATGTCTACATAGTTCTCGAACCCGTAGGGTCCGCACGCTTAATGTTCGGCGACGATTGGTATTATGAGTTTTGTGTTTTGATGTACCGAAATTAGCTCGGAGTCCCGGATGTGATCACAGACACAACAAAGAGTCCCAAAATGGTCGAGATGTCAAGATCGATATATTGTACGACTATGTTCGGACACCGAAAGGTTCCGGAAGATTTCGGACATATATCGGAGTATCGGGGGTTACCGGAACACCCCCCCGGGGGAGGGGCCTTAATGGGCCCACATGAGCCTTAGTTGAAATAGAGGGAAGCAAGGGGAGTGTGGGCCCCCCCAAGGACCAAACCGAATTGGTTTAGGGCAAGGGGGCCGGCCCCCTCTTTACTTCTCCTCCTCTCCCTTTCCTTCCCCTCTCCTACTTCTAATAGGAAAAGGAGGAGTCCTACTCCCCCCTTGGCGCGCCCTTCTTGGCCAGCCGCCTCCTCCTCCTTGTTCCTTTATATACAGGGGTAGGGGGCACCCCATAGACACAAGAATTGATCATTGATCCCTTAGCCATGTGCTGTGCCCCCCTCCACCATAATCCACCTCGATCATATCGTAGCGGTGCTTAGGCGAAGCCCTGCGTCGGTAGCATCATCACCACCATCACCACACCATCATGCTGATGAAACTATCCTGTGAAGCTTTGCTGGATCGGAGCTCGCGGGACGTCATCGAGTTGAACATGTGCAGAACTCGGAGGTGCCGTGCATTCGGTACTTGGATCGGTCGGATCGTGAAGACGTAGGACTACATCAACCGCGTTGTGCTAATGCTTATGCATTCACTCTATGAGGGTACGTAGACACACTCTCCCCCTCGTTGTTGTACATCACCATGATCTTGTGTGTGCGTAGGAATTTTTTTGAAATTACTACGTTCCCCAATAGTGGCATCCGAGCCAGGTTTATGCATTGATGTGATATGCACGAGTAGAACACAAGTGAGTTGTGGGCGATACAAGTCATACTGCTTACCAGCATGTCATAATTTGGTTCGACGACATTGTTGGATGAAGTGGCCCGGACCGACATTACGTGTATGCTTACGCGAGACTGGTTCTACCGACGTGCTTTGCACACAGGTGGCTGGCGGGTGTCAGTTTCTCCAACTTTAGTTGAACCGATTATGGCTATGCCTGGTCCTTGCGAAAGTTAAAACAACACTAACTTGACAAAATATCATTGTGGTTTTCATGTGTAAGTAAGTACGGTTCTTTCTCATCTCGTAGCAGCCACGAAAAACTTGCAACAACAAAGTAGAGGACGTCTAACTTGTTTTTGCAGGGCATGTTGTGATGTGATATGGTCAAGTGATGAGATATAAGTTGTTGTATGGGATGATCCTGTTTTTTTGAAGTTATCGGCAATTGATAGAAGCCTTATGGTTGTCTCTTTATTGCATAAGATGCAAGTGCCATGTAATTGCTTTACTTTATCATTATGCGATAGCAATAGTTGCAAAAGCAATAGCTGGTGAGACGACCATGTGATGACTCATTAATAAAAGACCAAGATGATGGAGATCATGGTGTCATGCCGGTAACAATGGAGATCATGACAGTACTTTGGAGATGGAGATCAAAAGCACAAGATGATGATGGCCATATCATGTCACATATTTGGATTGCATGTGATGTTTATCTTTTATACATCTTATTTTTGCTTAGTTCGGCGGTAGCATTATAAGATGAACTCTCACTAAATTTCAAGGTAAAACTGTTCTCCCAAAGTATGCACCGTTACCAAAGTCCATTGTGCCGAGACACCATGTGATGATTGGGTGTGATAAGCTCAACGTTCATCTACAACTAGTGTAAGAATGTTTTCCACACGCAGAATACTCGGGTTAAACTTGACGAGCCTAGCATATGCAGATATGGCCTCGGAACACTGGAGATCGAAAGGTCGAGCATGAATCATATAGAAGATATGATCGACATAATGATGCTCACCTTTGAAACCTACTCCATCTCACATGATGATCGGACATGGTTTAGTTGATTTGGATGACGTGATCATTTAGATGACTAGAGGGATGTCTATCTAAGTGGGAGTTCTTAAGTAATATGATTAATTGAACTTTAATTTATCATGAACTTAGTCCTCATAGTATTTGCATAACTATGTTGTAGATCAATAGCTCGCGATGTAGCTATCGTTTATTTTGATATGTTCCTAGAGAAAAACTAAGTTGAAAATGTTAGTAGCAATGATGCGGATTGGATCCGTGATCTAAGGATTATTCTCATTGCTGCACAGAAGAATTATGTCCTTGATGCACCGCTAGGTGACAGAGCAATTGCAGGAGCAGATCCAGACATTATGAACTTGATAGTTTAGTGCACCATGCTTTACGACTTATAACCGGGGCTTCAAAGACGTTTTAAATGCGACAGAACATATCAGATGTTCCGAGAGTTGAAATTAGTATTTCAGACACATGCCCATGTCGAAAGGTATGAGACCTTTGACAAGCACTTTGCCTACAAGATGGAGGAGAATAGCTCAGCTAATGAGCATGTGCTCAGAATGTCTGAGTACTACAATCATTTGAATCAAGTGGGAGTTAGTCTTCCAGATAAGATACTGATTGACAGAATTCTCTAGTCACTATCACCAAGTTACTGGAACTTCGTGATGAACTATAATATGCAAGGGATAACGGAAACGATTCCCAAGTTCTTCGTGACGCTGAAATCAACAAAGGTAGAAATCAAGAAAAGCATCAAGTGTTGATGGTTGACAAGACCACTTGTTTCAAGAAAAGGGAAAATGGAAGAAGGGGAACTTCAAGAAGAACAGCAACCAAGTTGTTGCTCGAGTGAAGAAGCCCAAGTCTAGACCTAAACCTGAGACTAAGTGCTTCTACTGCAAAGGGACTGGTCACTGGAAGCAGAACTGCCCCAAATATTTTGGCAGATAAGAAGGATGACAAAGTGAGCAAAGGTATATTTGATATACAGGTTATTGATGTGTAATTTACTAGTGTTTATAGCAACCCCTCAGTATTTGATACTAGTTCAGTTGCTGAGATTAGTAACTCGGAACGGGAGCTGCAGAATGAACAGAGAATAGTTAAGGGTGAAATGACGATGTGTGTTGGAAGTGGTTCCAAGATTGATATGATCATCATCGCACAGTTCCTATACATTCGGGAGTAGTGTTGAACCTAAATAAATGTTATTTGGTGTTTGCATTAAGCATGAATATGATTTGATCATGTTTATTGCAATACGGTTATTCATTTAAAGTCAGAGAATAATTGTTGTTCTGTTTAAATGAATAAAACCTTCAATGGTCATACACCCAAGGTGAATGGTTTATTGAATCTCGATCATAGTGATACACATATTCATAATATTGAAGCCAAAAGATGCAAAGTTAATAATGATAGAGAAATTTATTTGTGGCACTGCATTTAGGTCATCTTGGTGTAAAGCACATGAAGAAAATACATGCTAATGGGCTTTTGGAATCACTTGATTATGAATAAGTTGATGCTTGCGAAACATGCCTCATGGGCAAGATGACTAAGACTCTGTTCTCCGCAACAATCGAGCAAGCAACAGACTTAGTGGAAATAATACATACTAATGTATGCAGTCCAATGAGTGTTGAGGCTCGCGACAGGTATCGTTATTTTCTCACCTTCACAGATGATTTGAGTAAGATATGGGTGTATCTTCTTGATGAAACATAAATCCGAGACATTTGAAAACTTCAAACAATTTCAGAGTGAAGTGGAAAATCATCATAACAAGAAAATAAAGTTTCTACGATGTGATCATGGAGGAAAATATTTGAGTGATGAGTTTGGTCTTCATTTGAAACATATGCGGAATATTTTCGTAACTCACGCCACCTGGAACACGACAGCGTAATGGTGTGTACGAACATCATAACCATACTTTATTAGATATGGTGCAATCTATGATGTCTCTTACCGATTTACCACTATTGTTTTGGGGTTATGCATTAGAGACAGCTGCATTCACGTTAAATAGGGCACCATCTAAATCCGTTGAGACGATGCCATATGAACTACGATTTGCGATGCTTATGTGAAAAAGTTTCATCCTGATAAGCTCAAACCCAAATCGGAGAAATATGTCTTCATAGGATACCCAAAGGAGACAGTTGGGCACACCTTCTATCACAGATCCGAAGGCAAGACATCTGATGCTAAGAATGGATCCTTTCTAGAGAAGGATTTTCTCTCGAAAAAAGTGAGTGGGAGGAATGTAGAACTTGATGAGGTAATTGTACCTTCTCCCGAATTGGAAAGTAGTTCATCATAGAAATTAGTTCTAGTGATCTCTCCACCAACTAGTGAGGAAGCTAATGATGACGATCATGAAACTTCAGATCAAGTTACTACCGAACCTCATAGGACAACCAGAGTATGGTCCACACCAGAGTGGTACGGTAATCCTTTCTGGAAGCCATGGTACTAGACCATGAGGAACCTACGAACTATGAGGAAGCAATGATGAGCCCAGATTCCGCGAAAAGGCTTGAGGCCATGAAATCTGAGATGGGATCCATGTATGAGAACAAAGTATGGACTTTGATTGACTTGCCCGATGATTGGTGAGTCATTAAGAATAAATGGATTTTCAAGAGGAAGACGAACACTGATAGTAGTGCTTCTATCTACAAAGCTCGAATTGTCGCAAAAGGTTTTCAACAAGTTCAAGATGTTGACTACGATGAGATTTTCTCACCCGTAGCGATGCTTAAGTCTGTCCGAATCATGTTAGCAATTGCCACATTTTATGAAATCTGGCAAATGGACGTCAAAATTGCATTCCTTAATGGACTTCTTAAAGAAGAGTTGTATATGATGCAACAAGAAGGTTTTGTCGATCCTAAGGGTGCTAAGAAAGTGAGCAAGCTCCAGCGATCCATCTATGGACTAGTGCAAGCATCTCGGAGTTGGAATATAAGATTCGATAATGTGATCAAAGCATATGGTTTTATACAGACTTGCACTACGACATTTCTGATAAGTATATGTGAATGACATATTGTTGATCGGAAATAATGTAGAATTTTCTAGAAAGCATAAACGAGTGTTTGAAAAGAGTTTTTCAAAGAAAGACCTCGATGAAGCTGCTTACACATTGAGCATCAAGATCTATAGAGATAGATCAAGACGCTTGATAAGTTTTTTCAATGAGTACATACCTTGACAAGATTTTTAAGTAGTTCAAATTGGAATAGTCAAAGGAGTTCTTGCCTGTGTTGCAAGGTGTGAAGTTGAGTAAAGACTCAAAACCCGACCACAGCAGAAAATAGAAAGAGAATGAAAAATTATTCCCTATGCCTCAGTCATAGGTTCTATAAATTATGCAATTTTGTTTGCCAGTCCTATTGTATACCTTATCATGTTTCTGGCAAGGGAGTACACCAGTGATCTAGGAGAAGATCACTGGACAGTGGTCAAAAATTATCCTTAGAGGATTAAGGAAATATTTCTCGGTTATGGAGGTGATAAAAGAGTTCGTCGTAAAGAGTTACGTTGATGCAAGATTTTTACATCGATTTAGATGACTCTAAGTCTCGATCTGGATACATATTGAAAGTGGGAGCAATTAGCTAGAGTAGCTCCATGCAGAGCATTGTAGACATAGAAATTTGCGAAATAGATACGAATCTAAATGTTGCAGGCCCGTAGGCTAAACTTCTCTCACAATAAAAACATGATCACTCTATGGGTGTTAATCACATAACGATGTGAACTAGATTATTGACTCTAGAAAACCCTTTGGGTATTAGTCACCTGGAGATGTGAACTAATCACATAAAGATGTGAACTAGAATATTGACTGTAGTGCAAGAGGGAGACTGAAGGAAATAAGCCCTAGAGGCAATAATAAAGTTATTATTTATTTCCTTATATCATGATAAATGTTTATTATTCATGCTAGAATTGTATTAACCGGAAACTTAGTACATGTGTGAATGCATAGACAAACAGAGTGTCACAAGTATGCCTCTGCTTGACTAGCTCGTTGAATCAAAGATGGTTAAGTTTCCTAGCCATAGACATGAGTTGTAATTTCATTAACGAGATCACATCATTAGAGAATGATGTGATTGACTTGACCCATTCCGTTAACTTAGCACTTGATCGTTTAGTTTGTTGCTATTGCTTTCTTCATGACTTATACATGTTCCTATGACTATGAGATTATGCAACTCCCGTTTACCGGAGGAACACTTTGTGTGCTACCAAACATCACAACATAACTTGGTGATTATAAAGGTGCTCTATAGGTGTCTCCTAAGGTACTTGTTGAGTTGGCGTATTTCGGGATTAGGATTTGTCACTCCGATTGTCGGCGAGGTATCTCTCGGCTCACTCGGTAATGTGCATCACTATAAGCCTTGCAAGCATTGTAACTAATGAGTTAGTTGCGGGATGATGTATTACAGAACGAGTAAAGAGACCTGCCGGTAACGAGATTGAACTAGCTATTGAGATACCGATGATCGAATCTCGGGCAACTAACATACCGATGACAAAGCGAACAACTTATGTTGTTATGTGGTTTGACCGATAAAGATCTTCGTAGAATATGTGGGAGCGAATATGAGTATCCGGGTTCCGCTATTGGTTATTTACCGTAGACGTGTCTCGGTCATGTCTACATAGTTCTCGAACCCGTAGGGTCCGCACACTTAAAGTTCGGTGACAATCGGTATTATGACTTTTGTGTTTTGATGTACCGAAGGTAGTTCAGAGTCCCAGATGTGATCACGTAAATGATGAGGAGTCTCGAAATGGTTGAGATGTAAGGATCGATATATTGGACGACTATGTTCGAACACCGGAAAGGTTCTGGAAGGTTTCGGACATATATCGGAGTACCTGGGGTTACCGGACCCTCCCCCCCCCCAGGGGGGGGGATTAAAGGGACTACATGGGGCTTAGAGGAAATAGAGGGAAGCAAGGGGAGTGTGGGGCACGCCCCCCAAGGCCCAAACCGAATTGGTTTAGGGCAAGGTGGGCGGCCCCCTCTTTACTTCTTCTCCTCTCCCTTTCCTTCTCCTCTCCTACTCCTAATAGGAAAAGGAGGAGTCCTACTCCTAGTGGGAGTAGGACTCCCCCCTTGGTGCGCCCTCCTTTGTCGGCCTCCTCCTCCTCCTTGCTCCTTTATATACGGGGGCAGGGGGCACCCCATAGACACAAAAATTGATCATTTTTCTCTTAGCCGTGTGCGGTGCCCCCATCCACCATAATCCACCTCGATCATATCGTAGCGGTGCTTAGGCGAGGCCCTGCGTCGGTAGCATCATCATCACCGTCACCACGCCCTCGTGCTGACGAAACTCTCTTGTGAAGCTTTGCTGGATCGGAGCTCGCGGGACGTCATCGAGTTGAACGTGTGCAGAACTCGGAGGTGCTGCGCGTTCGGTACTTGGATCGGTCGGATCATGAAGACGTACGACTACATCAACCGTGTTGTGCTAACGCTTCCGCATTAGGTCTACGAGGGTATGTAGAAACACCCTCCCCTCTCGTTGCTATACATCACCATGATCATGTGTGTGCGTAGGAATCTTTTTGAAATTACTACGTTCCCCAACAGGTACCTGCATAGAAACCTCCGCTCCTCGGGAGGCTGGCTCGAGGAGCTGCCCCTCAGGTGGTCTTCACATCGTTCACCTCACGAGGCCTGGGGCCCTCATGAGGGTCTTGTCCTGTAGGTGTTGTGCCTAGGCCATACTGGGCCATCGATTAGTTTGTGTGCTGCGCCGCAGGTAGGAAAGTCTGTGTACCTCTGACCCAGAATGTTGATAGTAGCCCTGGGCACAAGGCGTGCTCGGGCTGGCTTCAAGGCGAAGCAAAGGAGTGAAGGGCGAAGCGATGCGGACCCTCTTTGCCTACGGGTTGAGCTTCATGCATGGCACACGACGGGATGCGAATACCTCCACTTCTCCATATTGCCTCGGCAACTGCCCAGGCTCACAAAAGACTGGCACATGCTACACAGCCATCATAGCCCCAATGCGAAGGGACGCCGTTTGGCATTCTTCAATTGCATATAAGAAGGCGCATGGAGTGGTGCCCGAACCCATCTCCGTCTTCCTGCTCCTCCATTCTACACTTCCACCAGAGAAGTGATGTCTACTACGCAACTTTATTCTTGTAGACACGTGTTGGGCCTCCAAGCGCAGAGTTCTATAGGACAGTGGCAATTTTCCCTCAAGTGGATGACCTTAGGTTTATCAATCTGTGAGAGGTGTAGGATTAAGATGGTCCTTCTCAAACGACCCTGCAACCAAATACAAGAAATCTCTTGTGTCCCCAACACACCCAATACAAAGGCAAATTGTATAGGTGCACTTGTTCGGCAAAGAGATGGTGATAAAAGTGTCATACAGATGGTAGAAATATATTTTTATAACCTGAATAAATAAAAACAACAAGGTAGAAAATAGTAAACGGGCACAAAAACGGTATTGCAATGCTTAAAAATGAGGCCTAGGGTCTGTGATTTCACTAGTGCAATCTCTCAACAGTGCTAACATAGTTGGATCATATGATTATCCCTCAAAGTGTAATGAAGAATCACTCCCAAGTTCCTACTAGCGGAGAACAAAAGATAGGAATTGTTTGTAGGGTACTAAACCACCTCAAAGCTATTCTTTCCATTCGATCTATTCAAGAGTTCGTACTAAAATAACGCAAAGCTATTTTTTCCATTCGATCTGTCCTAGAGTTCGTACTAGAATAACACCAAAGCATATTCATATTCATAATACTCAATCGACACAAATAACTACAAGGAGACCCCAAAGTTTCCGTCGGAGTAAAGATAATAAAAACGTGCATCAGCCCCTATGCATAGATTACCCCAATATCACCGCGGGAATCTGCGAGTTGAATGCCATAACATATATCAAGTGAATCAATAAGATACCCCAATTGTCACCTCAAGTATTCATGCCGCAAGACATATATCATGTGTTATCATCTCTAAATATTGAATCCAACAAGACAAAACTTCAATGGGTAAAGATTGAATTCATCACAACAAGAGTATAGATGGGAGAAACATCATATCATCCGACTATATTAACAAAGCCCATGATATTGATCACGAGACAGAGATTAACACATAGCTACTGGTACAAACCCTCAGCCCCGAGGGTGGACTTCTCCCTCCTCATCCTGGTGGCTGCCGGGATGATGAAGATGGCCACCGGAGATGATTCCCCCCCTCCGACAGGATGCCTGAACGGGTCTAGATTGGTTTTTGATGGCTACTAAGCCCTGCGGTGGCAGAACTTCTGATCTAGGTTTACCTGAGGGGTTTCAAAATATTTGGGAATTTACAGTTCAAAGAAGGGGTACGGGAGGCCACCAAGGTGGGCACAACCCACCTGGGCGCCAGGGGGCCCTAGCACGCCCTGGTGGGTTGTGCCCCCCTTGGGGCACCCCCCAAGTGCTGCTTTGGCCCATCGAGAGTCTTCTAGCCCATAAAAAATCCACAAAAAGTTTCACGGTGTTTGGACTCCATTTGATATTGATTATCCGCGATGTAAAACACAAGCAAAAATAGCAACTGGCGCTCGGCACTGGTTCAATAGGTTAGTCCCAAAAAATGATATGAAGTTGCTATGAAATGATTGTAAAACATCCAAGAATGATAATATATTGGCATGAATACTTCCTAAATTATAGATACGTTGGAGACATATGAAGAAGCCATGGCGCCGGTGAGAAGGTTTTCTGCCGGCGAGAAGGAGAAGGCACCACGGGAGGGCCGAAGTTTCCCCCGCCGACTGCCCTTGAATGATCACCACGACAACTGCGGTGACTCCTCTCCTATCCGAGCGTGCTCCGTTGGGGGTCCGTGCCAGCTCCAGCAGTCGTGGGAAGGGTTCTTCCCACGAAAACGATCATGAAAGCCGCGGAGGTTGAGGCCGTGGGGGGAGGCATGCAGTGGCCACCCCGACCACCTCCCCCACGGGCCCGCTCGGACGACACGGCCCGCACGTTTGTGTTGTGGATGGAGGGTCCGCCCGGCACTTGGATCCAGCTCCCACACTCCTTCGCCGAAGAGCTGCCGGCAGAGGACCCATAGGGCTGTGGCTGCACCCCGATGGTTGCTGCGACCGGTCCTCGTGGGCGGAGGTCGAGGTTACCTGCTCAGGCCTGGTGTACCTGACACGCGGGTGATAGACGTTCTCCCGCGCCCACGGCTTGACGGGGAGGCACACCCTTCACTTCAAGTATGACGGGGCGGCAACACTCTTTGTCAAGGTCTCAGGAGGACAGCGGGCGCCTAGGGTGCTTCCTAGAGGGCGATAGCTGTAGCGGCGCCCACCTCTTCAATGATGATGATCATTGCGGTGGCGATGTCCTTGGCGGTGAACTTGCCCATGGCGACGGCCGCGAAACCTGTCGTGTATCCACGACCACCAATGGAACCAGGAGGCCCCTTGCTCGTTTGGCAGGGGTTCATCGCATTGCACAAAGAGAAGACAAGCGCACTGCAGCACGGTAGAGAGCACACTAGCAATTTACCCCGGTTCGGGCCACCGTGAGGTGTAAACCCTACTCCAGCCTTGGTGGATTGATGGTGGAATGGAGGTGGTGAGGCATAGTACACTTGCTCGGCAGGGGTTGCCTATGGGTAGTTGTGAGTATGCACATATGGGTTTTCTACTTTCTAACCTTCCAAACCCCCTTACGGGTGCCATGGGCCTCCTTTTATAGATTAAGGGGTCACCACAATGGCAAAGTAGTCATTATCCACTGATATGATAGCAAACAGTGCTATCATACCTAACTCTGTGAGCTAATAGGGTGCATTAAATGCAATGCTTAGTGTCACATCACTGGTTGCTCGACAAGGCTTGCCGTGCTATTTTGCCAGCTCCGTGCATGTTCTCTTGACACGTCACTTGTGGGTTTCTTCTGTAGGAAATGGCTGCCATGTGGTGAATGGCTGCCACTTAATCATCTTGCGGCTTGACACCGCACTGTTAAAGACGTGGGTCGCGCTTGAGTGGTTGGTGGGGTGGTTCTGCCCCCACGAGCCCTGGCAGACCTTGCCGGGGTGCCAGGGTTGACTGCTTCTGGTGGTGGCCTCGCCCCTTGCCGGGCTCGCCTGCCCGGCAAGGGAGGCTCCTCTCTTGTTGATATCTTGCTCCCTGGCTCGATCTTGTTCCCTCTGAGCTGTATGTTGGTTCTTCAAATCTCTTGGTCCTTCAATCACTGGCCTGGCCTGGCGCTTCAATCTTGTTCCCATTCCCCTGCATAGTCTAGGCGACAGACCCAGGTTCTGTTGCACCGACAGAAGCTCCCGGGCCTGCCCCAAACGTGCTGCTGAGCGTCGTCGGGGTAGGGCCTAATAAGAGCACAGACAGGGTTGCTGAAGGGGTTGGCCCCTTGAGGTTTCCATTGCTGCTTCATCAGCCTTGATTTAGAGCCAGTTTCCGATTTCCCCACGCGTGGTGTAAAGCCAATAGTGGTAGGGCTGCTCAGTGATGGCTCGTGAATGAATTTAAGCACGTGGTAGAAACTACCAATTTACTCTTCCCATAGCGCGCCCTTACCCTTGGACATGTATGCTGCATGCATCATGCGGGGTAGGTAACGGCGGTGCATGGCACTGGAGAGCATCTTGCAGAGGGTCCACCCGCCTTGAATTGGCAGAGGAGGGCGGTGGCTACCCGTTGGTGGAGCGTCTACCCTTCCCCGCACGGCCTATAAAAGGGAGGGGCGAAGGACGGCGGACTCGTCCATCTTTGAATTCCCTCTCTTCTATCCTTGTTCTCTCCTTCCGCCGGTGATGCCGAAGGGAAGATCCTGGGGCCAGCCCCTGGGCTCCTGCTTATGGTGATTGTTTCCCCATGCTAGTGCTGACGTTCGGGGAGTGAACCTGGTCCTTGGCATGGCAAATCTCTTGGTCTCTTCTAGGCTCAGCCGGGAGGCGGGGCTAGAGATCATTGGTAATCCCAACATTGCCCCTCCTGGAGGTCTTGGGGCGGATGTCGATGAGAGGCGTGCCTTGCTGCCCACCAAGGTGGGGAGCGGTGCACCTCAAGCCTCCTGGCCGCTCCGGCTGCCTGCTATTTCTCCGGGGAGCAGTGGTGGTGAGGATAAAGTGAGGGAAGACGGAGAAGGCGGGTGGAAGTGGGTCAGGTTGGAGTACGATGGCATGGATGCCATCACCTCCGACCGGGAACCTGCCGTCTCATCTTTCCTCTCTTCCCCTCCCTCCCCTGCACCGCCATCACCAGCCTCTTCGGGTGATAGCCAGGGAGGGATGTTCTCTTGCCGCCTTCTCCTCGCCTCTAGCAATCTTCTGGCTGAGCATTGGTGGATGACTCCACCGACGCTCAAACTGGGACTTCTTGCTGGCTCTGGAGGTGGTGATCAGAAGGTGCTGCCCTGTCCCCAGCACTCCTCCTTTGCAGCCTCGCCACTACCGGTCTTGTCAGGCCGTGTGCAACGGGCCCTGAGAGACCGGGGTGGGATCCTACTTGGGTGCTCTTTTTCTCCTCTTGTCCTCCTCCGCCGCAGTGCCTGAATGAGGGATAACGAAAAGAGGGGATCAGGATGCACTTATCTTTTTTTATCTCAAACTTGTAGGCACTCACCAAATTTTAATTCAAATAATGTAATCCTTCGAGTCCATCTTTGTGTTCTGTAATGCTTGTACTTGTATTAGCATATGAATGAAAAAGATGATCCTTGTCGGGAACCCGTGCATGTGTATGTCCATGCAGAGGTGGACCACCTCCTTAATGAAAATAAACGAGTTTTCCCCAGCAAGATATCCTGTGGGCACCCTCTTTGTCTACCTGAGAGCTACGTCTGCCAGGGAACAAACAGAGGGGCCAGCCCACGCCAACTCTTTTTCACCAAAGGCTACTGCGACCACCCTGACTGAAGCAATGTTCGAGTCATGGATGGGAGCACCTAACTTTCAGAAGAGAGGCGAGGTTTTCTCATGCAAAGTTATAGCTTTATGGAACACTAATGGATAAGAGGTAAAACTTATCTGTTTGGCTTGCCGGGGATCGTTGTGACGTGCAACTTCATGTAGATGAGAATGAATGCAGGATGCAAACCTATCTATATGCATATGCAAATGCTCATGAAATGCTTATGAAGTGATCTTGGTGTGCTCATGCATGCATGCAATCTTAGTTGCCCGCCCCCCTAGAGCGATTCTTTATTTTCTCTTGCACGAGGTCATCGCCTCGGCTTTGTACAAGGGGTTACAGGCAACTGAGGCAAGGCCTGTAGAAAAGGGTGGCTGCCGGGCAGTGCCGGCAGCCTCGCACCTTACGGGTCATACTTCTAGAGATGCTCAATATTCCATGAGTTCAGCAAATGAGTGCCATCTCCGGTCTCCAGACGGACTGTGTCGGGTCTGGTGATTTGTACAACCCGGTAAGGGCCTTCCCACTTTGGTGATAGCCTGTTTGTACCCTTGGCGGACTGAACGCACCTAAGGACAATGTCACCTTTGTCAAAACACCTGGCATGAACACTGCGGCTGTGATAGTGATGCAGGGCTTGGTGGTAGCATGCAGCACGCGTAGCAGCCCCGAGACGGTTCTCCTCGAGTAGCACAATGTCGTCACGCCAGTGCTGATCATGCGCTAATTCATCGCTTGCCGTAAATGAGTTCCATGGGGATAACTGCTTCTGCCCCGTAGACCAGGGAGGAGGTAGTCTGCCCGGTAGCTCGGTTAGGTGTCGCTCTGAGGTACCAGAGAACTACCAGCCACTTCTACAGCGTATCGAAAGTTCTTGTCTTGAGTCCATGTAGCACTTCAGCGTTTTCCCTCTCAGCTTGTCCATTGCTCCGGGGGTGTGCCATAGAGGCGAATGAGATCATGCATCCAACGGTACGAACATATTGGATGAAGGCATGGCTCGTGAATTGGGTGTCGTTTCGGTGATGATCCTTGTCGAAACTCCAAAACGACACCCCAATTCTTTCAAGAACTTGATAGCTGACTTAGAAGTCACCTTTCTCACGGCAGTCACTTTCGGCCACTTTATAAACTTGTCGATGGTGATGAACAAGAATTAAAAGCCCTCGATTGCTCAGGGGAAGGGGTCGAGGATATCGAGGCCCCAGACCGAAAATGGCAATGATAAAGGGATTGTCCGAAGGGCTTGGTCAGGAAGGTATGTTCTCTTGGAATGGAACTGGCTGGCTTCACATGTCGTGACGAGATCGACCGCATCTTGGAGGGCTGCGGGCGAATAGAATCCTTGATGGAATGCTTTCCCAACTAATGCCCTTGATCCAATGTGTGAGCCGCACATTCCTCTGTGAATCTTAGCCAATGGTTCCTTTCCGTCCTCCCGGCAGACACACTTCAATCTCACATCATTGGACTCCTTCTGTATAGAGTGTCATCGACAAACTGATACATACTGGCCCTTCGGGCTACTTTCTCAGCTTCATCTTGGACGCCGGGAAGTTCTCTGCTTTGGAGGAAGCGGACGATGTGGCTTTCCCAAGTTGGAGCCTGGGGTTCAGAAACGAGGACTAGCGGCACCTCCTCTACTACAGGAGCACCAGACTCCTTCACAGGGTCTATAGGCCCTGTTGGAGGGGATGGTCCGGCAGGCTACAAGGAGTTGTTGCCGGCAAGGTCTCTGCCGGGAGCGGACGGCTCGACCGGGACAGGCTTACCATAGTGGCTAGTGATTCCTTGCCGGGGATGTCTGTCTCTATCACTTCCTCATGAGGGGTTGGCGTCCAGTCAGCAATAAACTCTGCCAGCGCCCAGCTCTGAATAGTTGATCTGCTTTCAAACTTCAAACCAAAGCTGGATAACACCAAAGCCCAAACCGCTATTCTGCCGGTGGCCTCAGGGTTTCGTAGTATCCTTTGCGATGGAAGACGAGTGACAACCGTGATATCATGGGCTTGGAAGTAGTGGCGCAGTTTCCTTGAGGCCATAATGAGACCAAATATCAACTTTGGAACGCTAGAGTACCTCGATCTATCCCCTTGTAACAAGGAGCTGACGAAGTACACTGGGCGCCGCACCACTTTCTTTCGTGTTGCGTCCTTGGGGTTGTCCTAGTTGCCGTGACCATTGCTGTTCTAGTGCTTTTCAGACTCTGCCATTATCTGCCCACTTTCTGCCTCATCCACCTCTAGCAATGCTACCAAGGCCACACTGACCACTTGGTTGGTTGCCGCCAAGTATAGCAACAACGGTTCTTGGGGTCTGGGTGCAACCAAGGTAGGCATAGGCGATTGGTAGGCCTTCAACTCCTGTAGAGCCGCATCTGTTTCCGGGGTCAACTTCATAAGCCTTTCCTCTTCAAATTTTAAAGAACGGTAGTGCACGCTCGGCAGACTTGGAATGAATCTGCTTAGTGCGACAACACATCCCATCAGGCGGCTAACATCCTTAACTATCGTTGGTGCCTGGATATGCTCGATGTCTTTGATCTTGTCGGGGTTCGCTTCAATCCCCCAATGGGACACGAAGAAACCAAGCAGCTTGCCGAAGGGGACTCCAAACATGCACTTCTCTGGATTAAGCTTCAAATTGGTCTTGCACAGATTAGCAAATGTCTCCTCCAAATCCTGGATAAAAGTGGTCTTATCCTTGGTTTTGACCACGATATCATCCATATAGGCTTCTATGTTTCGATGTAATTGTGGCTTGAAACCAATCTGAACTGCCCTTGCGAAAGTGGACCTGACACTCTTTAGTACGAATGGCATCCAAACAAAGTAGTACGTATCACATGGGGTGATGAACGATGTCTTCTCTTCATCTTCTTTGGACATAAAGTTCTTTTGATATTCCGAATACACGTCCAGGAAGGAGAGCAAATCACACCCTAAAGTGGAATCCCTAATCTGGTCGATACGCGACAAGGGAAATGGGTCCTTCGGGCAAGCCTTATTGAGATCTATGAAATCAATGCGAAGTCTCCATTTCCCATTAGCCTTCCGGACTACTACTGGATTTGCTAACCATGTAGGATGCAGTACTTCTCTAACCAAACCAGCTGCCTGTAGTTTCTTGATTTCGTGGGAAACAAACAGGTGCCTTTCCAAGGCCTGCTTCCGGACTTTCTACTTCATAGGTCGGGTGTGTGTGTAGACAACAAGGTGGTGCTCGATATTCAGAAGGTTGCCAGGCAAGCACATCTATATTCTCCCACAAGAAGGCAACGAGCGCACTTTCCTATTTGTCATCAAGGGTGGCACAGATGGTGAAAGTACCGTCAACGCGAGCCAGCCCTGTCGGGACCTTCTTCACTTTGGGTGCAGCAACCTTGGACCTCTTGCTGTTGGAACACTCCGGCACATCGTCAACGGGTGTCGTGCACTGGGAGGGGGCACGCTTCCCGGATTCCTTGCCGGAGGTCCTACAATCCCTTTTCTTTCCTTTGCTTTCCTTGGTGGGAGCTATTGCTACCGCAGCCTCTACTACGACTGCATCCCGGTACATCTTGTCCACGCAAATAACTACATCCTTCTCATCTGATGCGATAGTGATGACTCCCAGCGGCCCAGGCATCTTCAGTGTGTTGTAAGCATAGTGGGATGCGGCCATATACTTGGCCAGGGTCGGACGTCAAAGAATCCGATTTTATGACAGAGGGAGATCAACCACATCAAACACATCTTTCTCTGTCCGGTAGTTCAGCTCTCCCCCAAACGTCACCGGCAACGTAATCTTCCCTTTAGGATGGCTCCTGCCGAGGTTAACTCCTTGAAACGTGCCGGTAACCTCCAACTCTACTTCTCCTATCTGAAGATGGTTGTTGACTGTTGGGGAAATCAGATTCAGCCCGGCCTCGCCATCCACCAACATCTTTCTAACCTTGAGGTTGCGAATTGTAAGGGAGACCAACAATGGCAAGCACCCTACCACGGTGGTGCGGCCAGGGTGATCCTCCTCATCAAAGATGATTGGCATGTAGTACCATTTGAGCGGCTTCCGGGCCTCTATCACTGGTTCCACAACATTGATCTCTCGTGCCCATCGCTTGAGCTGGCGGTGGTAGGCGTGCAAAGATGCACCCCCATAAATGTATAGGGCATCAGTGGCCTTCTGAAATTCCTACTCACTAGTTTCCTGTTCAATCCTTTCACTCACATCATCAAAGACTTCCTTCTCTTGGCACCTGGTAGGTTTACGTTGGTTCCAAAAGGGTTAGCTGGGGCGATTTACTTCACCGCCACAGCCCTTTCCGCCAGCGGTATTTTGACCTTTTTCCTTGTCACATTATCATATTCTGCCCTTTGTTTCTTAACAAGATGCTCAACCAGATAACACTCCTGAAGAACATTGCCCTTGGTCCAGTGGATCTTGCAGTAGCGGCTTCCTGATACGTCCATTTTGCATCATGCTTTTATATCGATATTTATTGCATTATGGGATGTTATTACACATTATGTCACAATACTTATGCTTATTCTCTCTTATTTTACAAGGTTTACATAAAGAGGGAGAATGCAGACATCTGGGATTCTGGGCTGGAAAAGGAGCTAATATTAGAGACCTATTCTGCACAACTCCAAAAGTCCTGAAACTTCATGGAAGTCATATTCAGAATATATAAAAAATACTGAGCGCAAGAAGTTCCGGACTGGGGCTACACCCTGCCCACGAGGGTGGGGGCGCGCCCTTCCCCCCTGGGCACGCCCCCTACCTCGTGGGCCCCCTGTTGGACCTCTGATGCCCATCTTCTTCTATATGGAGTCTTTCGATGAGAAGAAAATCATGAGCTAGCTCACGGGATGAAACTCCTCCGCCATGAGGCAGAACCTTGGCAGAACCAATCTAGGGCTCTGGCGGAGCTGTTCTGCCGGGGAAACTTCACTCCGGGAGGGGGAAATCATCGCCATCGTCATCACCAATGATCCTCTCATCGGGAGGGGGTCAATCTCCATTAACTTCTTCACCAGCACCATCTCCTCTCAAACCCTAGTTCATCTCTTGTATCCAATTCTTCTCTCCATGTCTGGGATAGGTACCTGTGGGTTGCTAGTAGTGTTGATTGCTCCTTTTAGTTGATGCTAGTTGGTTTATTTGGTAGAAGATCATATGCTCAGATCCTATATGCATATTAATACCCCTCTGATTATGAACATGAATATGCTTTGTGAGTAGTTACGTTTGTTCCTGAGGACATGGGAGAAGTCTTGCTATTAGTAGGCATGTGAATTTGTTATTCGTTCGATATTTTGATGAGATGTATGTTGTCTCTCCTCTAGTGCTGTTATGTGAGCATCGACTACATGAGACTTCACCATTATTTGGGCCTAGAGGAAGGCATTGGGAAGTAATAAGTAGATGATGGGTTGCTAGAGTGACAGAAGCTTAAACCCTAGTTTATGTGTTGCTTCGTAAGGGGTAGATTTTGATCCATATGTTTCATGCTATGGTTAGGTTTACCTTAATACTTTTGTTGTAGTTGCGGATGCTTGCAATAGAGGTTAATCATAAGTGGGATGCCTGTCCTAGTAAGGGCAGTATCCAAGCACCGATCCACCCACATACCAAATTACCAAAGTACTGAACGTGAACCATATGATCGTGATGAAAACTAGCTTGACGATAATTCCCATGTGTCCTCGGGAGCGCTTTTCTCCATATAAGAGTTTGTCCAGGCTTTCCTTTGCTAAAAAAAGGATTGGGCCACCTTGCTGCAATTTATTTACTTTTGTTACTTGTTACTTGTTACAAATTATCTTATCACAAAACTACCTGTTACCTACAATTTCAGTGCTTGCAGAGATTACCTTGCTGAAAACCGCTTATCATTTCCTTCTGCTCCTAGTTGGGTTCGACACTCTTACTTATCGAAAGCACTACGATAGATCCCCTATACTTGTGGGTCCTCAAGACTCTTTTCTGGTGCCGTTGTCGGGGAGTGAAGCGCCTTTGGTAGGTCGAATTTGGTAAGGAAAAATTTATATAGTGTGCTGAAATTTACTGTCACTTGTTACTATGGAAAGTAATCCTCTGAGGGGCTTGTTCGGGGTATCTTCACCCCGAGCAGTAGAGCAAAGAGTTGCTCCTCAACCTATTGAACCTACTGAAAATGAAAATGTCTACTTTGATATTCCTTCGGGTATGATAGAAAAACTGCTAGCTAATCCTTTTGTAGGTGATGTAACACTACATCCTGATGAGCACCTAATATATGTGGATGAAGTTTGTGGATTATTTAAGCTTGCAGGTGTGCCCGATGATGTTATTATGAAGAAGGTCTTCCCTTTATCTTTGAAGGGAGATGCATTGATATGGTATAGGCTATGTGATGATATGGGATCATGGAACTACAAACGATTGAAATTGGAATTTCATCAGAAGTTTTATCCTATGCATCTTGTTCACCGTGATCGCAATTATATATATAATTTTTGGCCTCATGAAAGAGAGAGCATCGCTCAATCTTGGGGGAGGCTTAAATCAATGTTATATTCATGCCCCAATCATGAGCTCCGAAGATAAATAATTATTCAAAATTTATATGCTCGGCTTTCTAATAACAATCGCACCATCCTCGATACTTCTTGTACTGGCTCTTTTATGATGAAAACTATTGAATTCAAATGGGATTTATTGGAAAGAATTAAACGCAACACTCATGATTGGGACCTCGACGAAGGTAAGGAGTTAGGTATGACACCTAAGTTTGATTGTGTTAAATCTTTTATGGATACCGATGTTTTCCGTAAATTTAGCACTAAATATGGACTTGACTCTGAAATAGTAGCTTCTTTTTGTGAATCTTTTGCTACTCATGTTGATCTCCCTAGGGAGAAGTGGTTTAAATATCATCCTCCCATAGAAGTAAAAGTAGCTGCGCCTATTAAAGTTGAAGAAAAGACTGTCACTTATAATGATCCTATTGTTCCTACTGATTGTGTTGAGAAACCACATTTTCCTATTAGGATAAAAGATCATGCTAAAGCTTCAACTGTGGTTCGTAAAAGCAATATTAGAACTTATACACCTCCTGAGAAAGTTAAAGTTGAACCTAATATTGCTATTGTTAAAGATCTCTTGTCTCATAATATTGATGGGCATGTTATTCATTTCTATGATCAGACTGCTAGAATTGCTAAACCTTGTGCTAAAAGTAAACATAGACCCGTGGTAGGCATGCCTGTCATTTCTGTTAAAATAGGAGATCATTGTTACCATGGCTTATGTGATATGGGTGCCAGTGCGAGTGCTATACCTATTGACTTATACAAAGAAATTATGCATGATATTGCACCTGCTGAGATAGAAGATATTGATGTTACCATTAAGCTTGCCAATAGGGAGACCATATCACCCATTGGAATTGTTAGAGATGTTGAAGTCTTGTGTGGGAAAACTTAATATCCTGCTGATTTTCTTGTTCTTGGTTCCCCACAAGATAGCTTTTGTCCCATTATATTTGGTAGACCCTTCTTGAACACAGTTAATGCAAAGATATATTGCAAAAAGGATGTTGTTACTATTGGTTAAGGTGATATATCTCATGAATTTAATTTCTCTAAATTTCGTAGACAACACCATGAAGAGGAATTGCCTAGTAAATATGAAATTATTGGTCTTGCTTCTATTGTCGTGCCTCCTAGTGATCCTTTAGAACAGTATTTGCTAGACCATGAAAATGATATGTTTATGAATGAAAGAAGGGAAATAGATGAAGTATTCTTTAAACAGGAACCCATCCTGAAACACAATTTGCTTGTCGAAATCCTAGGGGATCCTCCTCCACCCAAGGGTGATCCCGTGTTTGAGCTCAAACCATTACCTGATACTCTTAAATATGCTTATCTTGATGAGAAAAAGATATATCCTATTATTATTAGTGCTAACCATTCAGAGCATGAAGAATATAGATTATTGAAAACTCTGAAGAAGCACCATGCTGCTATTGGATATACTCTCGATGATCTTAAGGGCATTAGTCCCACACTATGTCAACACAAAATAAATTTGGAGAAAGATGCCAAACCAGTTCGTGATGACCAACGATGGCTGAATCCTAAGATGAAAGAAGTGGTAAGAATTGAAATACTAAAGCTCCTTGAGGAAGGTATAATTTATCCTGTTGCTGATTGTCAGTGGGTAAGACGTGTCCATTGTGTTCCTAACAAGGGAGGTATTACTGTCGTTCCTAATGATAAAGATGAATTGATTCCGCAAATAATTATTACAGGTTATATGATGGTAAGTAATTTCTGCAAATTAAATAACCCTTACCTTTTATTGATCAAATGCTAGAAAGATTACCCAAACATACACATTTTTGCTTTCTAGATGGTTATTCTGGTTTCTCTCAAATACCTGTATCAGCTGATGATCAATCTAAGACCACTTTTACTTGCCCGTTCGGTACTTTTGCTTATAGACGTACGCCTTTTGGTTTATGTAATTCACCTGCTACCTTCCAAAGATTCATGATGGCTCTATTCTCTGACTTTTGTGACAAGATTTGTGAGGTTTTCATGGATGATTTCTCCGTCTATGGATCCTCTTTTGATGATTGCTTAAGCAACCTTGATCGAGTTTTGCAGAGATGTGAAGAAACTAACCTTGTCTTGAATTGAGAGAAGTGTCACTTTATGGTTAATGAAGGTATTGTCTTGGGGCATAAAGTTTCTGAAAGAGGTATTGAAGTTGATAAAGCTAAGGTTGATGCTATTGAATAGATGCCATGTCCCAAGGACATCAAAGGTATAAGAAGTTTCCTTGGTCACGCCGGCTTTTATAGGAGGTTAATTAAGGACTTCTCAAAAACTTCTCGGCCTTTGAATAATTTATTACAAAAAGATATACCATTTGTTTTTGATGATGATTGCATAGAAGCATTTGAAATACTTAAGAAAGCATTGATCTCTGCACCTATTGTTCAGCCACCTGATTGGAATCTACCCTTTGAAATTATGTGTGATGCTAGTGATTATGTTGTAGGTCCTGTTCTAGGGCAAAGAGTTGATAAGAAATTATATGTTATTCAATATGCTAGTAAAACTCTAGACAATGCTCAGAGAAAGTATGCTACTACTGAAAAAGAATTTATGGTAGCTGTATTCGCTTGTGATAAGTTCAGACCTTATATTGTTGATTCTAAAGTAACTATTCACATGGACCATGCTGCTATTAAATATCTTATGGAAAAGAAAGATGCTAAACCTAGACTTATTAGATGGGTTCTCGTGCTACAAGAATTTGATTTACATATTATCGATAGAAAGGGAGCTGAGAACCCCGTTGTAGACAACTTGTCAAGGCTAGAGAATGTTCTTGATGACCCACTACCTATTGATGATAGCTTTCCTGATGAACAATTAAATGTCATAAATGCTTCTCTTACTGCTCCATGGTATGCTGATTATGCTAATTATATTGTTGCTAAATTTATACCACCTAGTTTCGCATACCAGCAAAAGAAAAGGTTTTTCTATGATTTGAGATATTACTTTTGGGATGACCCACATCTTTATAAAGAAGGAGTAGATGGTGTTATTAGACGTTGTGTACCTGAGCATGAATAGGAACAGATCCTACGATCCTACCCAAGTGTCACTCCGAAGCTTATGGAGGACACCATGCTGGAGATAGAACTGCACATAAGGTATTGCAATCCGGTTTTTATTGGCCTACTCTCTTCAAGGATGGCCGTAAGTTTGTTGTATCTTGTGATGAATATCAAAGAATTGGTAATATTAGTAGACGTTAAGAAATGCCTATGAATTATTCACTTGTTATTGAACCATTTGATGTTTGGGGCTTTGATTATATGGGACCTTTTCCTGCCTCCAATGGATACACACATATTTTAGTTGTTGTTGATTACGTTACTAAGTGGGTAGAAGCTATTCCAACTAGTAGGGTTGATCATAACACCTCTATTAAGATGCTTAAAGAAGTTATTTTTCCAGGGTTTGGAATCCCTAGATATTTAATGACTGATGGTGGTTCACATTTATTCATGGTGCTTGCTAAATATGATGTTAATCATAGAATTGCATCTCCCTATCACCCACAATCTAGTGGTCAAGTAGAATTGAGCAATAGAGAACTCAAATTAATTTTGGAAAAGACTATTAATAGATCTAGAAAGAATTGGTCCAAGAAACTTGATGATGCATTATGGGCCTATAGAACTGCATATAAAAATCCTATGGGTATGTCTCCGTATAAAATGGTTTACGGAAAAGCATGTCACTTACCTCTCGAACTAGAACATAAGGCATATTGGGCTATTAAAGAGCTCAATTATGGTTTCAAACTTTCCGGTGAGAAAAGGTTATTTGACATTAGCTCACTTGATGAATGGAGAACCCAAGCCTATGAGAATGCAAAATTATGTAAAGATGGCATGACAAAAGAATACAAAAGCGTGAGTTTAATGTAGATCATTATGTATTGCTATACAACTGTCGTTTAAAATTTTTTACAGGAAAACTTCTCTCTAAATGGGAAGGTCCTTACGTTATCGAGGAGGTCTATCGTTCCGGTGCCATAAAAATCAACAACTTTGAAGGCACAAATCCGAAGGTGGTAAACGGTCAAAGAATCAAACATTATATCTCAGGTAATCCTATAAATGTTGAAACCAATGTTATTGAAACCGTAGCCCCGGAGGAATACATAAGGGACACTTTCCAGAATGTTTTAGACTTCGAAAAGGAATAGGTATGTGGTACGGTGAGTAAACCGACTCCAAAACAGTTCTATTGGAAATTTTCTTCAGTTTTGGAATATTTAGAAAAATAGAAAAATAAGAAGCAGTCCGGGAAGGACACGAGGGCTCCACGAGGGTGGAGGGCACGCCCCCTACCTCGCGGGCACCTCATGTGCTCTCCGGACTCTGTTTTCTTGCACGATACTTCTTTTGGTCGGTAAAAATACATTATATAATCCCCCGAAGGTTTTGACTCCCGTATCACGCAAAAATCTCATGTTCTTGTTTCGAGCTATTTTCTGCCAGGGTTGTCAAAGCCAAGCATCATGTCGTCTCCCTCCTCCTCCACAATGAGGGCAACGACGCTTGGCTAATGAAGATAGAGCTGAAGAGAGAAGAACCCATGGAGATCAACAAGGATGAAGGGATCAAGAAGGCCACGAAGGACCAAGTTCCGGCAACAGAAGACATCCTTCAACTTGATCACAATCTTCTTACCCCAATTGAGATCAAAGCTTTCAAGATGATTGAGCTAGCTCATATACAAAATAATTATCTCACGCATGAAAATATTTTGTTGAAGGAGCATATCATCGCACTCAAAGGCATTATCCGCAAGTTAGAAGACCTCCTACGCTCGATGTGCAACTATCCATCATCAACAACTCCACCTTCTTCACCAACAAAGAAGAACTGAGTATCTGGTATGGGCACTCCCCTTGGCAACAACCAAGCTTGGGGGAGGTGCCTCGGTATCGTATCACCATCACTTTTATCTTTATGGCTTTTCTTAGTTTGATCCTTTTGATAATATTTCGATCTAGTAAAATAAAAGTTCTTAGTATGATATAGTTGTGAGTTTTGCTTTATGATCCTTCTATGTGTTCGAGTGCGTGAGCTATATATAATAAAGATTAGTGTTGAGTCTAGGGCTTGATTAATTTGCCATAATCTTGAGTGAATAAAAAAAGAGAAAAGAATAAAAAGAAATAAAAGAGATCATATGGATCTTATGGAGAGTAGTGAGCTCACATAGAAAGAGTATGATGAATAAAAGTTGTTGAGAGTTAACAAACATAGTTTTGGTCATCGTTGCAATTAATAAGAAGTAATAAAGAAAGAGTAGTCTTCACATATAAATACACTATGTTGGACATCTTTTATGATTGTGAGCACTCATTAAAATATGACATGCTAAAGGGTTGATGTCGGACAAGGAAAACAACGTAATGGGTTATGTTTTCTTACATCTGAGATAAATTATATTGTCATGAATCATCCAACATGATTGAGCTTGCGTTTCCCCCTCATGCTAGCCAAATTATTTGCACCAAGTATAGATACTACTTGTGCTTCCAAACACCCTTAAACCAGTTTTGCCATGAGAGTCCACCATACCTACCTATGTATTGAGTAAGATCCCTCAAGTAAGTTGTCATCGATGCAAGCAATAAAAAAATTGCTCTCTAAGTATGTATGACTTATTAGTGTGGGAGAGAGTAAGATTTATACGATCTTGTGATATGGAAGAAATAAAAGCAACAGACAGAATAATAAAGGTCCATATCACAAGTGGCAATATAAAGTGACGTTCTTTCGCATTAAGATTTTGTGCATGCAACCATAAAAGCGCATGACAACCTCTGCTTCCCTCTGCGAAGGGTCTATATTTTACTTTTCTCTTTAAATTTTATCTTTTGGCAAGCACAACATGTTGGAAAGATCCTGGTATATATGGATAATTGGATGTGAGTTTTCATGAACTATTATTGTTGACATTACCCTTGAGGTAAAACGTTGGGAGGGAAAACTATAAACCCCTATCTTTCTTTGTGTCCGATTAAAACTCCATACCCATAAGTATTGCGTGAGTGTTAGCAATTGTGAAAGACTACATGATAGTTGAGTATGCGGACTTGCTGAAAAGCTCTTATATTGACTCTTTCCTATGTTATGATAAATTGCAATTGCTCTAGTGACTGAGATTATAGTTTGTCAGTTTTCAATGAAGTTTATGATTCATACTTGAAATTTTGATTTAATTGTTACTCTAGCATAAGAGATCATATGACAAGAATTATATAAATTGCTATTCTAATAATGATCATGATGCCCTCATGTCCGTATTTTATTATTATCGACACCTCTATCTTTAAACATGTGGACATATTTTTCCATTTCGGCTTTCTCTTGAGGACAAGCGAGGTCTAAGCTTGGGGGAGTTGATACGTCCATTTTGCATCATGCTTTTATATCGATATTTATTTTGCATCATGTCACAATACTCATTCCTATTCTCTCTTATTTTACAAGGTTTACATAAAGAGGGAGAATGCCGGCAGCTGGGATTCTGGGTTGGAAACGGAGCAAACATTAGAGACCTATTCTGCACAGCTCCAAAAGTCCTGAAACTTCATGGAAGTCATTTTCATAATATATAAAAAATACTAAGCGCAAGACGTTCCGGAGGGGGGCCACACCCTTCCCACGAGGGCGGGGGCGCGCCCCCTGCCTCTTGGGCCCCCTGGTGGCCCTCCGATGCCCATCTTCTGCTATATGGAGTCTTTCGATGAGAAAAAAAATCATAATCTAGCTCACGGGAAGAAACTCCACCGCCACGAGGCGGAACCTTGGTGGGACCAATCTAGGGCTCTGGCGGAGCTGTTCTGCAGGGGAAACTTTGCCCCGGGAGGGGGAAATCATCGCCACCGTCATCACCAAAGATCCTCTCATCGGGAGGGGGTCAATCTCCATCAACATCTTCACCAGCACCATCTCCTCTCAAACCCTAGTTCATCTCTTGTATCCAATTCCTGTCTCTAAGTCTAGGATTGGTACCAGTGGGTTGCTACTAGTGTTGATTACTCCTTGTAGTTGATGCTAGTTGGTTTATTTGGTGGAAGATCATATGATCAGATACTATATGCATATTAATACCCCTCTGGTTATGAACATGAATATGCTTTGTGAGTAGTTACGTTTGTTCATGAGGACATGGGAGAAGTCTTTCTATTAGTAGTCATGTGAATTTGGTATTTATTCGATATTTTGATGAGATGTAAGTTGTCTCTCCTCTAGTGGTGTTATGTGAACGTCGACTACATGACACTTCACCATTATTTGGGCCTAGAGGAAGGCATTGGGAAGTAATAAGTAGATGACGGGTTGCTAGAGTGACAGAAGCTTAAACCCTAGTTTATGTGTTGCTACGTAAGGGGCTGATTTGGATCCATATGTTTCATGCTATGGTTAGGTTTACATTAATACTTTTGTTGTAGTTGCGGATGCTTTCAATAGAGGTTAATCATAAGTGGGATGCTTGTCCAGGTAAGGGCAGTACCCAAGCACCAGTCCACCCACATACCAAATTATCAAAGTACCGAACATGAATCATATGATCGTGATGAAAACTAGCTTGACGATAATTCCCATGTGTCCTCGGGAGTGCTTTTCTCTATATAAGAGTTTGTCCAGGATTGTCCTTTGCTACAAAAAGGATTGGGCCACCTTGCTGCACTTTATTTACTTTTGTTACTTGTTACTTGTTACAAATTATCTTATCACAAAACTACCTGTTACCTATAATTTCATTGCTTGCAGAGAATACTTTGCTGAAAACCGCTCATCATTTCCTTCTGCTCCTCGTTGGGTTCGACACTCGTACTTATCGAAAGGACTATGATAGATCCCCAATACTTGTGGGTCATCACTTCCCTGCAGGTTGTGCAAGCGGCAACTTCATTTCCGGGGGCCTCAGCCTTGGCCTTCTTGCCGGTACTAGGTGTGCCTGAACTTTCTACAATCATCACTGCCTTATCTCTGGGGTTCTTACTGATCTTCTTACCCTTCCTCTGACTGGTTGATTCATCTTCATCTGCATCTTCTAAATCAACATTGGTGCAATCCTCCTCTCTGGGCAACTTCCTTCCTTCCTCCATCCGAGCACACTTATCCGCCAGTGTGTACATCTCCTTCACAGTCTTGGGAAACCGCACATTCATCTTAGAACGAATGTGACGGTTGCGCACATTGGACTAGAAGGTGGCAATAACAGCTGTCGGATGGATATTTGGAATATTCCTATGAACTTTACTCAATCTTTGTAAATTCTTGGGAGAGTTTATCCTTCCTTCTGCTGGAGAAGCTGCAGGTTGCTGGGCCTGCCGGGCTCTTGGTGGCCACTGGTGCAGGCACCGATGAACTCGTGGCGGAGGTCTTCCAATGACGAAATGGAGTTCTCCGGTAGGTGCATCAGCTAAGACCTCACGTTGGACTTGAGAGCCAACGGGAAGTAGTTGGCAAACACCTTTTCATCTCTTCCCCCGGTAGCTTGAACAATAATGGTGTAGATGCTCGGGAATTCTTCCGGGTTCAGCCTCCTATCGTACTTCTCAAGTATATCTGGCTTGAATGTGCGAATGGACGGCCAACAGACTTGCCGCAGCTCTCATGTAAGGGCAGGGCAGCTGACCTCGAAAGGTAGGAACCTGCCAACACCGAGCACGGGCTCGTCGACGTTGAGGCTGCCGCACCCGTTGGTCTGGCGAAGGACATCTCGGCCCCGATCTACGACAACGCGCCCGTCTTCCTGCCGCCTATCCTCCGGGGCTCGACGTTGGCCTTGTCATGCTTGACGGTTAGAAGAGGCCATCGACACATCGTCGGGGTCCTGATTCTGCTACGCCCACGTCGGCTGTCATGCTGGAGACTGGACCGTGGGGACGGCCCCCTTCATTTGACCAGCGGTACGGGCGGTTGCTGTCGCTTGGGGAGGTCGTGCCGGGCCAGCTCACTGTGAGCCCCTAGCTTCAACGAAACCGAGCAGGCTCTGGATGGGGGCACACCATTCATCCATCTGCTCGGCTACTGGCAGGAACCTAAGTAGCAACTAAGCACCCGCCATAGCCTCTGTGGTTGTGCTCTGCATAGATGGTGATGATGTTGGCTGCACCGTCGCCTCGCTCCTGACGGTGCCAGTTGTGGCGACGATTGTGGTGCCACGTCCACACAGCTGTGGGACGACCACCTGGGCAGCGTGGTTGCACGACGGTGGTGCTTGAGGGTCAACGGCTCCTTCGGGCGCAGCGGTCCGGTCGGCTCATCTGGGAGGAGGTGCATGGGCCGCGGTCACTCCCTTCGGAGATCGTAAACCGGTTGAAACTGAGATAGATCTGTGTCCTCTGCCAGTTTGCTCGCTATCAATCGCATCTCCTTTGTTAGCCTTCGGAGATCGTCGTTATTGAAGTCTGAGCCGTCTTCTTTCTCACCAGGATACCCTTTGATGATATCTGCCGGTTCAAGATCCGGAATTCATGCCTTGGCCCAATATAGCGCGGTCAGCGGTCCTGACCTTGCGGCTGATCTCTTCAGTAAGTTGATCCGGGCAAGCAACATGGCTAGCTTTTCAATAGTTTCTTTTATCAGCGTTGGCGGAGGCTTGTTATAAGCTGCAGTGCAAATGGCTCACTGGGATCTAGAGAACATCTATTATATCAAGGTATAGGCCGCTTTCAGCTTCATCCACATGTCAGAGCACAGATGAGCAATGTGGGTCCCTGTCATGGTTAAGCATCAGTAAACCAGTCATTGATAAGATATTTTGAATTAGACAAACTGCATGAGAGCGTATTTACCAAACACAGCAGAAGTCATGGCGTTAATCTGCCGCTTTAAGCTGGTCAGTTCTTCAACCACCGGCTTCAGGGCTGCCTCTGCGTCCTTGGCCTTCTTTGTTAAATCGGCCTTTTCTGTTTCCTAGTCTGCACACTCTTTGTTAAAGGTCTCTTTCAGCCTTTCCATGGCTGCTAAGGCATTGGTTAACTCTTCCTTGGCCTTGGAAGCCTTTGTTTGCTGAGATTTGACGTTCTCCTGAAGGTCAGCGGTTTGAGCATCCCTTTTACTGAGCTCGGCCTGCAACGGCAAGATATATCAACAAGGCGATATGTATATTTGAAGTACCAAGCGTATAACCAGTTATGCACTTTTTACTTGGGGCTAATGCCTATTTGTTCTATCATCAAAATTTTATTTGCAAGTCTCAAGTACAATGCAAGCATTATCTTTTACACTTGGGGGCTAATGTATATCTGTTAAAATGGATACATGGATTAAAAGACCTGGGTCACCTTGAAAAGATAAACCGGCCCTTGAGGACTACACATGTGAAAACTACAGGAATGCAATAATCACGTCTGGTTTACTTCAACAGATCAGTTGATATATGGAGGACATGTTTGCAAGAGTTAAAGTATTATAAAGTCCCGGTTTATGATTGCCATCATAAACCAGCCCTTGGGGGCTACTTTGGATGATACTTGTACTTTGGATTTAAGAAAGGAAAAGTGATGAAAATACCTCATAGCATTCCTTCATCAGGTTCACCAAACCGGCTTCATAATCACGGTTTGAGTGCAGACGGTTTAGAAAACCGGAGTGGAGTTCTTGAGCGCTGAGATGGGCGTAGCTTGACAAGTCAGTGCTCCATTTGCCTTTTTCCATGGGAGCATGATCTTCCTTGGCACTATGCTTCGCCAATATAACAGGATGGCCAGGAGAGCTATGGCTCATACTTGTAATGATAACATCACCTTCTTTGTCTCCAGCAGTCTTTTATGGAGTTGATGGGGTGCCAGTAGCTTTCACCAGACTAGAAGGTCTATCGTCAGCCCGGATGGGATTTGCCGGTTCATCATCAGGTATAGCTGTGTCAACTTCTGGTTGTTCATTAGTATTGTGATCTTGAGGGGGTGGTTCATCAAAGGTAGCTTCAGGATTTGGACCCTCCAGTTCAACCGTTTGCTCTGGTTCAAGAACCACCTGGTCTTCGGGTGGATTGTTCACCCGAGCCTTTTTGCTGGGTCTGGCTTTGCTTCTAAAACAGAAAAAGATGTGAAAGTTAAGCATAGTATATAAAGTATGAAAACATCAAAAGAAGGAGTTGAAGTACTTACCCAACTTCAGTTTTGAGAGGAGGAAGTTGGGTCGCTGTTGACTCGCCATAGGATGAAGGAGGTGTCACCTGATAATTCAAATCAGATGGATTAGATCGGCGCTTTCGAACCGGGGTGTCAGGTAAGCCAGCCGAAGTGACCTTTTGGCCGCTGTGCCGGGTTGTGTGGCGAGCCTCGTGCTGCTGCGTCTTCAAAATAAATGTTGGATCCAAGCGAGCAAGAGGATGAGAAAAGCTTACTTTCCGGACAGCTTGACAGATTTTTTGTGTTGGCATAGAGTCTGAACCGGAGGAAAGGATAATCACCTCTACATCGTCAGCTTGGCTTCCCTCCATGTCCTCCTGATAAGTATCATTGTCAATGAGATGCATGAAAAGGGAACCAAGTGAATCAATTTCTACCTCAACTTCTGGTTCATCCGGGTCGTCGTCTAGTTCCATACTGATGTGTTCAGGTGCTTTCTGCTTTGTGGTTTTCTTAATGGCTTTGGTTTTAGGGCAGGCAGTTTTTGCCGCTTTCTACGGAGGTTTCTTCTTCCAAAACAGATCATCACCCTGTTTAAAGGTAAAAAGATGGGTATTCAAGGATTGTACAATCTAAGGATATCAAATGTAAAGCGGAGGAACAGTACTTACAGCAGGCGGTTTGTTTTCCCTGTAAAAAGGGTCTAAACCGGTTTGGTGACACCCATCTTCCGATTCGTTCAATATCTTCTTGACGGCCTCAGTGACCTCTTCATATGTTAGCTGAATATTGATATGACGTTGGGAGTCTTCTGCTTCACCAGTATACTCGCACATTAAGCCGGAACGGCGACTTAATGGCAAGATGCTCCACGATATCCAACAACAGACAAAGTCTACACCTGTTAAACCGTTGGCTAAGAAGGCTCTCAGCTTGGCGAGTTGAGGTGCATACTGGGCCCGTTCCTGGGCACTTAGGCGTTGTGGAAGTGGATGAGTATTGGCAAGCCGGTGGGCACGGTAACCCGGCAGAGGATTCTCGTCTTCAGGGGAGGTATCTTTACATTAGAACCATGTTTGATTCCACTCTTTGGGGTGACTGTGCAGCTTGGCATGAGGAAATTCAACCTCTTTTCTTTTTTGAATGGAGACGCCACCAAGTTCAGTATTGGGTCCATCTACAAATTCAGTGCACCGGTTCACATGGAAGAAATCCCGGAATAGCTCCATAGTTGGCTCTTCTTGGAGGTACGCTTCACAAAAAACTTGGAAGTTGCATATATTGGATACCGAGTTGGGTCCAATATCTTGAGGGTGGAGTTGAAAGATGGCCAGCACATCCCGGAAAAACTTTGACCTGGGCAGTTTGAAACCACGACCTATCTGATCAACAAACACCACTATCTCACCCTACTTAGGGGTGGGAGGATTTTCCGGCCCAGGAACTCGCCATCAGATCTCATTCTTCATTGGTAAGGTGCTGATCTTAACCATACCATTCAGTTGCTCCTCAGTAACCCGGGAGGGAGTCGAGTTGCAGGAATGAAATTGCTTGGCCATTGCAAGTGGAAAGCTGGAAAGAAATGTCGGTTTACAATTCATTCATAGTGATGCATAAGGTGCAACATAATAAAGGAATCCAAGTATGTGAAATTGGTAAACCAGAGGATGATATAATTACAAATGACAAGGCGATAAGTGGGAAAAGAAATATACACATATTATTAAACCGGAATATGATGACGGATATCAAGGGGTTGCCGGTTTACAAGGGGACTAATGGTATGTGATAGATTGTTTTCTACAAAGGTAAACCGACTATGTAATGAAGAAGATACAGATCTAAGGCAAGAATGACTAAGTAAGGTAAAACAGGTTTCACAAAATTACATGGAAATTTTGGATCTACCGTACGAAAGGAAAAGCAAAAAGATTTAGAGCTAAAAAGGTTGGTCCCGAAGCAGTTCACAAAGGTCCAGATCATTTGTTATGCGCATAAATATTTGTTGTGATAGCAAAAGATAAGGAACGCTATAGCTACTACACGGAATACATCAAGCTTGAGGGTTTTTCCATGGACTAAGGAGGAATAGGGAAGAACAGTGGTCAGAGCTTCGGTGAACATTCATGAACACTAAAACACTAGGTAGATCTATAGAGGAGGAAAGGGGAGATCTTATAGTGGCTGTTGAAGCAAGCGGAGGTACGCCACGGCTATCTAGTGCAACCAGGTCGATGCAGTGGCCAACAGAGATGCAAAGGCGGAGCTTGGCGATGGCGGTGGCGCTCGGGTGCAGAGGTGTCACGAGGAGGAAGAAGAAGCGAAGAGACGAAGGGAAAAAAGGAAATGACCCATGGCCCTATTTATAAGGTAAAGTCGGAGGTAACAGGCGCGAGAATCGAGTGGCCGGAATATTGGATACCTAACAGGAGTGGTCGCCTCGATTGTCACAAGTTCATTAACTCAAAGTGAGATATCTCATTTTTAAACAACAAGGTGACGTCACAGCGATTTATCATGATCCTGGAGTATGACGTCACGGCGGTTTGCAAGATCAAGGCAAAGATGCAAAGGAGGAATTTTTCTAAGTATTGAAGATTGACATGAACAAGATCGAACCATTCTGGGCCTAATGTTGGGGATATTACTACTTGACGTAAACCGTCCAGGAGTAGCCGGATTAACTTTATGAAGATTAGAAGCCTATGAAGACGTAAGAATGATGACGCTTTACGAAGGCCCAAGGCCCAAAGGCGAGTTAAGTCATGTAGATGTAAACCGACCTTATTATGTAACTTGCATTGTAAGATAGGAAGGATAGAGGCTGAGCCGGACATGTTTATGATCAGGCCTCGGGACTCTGTAACCGGCGGGCGTCAACCTATGTATATAAAGGGACGATTCGACAGCGGTTTAGGGACAAGACACAATAACTCGAGAGACAGGCAAAGCGGATTCGCTGCCTGGTCAACGAAACCCTAGAAATACCAACACAACTAGACATAGGCTTTTACCTTCATCGAAGGGGCGGAACTAGTATAAAAACCCTCGTGTCCTTTGTCCGGTTTAACCCCTTTAAGCTAAACCATAGAAATGGCTCCACGACTAAGTCCTTTCACGAGGACATCTGCCGTGACAAACCCACGACAAGAATGGTTAATAAAATCTAAGACCATTGCATATTAAGGTCAAAATAGTGCTACCAATATACGAGTCTCATATGATGCCATTTCAACGATTGTACCACAAAAGATCGGAATATTACAAGGTTCATATTCATGAGTTATATGGATCAAATTTGAAGATTACAAGGTTCAAACTGATATTAGATATGAGATTCAGCTCATCAGCTACAAATGCTCGCGCTCATCCGCCAAACATGGATATCAGAGAGGTTCAAACTAATATTACCACTTCTAAGTCTGTTTTCTAAACCTCACAATTTTTGCAAAGGGGTCAGCCACTAAGAAGTCATGTATGGGGTTGACACGATGACTTCCGATTACTCTGTCATCTGAAGTTCCAAAATGAGATTTAGCCTTTTTGGAGCCTATTCCATTCTACCGCAGGCGCCAATGCTAGTCAACAAACCATTCATTTTTGCGAAAAAATGTATGGAAAATCTTATTTCCTTCAGCACCCTTGCTCTAAGAACAAAGAACCTGGTGAATATAATCTCTGGTAAGGTCTCTCGGTAGGAGTTCAAAGTAATTTCTGAGAGATGCAGATCTAGGCATTCGACGTGATTGTTATATTGTATCACATTATCCACCACTAGGCCTAATCTTATCTTCAAAAGAAGAAGATGTGTTAGTGCCTACATGCAGTTTTGAAAAATACTACAGGAATATTTGGTTTGCAGGATTTGTAAAATGCACTAACATGCCATCTTTGATCTGCCATAATTAACATGGGCATTTGATTACATTTTAGAAAAATGTAGCCTTCTTCAAAAGAGGTTGGAGTGGATGAAAAAATCCCTAAGAAAAATACTACAGATAAATCCAAAGGAGAAATGCTTATTGATTGTAAACGTATGGATCAATTAACCAATATGGGGGGACATGTATGTACTGAAATCCTCCAAAAGAAGCCTTGAGAAATTGTAGTACATTGTAATTGTTAAGTTGGAAAAAGTTGTCACAAATTGAACTCCCTTATGGATAACATTTAACAAGAAAGTAACATTACCTCGATATATAGCTTCTCTAGGCACGAAAAGCATCTTAGGAAACTGAAAACTTGCTCCAGGTTGGGGCTGACATATTCTAGTGCCAAGAGCTTCACTGTGCGCAGGTTCAGGGTCAAGCTTGTCGGAATCATTTTTGAATGATAGATGAACTAACATCTTAAAAATTAGAAATAATGTTAATTTGTAGAAGCAGAGGTAGAAGGCGGCTGTTGTACCTCAACGGGTGTGGATCCAATGACAAGTTCGGAGTATTTGTCAAACGAGTAGCCCACCACTATCAATTACGGCGCAGAAATGATATTGATTCTTGATCAACTATAAGTAATCTCTCAAGTGCAGGTGTGTCCTCAATGACTATAGCGTGGTACACATCTTGTGATGACTTCCTACCACACCAGCAACACACATAAATAGTCCGGAGAGTCATGGAGGTGATGTGGCAGGTACTCAACCCATTGATCGCATGAAGACGAAGGTACTCGAGTGTAGTACAACCATGGAGCAGGCCCTCCGTGTCATCATTTGAGAGGCAGACGGCGACGAGCTCGAGGTGCTTCAGTTGTGGTAGAATAAGAGCGGGCGCGTAATTAAGGGGGATGGCAGTTCGTAAACTTGGCAACGTGTAGTGTGGGTGCGAGGCGGAGTGCGGACTTGGGTAGCAACCGCATGTGCTCATCATCAAAAGTGAGCTCCTCGAGCCGATCTAGGGTGGGGGATCGGAATTAGTCGTCAAGCCTGGCTCTGTCCTTGCCATTGGAATGGAACTTGCCCATTCTTCGACCTCTGGTTGGGCCAAAGTTACTGCCGAGGATCTTGGAGAACGCATCCAAGATTTTGCGATAGCCATGGCAAAGCTTGTGGGTGTCAATGAGGTTGAGAGGGCTGGACTTCCATAGGGGGTGCCACCGCCGAGAAAGGACAGTTGTTCGCGCCCCATATTTGATAGGGAGGAGGGAGATGATAACTGTCAACATATCATCGAGGGAAACTGCTGATGAAGTCTAGGCCTGCTAGACTCGCTTGCGGTTCTAGCTCGGTCCGCCTCCGCTTTTTGGCACCCCGTTCTCCACCTCCGGAGTCTCCTTGTCAGCGGCGCTTTGTGATAGAAATGGGAGTACAAGGAATATTTAGTTAAAACAGGGCAATAGAAAAGTGTATTGGTAACTAGAAGTTATTAGGTAGGAATATAGTAAGAAAAGGGAATAACAGTTGGTTGCTTAAATAGTACACAATTCATTTGATATTGCTGGGTAAGTTAACATGCAGATAGTTCAAAAGAAAACTTACTTCGAACAAAGTCTGGACGGATGATATCATCAACGAAGTTACCATATATCTCATGACCAGGCCCTTTTATGTGTAGTGCAATTCTAGTGCCAGCTTGCGGTTCATAAAACTTAGCAATTTCTCTCCAAAAGCGAGTGCCAAAATAGGGGTCACCATGTTCAGTAAGTCTTACAGTAGCAACAATTGTAAATCCATGGTTTGTGTGTAGTATGACATCCCTGCAGTCTTGATTTATGTAAAGGGAAAGATTGTGCACTACAGATTCTGTTGCATAGCAAGGGGCGCGCTGTAGAAAATGGTAGGATTGTTAAAGAATATACGGTAACATGCAAATATGGGCCCAATTTGAAAGAACTGTTCAACAGTCGAAATCGAAGGACAAAAATTTATAATTAAATAGATAGGGTAAACATGATGTCATGGAAGTATGAGGGTAATCGAAAGAACAATACATTATTAATTTTCCTAATATAGAAAGAAGAGGGGGAAATCCCCTTTGACGTATATGGTGCATGTGGCACCTTTTATCCAAATGTAATAATATTTAGAATATGTTCTGGAAAGTAGGCCATGCCAGCCGATTTAGGGTGAGATTGAACATACCATGCGCATCCTTAAGTCATCTGGCATGGTGAGATGGAAAGTCTGGCGGAGGCCGCAAGGTCCTGATGTGTCCGCGCATTGTACACTCTATGTACGGAAGAAAACCCTTAAATCAGCTCGAATAAAAATGAATTCACATCGATTTCGGCCGGGTGATTAAAGGAGGCAGATGAACTAGGATAAGAGTGGAGCTGGGTCGACCGCGGACCGCGTCGAGAAAGTTGATGGCGATAGGCGGCGGCAAGCGGAAGTGGCGAAATGCGGTGGGCTTTGTCGGCAGGCGTCAAGCTAAGTGTTTACCGCCACGATTGGCAGTGCCATGCATAGACGCGGAGGAGCTTGTGCAGTTGTGAATGGGGACCAAAGGGGGGTGGCCGGCGGGGTGAGGCTTTTTCTGATGTGGGGATGGTGAGTTTTTTCCTTCTTCTTTTTTGAATTGGGTGGTGAGGGTTTTCTGTCCCACAAAGAATTTTCAGTTTCCTAAGAATTTTGGAGGGTTTTCTGTCAAGCTAAGTGTCCTGGTTTATTGGATCCCCTTTGTATTTTTTACCAAATTTTGACCAAATATTTAACTAATAAATGTTTATGCATGTCACCAAAAATTATATCATTGAACACTATGCTCAAATACCCATCCAATGATATAATTGTTGCCGACCTGCACTAACATTTTTTCAGTTAAACCTTTGGTCAAAATTTAACACAAATTACAAAGGGGACCAATAAACCAAGACGGAGGTAGATTCCATCAACCGATCTGATTGCATCCATATCCCACGGTTAGTCATAAGTAAACATAGATTAAACATACTCATACATACATAATAAGCGTACATGTACACTAGCATAGTTCAACCAAAACTACAGAGTTCAACCGTGATTAAGCATATACTCAAGCATACATAGTTCGATCCAACATCTCATCTATCATGCCGGCACAATCCTGAAGCTTCTCCAGGAACTTGGCATAAAGGTCATCCGCCACCCTGCTAGAATATTTTTGGTTAAAGGAGCCAATGGACCGTCCTCTTGCATGCGCCAAAACACTTAGATACGCATCATGACTCTTGTGGTTGCAAAATGGGCATCGATAGCCGCCGTTCTAGGTCCTGATATGCCTATTCCCATTCCCGCATAAAGCTCCCTTAGGATTTGCCTCTTGTACTTCCTCTGGACATCTTCTTCCTCGCTGTCCAGATCGTCAGACAGCACCTATACAAATAGTAAAACAAATTTGGCATAAAATCAATGATTACATGGAGTGAAGTAGGATTAGGAATTTGTGGCTACTTATGTATACATATCCACAGATTAAGGTTTGATTTTTAAGCATAGTCGTTGTAACGCCCCGACACCGATCTGCCAGGGGTCTTCCAGGTATGCGCCATCGTTGCCATGTCATTCGCTTGTGTGTTGCCTCTTGTCATGTCATCATGTGCATTGCATCATCATGTTTTCAAAACTTGCATCCGTCCCGGTCTCCCCATTCTTTCTGTTGTCCGTTCTGAGCCCAGACACACTTGCACGCCCCCGCGAGACATCCACAATAGTATTTATAAGTGGTCGGAAAATATTCTCGGAATGGGTTGAAAGTTGGCATGCGGTGTTGTTATGTTGTAGGTAGACCGTCTGCAAAATTTCATCGCATTCGGAGTTCGTTTGACACCCCAATGGATAACTATAGCGACAATATAGTCGGTTTATTCATCAGATGTTTCGGGCCCCGAAACTGCCACCAGGCCTCCCTCTTCTCTCTCTCCTCTCAGCCCGAAAATTCTCCTACACAGACCACTACCACCCACTTGGCCCAACCAAACCCCACTCGATCGGTGCCTTTGGATCTCGATCGGAGGGCTCCGGAAGCCCCCCAAACCACCCCAAACCCAAGCTCATGTCTATATTTAGACATCCCCCTTCCAAAAATGGGCTACCCTAGTCTTCCCCTACCGCTAGACCCCCTCCTCCTCGGATCCGCCGCCTCCAGGCACAACCAACCCCCCTCCTTCTCAAATTCCAGCGAGATCCACCCATCCATCGCCACTTGGTGCGCCCCAATTGGCTCCTCCGCCACCCAGCGCCGCTCACCGCCATTCCCCATGTGCCACGCGGCCTCCCCGCATCCCGCAGCCTCCTCCCACCACCTCACGGGCCAGCCGTAGCCCATCCGCGGCCGCCCCGGGCCGATCTGGGCCCGACGCGCCCGCACCTTGCCGCCGCCCATCCCTAGCGCCCGGTCGTTCGTTCCTCGACCCCGTCCATCCCGCTCGTCCCTGTTTGCTCCACCACCGCTCACTGCATTTCGCGCCTCATCGGCGACCACGTCAGACTCCGCCCACTCGCCGGACTCCATGTGCAGGCCTGCCTCGATGCCCCCTCTCCTTCCCTTCCGTATCGCCTTTGCCCGCTCACCATCTCCCTCTCTCCTGCAGGAACCAGCGAGCTCGAAGCCATGATCGCAGCCGCCTCATATCCTTGTCATCTGTCACTGGAGCTCCGTCCACCGCCGCATCTCCCAGATTTGGTCGCGTGGGACCGGATCCATCTATTCCTGAGTCTTCTTGGGCCCCTGTTGCCTCCCAGCGCCCTCCCTCGCCGTCGGAGTTCGTCGGCTTCGCCAGCCTCTGCCTCCCCTGCTCCAGATCGAGCGAGCGAGGAGACCGCGCGCATTGACCGCGCATCCAAGGCCTAGCGACAAGCCACGCGGCTCAGCTGGCTCCATCGACCTGGGCCTTGGCCCGTGGTGAGCTGCCCCCACCTCCTGTTCCTGCTAGGCCCATGAATAGTTTCGGCCCGATGTATTTTTTTCCTGCCTCTGCGATTTTGCTAATTATTCCAGAGAAACCAGTTTTATAGGAAGCCCCCTGGACTTCATGCATTTAATAACTCATAAACTATGCATCATATGTAAAAACTTTATATATGTAAAATGCTTAGAATTTTGTCTAGTTTCATAATATTCCTCTTTCACCCATGTTAGAAATGTTTAAATTGATGTTTTGTTTAAATTTGCTCATATGCCATGTTAAAATGATTTATTTCATAACTAATTAACCGTAGCTCCATAAATAAACTTTATATGCAAATGGGGTAGAAAATACCTAGTTAACCGTGGTGACATTACTTTGCATGTTTAACAACTCTAAATAAACTTTATATGCAAATGAGGATTTTTCTGGACTTATTGCTTGTTGTTCCGGCCTCATTTAAACTTGCCTACATAGGTAGTTTTATGATGCTTCACCTCTTGCCATGTTAATAACATTTAATATTGTTGGGTACATAAACGAGAGTGAACTAAATGTTTGAATGTGTTGTTTTCTTCAATATGCAACTCTGTTGTATATTGAGCTCCACTTAATTTGTAGTATTGTTTGTTGCACTTTGCCATGCCATGCCTCTTTAATCCGGACATGCATCATACTTTTTTCGCATCATGCCATGCTTATGTGATGGTTGTTTACTATGTTGTTTTCTTCTTTCCGGGTTGCTTCTCTCGTTAGCTTCTGTTTTGTTCTGGAGTTGTGAGGATCTGTTCGATTACGTTCGAATGTCTTCTTCGTGGACTCGTTCTTCTTCCTTGCGGGATCTCAGGCAGGATGACCATACCCTCAAAATCACTTCTATCTTTGCTTGCTAGTTGTTCGTTCTATCACTATGTCACGCTACCTACCACTTGCTATATCATGCCTCCCATATTGCCATATCAAGCCTCTAACCCACCATCCTAGCAAACCGTTGTTTGGCTATGTTATCGCTTTTGCTCAGCCCCTCTTATAGCGTTGCTAGTTGCAGGTAAAGTTGAAGTTTGTTCCATGTTGGAACATGGATATGTTGGGATATCACAATACCTCTTATTTTAATTAATGCATCTATATACTTGGTAAAGGGTGGAAGGCTCAGCCTTATGCCTGGTGTTTTGTTCCACTCTTCTCGCCTTAGTTTCCGTCATATCGGTGTTATGTTCCTTGATTTTGCATTCCTAACGCGGTTGGGTGTTATCGGAACCCCTTGACAGTTCATCTTGAATAAAACTCCTCCAGCAAGTCCCAACCTTGGTTTTACATTTGCCTAACAACCTATAACTTTCCCTTGGGAGTAATTAACCCAAGGGTCATCTTTATTTTAACCCCCCCGGGCTAGTGCTTCTCTAAGTGTTGGTCCGAACTAGAGCCCCTTGCAGCGCCACCTCGGGGAAACTTGAGGGATGGTTTTATATGTACGGATTGCTCATCCCGTGTTTCCCTGAGAACGAGATATGTGCAGCTCCTATCGGGATTGTTGGCACATCGGCCAGCTTTGCTGGTCTTGTTTTACCATTGTCGAAATGTCTTGTAACCGGGAATCCGAGTCTGATCGGGTCTTTCCGGGAGAAGTAATATCCTTCGTTAACTGTGAGAGCTTGTGATGGGCTAAGTTGGGACACCACTGCAGGCTATAAACTTTCAAGAGCCGTGCCCGCGGTTATGTGGCAGATGGGAATTTGTTAATATCCGGTTGTAGAGAACTTGACACTTAACTTCATTAAAATGCATCAACCGCATGTGTAGCCGTGATGGTCTCTTTTCGGTGGAGTCCGGGAAGTGAATACATTCTTGTGTTATGCTTGAATGTAAGTAGCTTCAGGATCACTTCTTGATCACTTCTAGCTTCTCGACCGTTGCGTTGCTTCTCTTCTCGCTCTTATTTGCGTATGTTAGCCACCATATATGCTTAGTGCTTGCTGCAGCTCCACCTCACTACCTTCTCCTTCCCATAAGCTTAAATAGTCTTGATCTCGCGGGTGTGAGATTGTTGAGTCCTCGTGCAGGTGCCGATGGTACTAGTGCAGGTGACGCAACCGGGCTCAAGTGGGAGCTCGATGAAGATCTTGGTTGTTGTTATGTGTCTTTTCCGGATGATCAGTAGTGGAGCCTAGTTGGGACGAATGGGGATCTAGCATTTGGGGTTGTCTTCTTTTATTTTGGTTCCGTAGTCGGACCTTGATTGTACACTGGATGATGTATGTTTACCTTGTTAATTGTGTGAAGTGGCGATTGTAAGCCAACTCTTTATCCCTTTCTTATTCAGTACATGGGATTGTGTGAAGATTACCCCATTTGCGACTAAACCACCATGCGGTTATGCCTCTAAGTCGTGCCTGGACACGTGGGAGATATAGCCGAATTGTGGGTGTTGCAAGTTGGTATCAGAGCCATCCCCGACTTAGGAGCCCCTGCTTGATTGAATCACCGACGTTGTTGAGTCTAGAACAAAATGTTTTGAGTCTTAGGATTATATATATCGGAGAGTAGGATTCTTTTTACTCCTCAGTCCCTTCGTCTCTCTGGTGAGGCCTCCTGACGTAGAAGTTTTGACTCTCCTCTCCTCAAATTTCACTAAAAAAAATTTAGGATCACGCGGGTATCTTGGAATCATTCCGATAGTCTCGTGATGAGAACATTGTTCTTGGTGCCTCCTGACATTTAGGGGTTGTGGCAGTGTCCCGGGGAGTTGAGCTCTGAGGTGTTGTCGTCACAATTTTATCATTGCATTTCTGGAATACCTGAGTTTGCCAACATTGAAAATCTCTTTTATGCAGTTGTTGGTGAGATAACCTCGACGCCAACCAGTACTGGGGTGGGAGCTCAGGAGTATTGCCGTAACTTGTATAACGTATGCTTTTCGAAGGTTGAGGTACATGATTTCTGAAGGTTTCTTGGTTATGTGTTGAAGGATGGATACAACTGGATGTAGGTATTGTTAGTTTTGGTGAGATATTATGCTTCCCATGTATCCCCAACACCTGATTGGATAACCAGAAAGTTTCGATAGTTTATGGGTGGGAATTCAAGTAGCTCCTAGAATATCTTCCCCACAGATGCATGATATGGGATTGGGTAAATCTCTATCATATGTATTTGTTCCGGCTTATTCTGCAAGACAATCCTTTGTTTTTGTTTTGGTTTGTGGTATTCGTGTTGCTTCAAAGTCAAATGGGGATTACATACCTTTTCTAAACGGTGTTCTCATATTTCTATGGGAGCGCTAATCTCTCTTGATCATCGATATTGTCATGCCAATTCTTTTCCAACCGATGTTTCTCTTCAAGTGGATCCGATCATTTTCAACATCCGCAAGGTCAATTCTAAGTTTTCTCAATGGTGTTTGTTTCATCCGTCCCCAAGTTGCCTTGGTTTTCCCGCCCTCCCATGCTTTTTCTTCAAGAACTCAGACTTCTTAATCAAGTATCCTTTTATTGATGTAAGTTTCTTCATTCTTTTCCTTCAAAGTTCTTACCCGGTGGTTCTCATGAAGATGCTCTACAATTTTATCATTCTTCATTATTTTTCTTCTCCGGTGGAGTCAATTCAAGCTTTGTTAATCATATTCCTTTCCTCGTTGCAAATGTTTTCTCATGCTGGTGCACTTCTTAATCATCCACCTCTTGCTTTTCATGTTTATCTGGAGTGCTGAAGATATCCCAGATGATTCAAGTTTCTATTTGTAATCCTTTCAAGCTATTTCGAGGTCTTACCTTATTCTAGCCATTTAATTCCACCGACTCAACCTATCTTGTAATTCATTTCAACGGTGTTTCTTTTGAGTGGGCCCTAACCCACAGGTGTTTTTCCAGGATCTTACCTGACTCTTCTAATTCTTTTCCGGAGCTATTCTCGAATTCATTGCAAAGTTTGACGTAAGAATGAATTGTCATCAGTCATATGTCTTTCTCCAAGATCTTTCGAATTCTTTTCCTTGTTGGCTCAACCTTTCTATTGTTCATTATTTCGGAGTGTCTCAACAATTCATGGTGGTGTTTCTCGTCGTCATTCTCGAATTTTGAAGACCGAAGAAGAGTTTCTCCTTCAAATTTTATCCGTTCTCTCAAAGATTCGTAGTTCAAGCTTGATGCCATCCTTTCATAATTATTTTCGATTGTGAGAATTCTTTTCACCCATCGGGAGCAATTCAGGAGTTCTTTTTAGTTTGATTCTCCGGAGCCCATCATCTCAGAATTATTCATTCCAGCTTTCAGCTCACGTTCTCCTAATCATACCGGTGCATCATTCAAGTATGATCTAATCAGCTCGGGATCTCTTCGTAAACTTGTATCTAAATTCCCTCAAGTATCTTCGTTCATTTTCTAATTCTTACCGGTAATTCATTCTCTTTCTTCATCGTTTTCAATTTTACGATGGTGCATTCAAGGTTCCACTTCCTTTATCATCACATCAATTCTTTCTTTCTTTCTAAAACATACCGGTGGTTCGTTGAAGACCTTACCAAGTTTACGATATATCTCTCCTTAATCCTTTCCAATGAGAATGAGTAGAATGCCAAATCCATTGTGGGTCATCAATTTAATTGGTGAAGGATAAGCATAATGTAATTCTTATTCTTGTTTCATCGAGTAAATTCAATTCATTATTTCGGAGGTTCATCAAAATTCTTGGTTTCAATTGCTCATCTTTCTTTTCTGGAGTTCCAAGTTTTCTCGGTTACATCATCGTGTGGCCTAGCTATGCGAGTCGTGTGGCAAGCCTGCACATGACTCGGGGGAGTGCCCATTGTTGCATGACCTGCCTCCGACGCTGAATATGTATGGAGTCTATTGTGCTGAGCTCATGTTTTTTGAGTCCCCGGCGGCGAGAGAGGTCCCGGAGGATACCCTGAGCTTGACTACCGGGATTATGAAAGCAACCCAGGGCGAGGTGACAGAGGCACAAATTGTGAGGAGGCTTCAGGAGCTGGCTCCCGGGGATTTTCGATGGGAATTGGTGCTTATTGAGGACAGGTCTTTTAAGGTTGATTTCCCAATTGTGGATGATTTGCAGAGATTGTTGAGCTTTGGCTTGTGTGGAGTACCTGGTACTAAGTGTATCCTAGAGTTCCACGAGTGGAAGCAGGTTGAGCCTAAGGGAAAGCCACTTACGCAGGTCTGGTTGCGGTTTACAGGGGCTCCATCTAAGCCTCTGTAGGACACTCGAGTGGTGGCTAGTATGGGAATCATGGTGGGGAAGACAGAAAAAGTGGATATGGCTTTCACATGTGCCCATGGGGTGGCCCGGCTATTAGTGAGTGTTCCAGATATTGAGTTCGTGCCCGATAAGGTCAACTGGACCTACAGGGGAGAGGTGTTCCCGTTAGACATCGAGTTTGAGGACACTGCTTTATTTGATGATGCGGTTAATGGTAACAATGTTGACATGCACGACAGTGATGGCAATGCCGGGGCCGAGGGGGCACCATCAGATGAGCCCATGCGCGAGGGGTCTAATGGTTCTTCTCAGTTGCCTGGGGATGGGACCGGGGTTGAGCCTGCAGCTTCCCCGGCGGTGCCCATGACTACATTGCGTTTTGGGTCCTTTGAGCTAGCCTCGGCACCTCCCAGACTATGGAGTGACCGGGTAGATTCTGATGATTCTCTGGAGCACACACTCCCCCCGTTGGAGTTCGAGGGGGATGCTGGATTGTTTGCTGGATGGCCGGCAAGGTCTTTGGTCGGAGCTACAGAGAGGAGTCCGGAGGGAGCTTCTCTTGTCCTGGCGCCTCACGTGGACGCGACTCTGGTGTCGGCGTCTACGGGCAAGATGGGTCGTGGGGGAGGAGCTTCGGGGCAGGTGGCCTCGCCTTCTCCCAACCCCATCCCGATCTCGGTGGCGTCGGTGACGCCGGCCCCGTGTGGGTCGGCCGGTGCGGGGAGCGGGAGCCCGAGGCAGGCGGCCTCGGCTCCTGCTTCCCCGATGGTGGCGGTAACCACCGTGGCAGCAGCTACGTTGGGGGAGGGGGTGCTGGGGCAGGAGGTCTTGGCTCCTCCTTCGCTCTCGACGATCAGGAGGACTGTCTCTCCCTCGCCGATGGCTCATACGTCTGAGCCGGCAGCTGAGGTCGGAGGAGGGCGCGGGCAGGCGGCCCCCGTCATCTCCTCTTCGCTCCTACCCATGGCCGGGGTCCCTAGTGTGGGACTCCCGTCTAAGGGGATCGGGAGCCCGCAGGCGCCTTCCCTGGTAACCCCGGTAGAGCCTTTGAGGGACTCTGTGCCAGGTGTTACTAGGGAGGAGGTTGTTGCGTTTGGCGGGATCCCGGACCCTATCGCCGAGGGGAGACGGATGAGTGCCCGCATCCTCGACATCCCCGAGGTGGATGATATGCAGCAGCGGTGCGCTATGAGGGCGGCCAAGCTTCAGGAGGCTGCTTTGTCTTCCGGTATGTCCGTCAACCTATCTAATTCCTTATTGCATTTTTCTAATGAGGAGATTATAAATAATGCAAACCAATTAGGAGTTTCACTAAGTGCTACGGATAGTGAGATTATCAATTCGGTGAATGATTTATTAGATTTGGAGGCGGAACGTGCCGTAGAGACTATTCGTAATCTTGCAGCCGTTAAACCAATGAAGGATGATGAGATTGATGCATTAGGGGTCAGAGTGCTCGATAATCTTTGTGCGGATTTAGCACCACCCAATCATGACTCTGAGGAAGATGATGTATCCCTAGAGAATGATGATAGTAATATTTGTGAACCCGGTTATGAGGACCGGGCGACAGATCCTAGTAAACCTAAGCGTAAGTGGAAACGAAAGATCTATCCCGATTCCGCAGTTCGTAGGAGTGCTAGGATTCAAACCACTAAAAAATTCCATGATGAATTATGAGAGGAATATTTTGGAATAGCAGAGGTCTGAAGGACTTGGCTAAAAGAAGATTCCTTGCCGAGGCAGCTTTAGAGCAGAGGTTAGATTTTGTTGCTCTATCGGAGACGGGTAGAGATAACTTTGCACCCCAGTTTCTCTCTTCTCTGGTGGGTGGTATTGATTTTGATTGGCATTGCCTCCCTCCGTGAGGAAGGTCGGGTGGTATCTTACTGGGTGTGAGATGCGATTCGCTTGAAGTCCGAAGTGTAGTGATTGGCGACTTCGCGGTGAAGTTTCGAGTCCGATCTAGGATAGATGGTTTTAACTGGGCTTTGGTGGCGGTGTATGGTGCCGCACAACCCGAGCTTAAAGCGGAGTTTCTGGCGGACCTGGTTCGTATCTGTGGGTCAGAACATCTTCAATTTTAGTTGGAGGTGATTTCAATATCATCAGGAGGAGAGAGGAGAAGAACAATGATAACTTTGACGGTAGATGGTCGTTTATGTTCAATACCATTATTGAAAGCTTGGATCTGAGAGAGATAGAGCTTTCTGGTAGAAAGTTCACCTGGGCTAATGCTCTGCTACACCCAACCTATGAAAAACTTGATCGAGTTCTTGCGAGCGTGGAGTGGGAACAAAAGTTCCCTCTAGTGACGGTGCAAGCTCTTTCAAGGGGAATATCTGATCATACCCCATTGTTCGTGGACTCAGGTGAGCAAAACCATGTGGGTAACAAGAACACCTTCTCCTTCGAGATGTCATGGTTTGAACGTGAGGGGTTTTTGGACTTGATGGCCCGGGAATGGGATAGAGGTGTTGGAGGCAAGACTGCGTTAGAGCATTGGCAGAATAAGATTAGGCATTTAAGGAGTTTCTTACGGGGCTGGGTTAAGCACCTCAGTGGTGTGTATAAGATGGAAAAGGATAGACTCCTTGCTCTTATACAGGCCCTGGACATACAGGCTGAATCCACTATCTTAATGTGAACTGAGCTTCAGGCTAAAAATGAGGCAGAGAAGAGGTTGAAAGAACTGCTCCGCGAAGAAGAATTGAAGTGGGCTTTGCGTGCTAAAGTCCGCAAAGTGGTCCAAGGGGACGCGAATACTCAGTTCTTCCATTTGATAGCCAATGGAAAGCACAGAAAGAAGCGTATCTTTCAGCTTGAGCAAGGGTACTATTTTAGGCCAGGACAACCTAAAAACATATATTACCGACTATTATAAGCAGTTGTTTGGACCTCCGGAGGATAATTGTGTGTCCCTCGATGAGTCCAGGACTGAGGATGTGCCTCAGCTATCGGCTGCCGATAATGATATTCTGGTTGCCCCGTTCTCGGAGAAGGAGGTGTTTGATGCTATTGCACAGATGAAAAACAATAAGGCTCCCAGACCGGATGGATTCCCGGCAGAGTTCTATAAAAAGTGCTGGCACATTATTAAGGGGGATTTACTACCTATGTTCCATGATCTGTTCTGTGACCAGCTTCAATTATTTCACTTGAATTTTGGGACTATCACACTGCTTCCCAAGAAGACGGATGCGGTGAGAATTGAGCAATTTAGGCCGATTTGTCTCCTCAATGTTAGTTTCAAAATTTTCACCAAGGTCGGGACAAACAGACTCACACAGATTGCGCATTCTGTGGTGCAACAGTCTCAAACTGCTTTCATGCCGGACAGAAATATCCTTGAAGGGGTGGTCGTCCTGCATGAAACACTCCATGAAATCCATTCCAAAAAATTAGATGGAGTAATTTTTAAGGTGGATTTCGAGAAAGCGTATGATAAGGTCAAATGGCCATTCCTCCAACAGTCATTGCGTATGAAAGGTTTTGATGAAGCCTGGTGCCGATAGGTTGAATCATTTACGCAAAAAGGTAGTGTGGGAATTAAAGTTAATGATGACATAGGTCATTACTTCTAGACACATAAAGGCCTAAGACAAGGAGATCTGATGTCCCCTATCTTGTTTTACATTGTGGTGGATATGTTAGCAATTTTGATAGGAAGGGCTAAGGAAAATGGTCAAGTAGGTGGATTGGTACCTCATCTAATTGATGGAGGTGTATCCATCCTTCAGTACGCTGATGATACAATCATCTTTATGGAGCATGACTTGGCCAAGGCGAGAAATATGAAGCTGGTGTTATGCCTATTTGAACAATTGACCAGGTTAAAGATTAACTTTCATAAGAGCGAGCTGTTCTGCTTTGGTAGGGCCAAAGATGAACAGGAGGCTTATAGGCAATTGTTTGGGTGTGAGTTGGGAGAGTTACCCTTCTCTTACCTGGGGATTCCAATCCACCATCGTAGGCTGACTAACAGAGAGTGGAAGTGCATCGAGGATCGGTTTGAGAAAAAAATGAGTTGTTGGAAGGGTAAGCTCATGTCATACGGAGGCCGATTAATCTTGATTAACTCGGCGCTCACGAGTATGCCAATGTTTCTCCTATCGTTCTTTGAGGTCCCAGTTGGTGTTAGGAAGAGACTGGACTTCTATCGATCGCGTTTCTTTTGGCAGGGTGATGAGCTTAAAAGAAAATATCAGCTTGCTAAATGGGACATCATTTGTAGACCGAAAGACCAAGGGGGTCTAGGTATTGAGAATCTAGAAGTTAAGAATAAATGCCTTCTTAGCAAGTGGCTGTGGAAGCTCTCATTGGAGAATGATGCTATGTGGGCTCAAATCCTTCGCAGCAAGTACCTCCAGACAAAAACTTTGTCCCAGGTTACTGTCAGGCCGACCGATTCGCCTTTCTGGAAAGGCTTGATGAAAGTCAAATAGTTGTTGTTTAATAGGACGAAGTTTGTTATTGGAAACGGCACGAGTACACGTTTCTGGGAGGATACTTGGCTTGGCGAGACACCCTTGGCCATCCAATATCCGTCTTTATACCGTATTTCTCAACAACGTGAGGTGTTCGTTGCATCAGTCTTTCAATCGATCCCCCTTAATATTCAGTTCCGACGAACGCTAGCAGGCAATCGTTGGGAAGAATGGCTCCATCTAGTTAGGAGACTGATGGAAGTCCAGCTTTCACAACAACCCGATGAATTACGCTGGAAACTGACTAAATCTGGAGTATTTACGGTTAAATCAATGTATATTGATGTTATTAATTCAAACTCCATTCCTATGTCCAAGCATGTTTGGGTTGTCAAAGTTCCTTTGAAAATAAAAGTGTTTATGTGGTTTGTCCATAAACAAGTTATTTTAACTAAGGACAACCTCATAAAGCGTAATTGGACAGGACCTACTAGGCGTAGTTTCTGTGATCGGGATGAGACTATCAAACATCTCTTTTTTGATTGCCCGTTAGCCAAGGTACTTTGGCAGACGGTCCACATTGCTTTTAGCATCAATCCACCGAATTCTGTTTGTGCATTGTTTGGGACATGGCTTAATGGGATTGAGCCTAACTTAGCGAGACATATTCGGGTTGGAGTTTGTGCTTTGCTGTGGACTATCTGGACTTGCAAAAATGATTTGGTTTTTAACAGAATATCATGTATACATTTTTTGCAGGTCATATTCCGAACTACGGCACTGATCCATTCGTGGTTGCTACTCACCAAGACGGAGGCCAGGGAGCATTTGGTTACTGGGTCTTTCCACTGGGAGATGGTAGCTCGGGATACTTTCAACCGGTTTGGATGGCGGTCATGTAATAGGATAGGCATTTAGATTCCCTATCTATTTTTTAGCCAGCCGGTTGTGGCGTCTTTTCTCGGCTAGTTGGTGTTTCTAGCCCCTTTTTAGCTCTGTGTGAGCTGTCTGTGCTTTTTTATTATTTGTGGAGATGTTGGAACCATGTTGACACTACTTTATTTGGTTAATAAGAGGGCCGTATGCATCTTTCTGATGCAGAGGCCGGGGAATCACCCCTTTTCCAAAAAAAAATCATCGTGAAGCTCCATCTAAACCATTGCAAGGCTTCACCTTGTGTTTTCAACTTCTCTTTCTTTCTATCATCCTTTATTACCGGAGTTCTTCATGGAGGCTCTACATGGTGGTTCATCAAGGATTCGTTTCATTCTTCAATTGTTCGTCAAGATTTCTCTCGAAGCTATGATCCGCCAAGCTATACTTCAAGTATTCTTCATCTTGCATTCCGAAGTGAAGTTCTTCCTACCTTATCTTTTGAGGTGGTCATATGCCATTTTGACAGTTTCCATCATGCTTCATGATTGACAGGTTGTCAGAAATGAGATAATTAAACCCATCATTTTCGTCCTTGGAGTTATCTCAGGTTATATTTCACCTAAAGCCTATCCTAAGGATGGTTGCGATTATGGTGCTTATCAATGATCCCATCTTCTCCTTCCCTTCTCAGTGAAGAAGTTCTCCATATCTTCATTGTCCTCTATCAATAATTGTTTTTGTTGGTAGAATTTCACCTCAGTTTTGAGATGTTTTCCATAAACCACTACAAGCTTATTCGTTTCGTTGTTGGTTTTTCCAACAAGTCCGTTTTAACCTTCTTTGCAAGGATGCTTTCCTAGTTCATTGTGTAGAAGCTGATTTTTTCTTCTCCATTATGTGATTCCAATTATATATCTTCTACTCTTCCTTCCAGAAGCATTGTGATGTTGCACGCTTCGACCCATCATCCCATTTGGGTAAAGATCATATTCTCCCCTTTCCTTATCCATTCAACCGGAGTGTCGGGTCCTCAATTCAAGCCCTCTCATCTTGTCAAGTTCATGTTCAATTCCTTCCATTTACAGTCGGATTGCTGTCCAAATTATATAATTCTTATTCCTTCTCTATCTTGTTTTAACCGGAGTGGTTTCAATATCTATCTTGTCACTTAGCCTCTAAGTTCTAGTAATGTTCCTTGTTCCTCTTTTCTAACAGAGTGTTTTCAACTTTGTTCATCTTTGTTGTATTCCTTCTTTCAATCTGTCCAACCTCTCAAGATTCATGGTTTCACTCGTTTGTCCAAGAGGCAACTTAGTTTTACCTCTTCTCTTTCTCTTCCGTTTCTCTCCGGTGTCGTACTAGATCTCCGGACGAGATCCTCTTGTAGTACTGGAGTGTTGTAACACCCCGAGACCGATGCGCCAGGTGTCTTCCAGTTATGCACCGTCGTTGCCATGTCATTCGCTTGCGTGTTGCATCTTGTCATGTCATCATGTGCATTGCATCATCATGTTTTCAAAACTTGCATCCGTCCCAGTCTCCCCGTTCTTTCCGTTGTCCGTTCTAAGCCCAGACACACTTGCACGCGCCCGCGGCACGTCCGAAATAGTATTTTATAAGTGGCCGGAAAATATTTTCAGAATGGGTTGAAAGTTGGCATGCGGTGTTTTTATGTTGTAGGTAGACCGTCTGCCAAATTTCATCACATTTGGAGTTCGTTTGACGCCCCAATGGATAACTATAGCGACAATATAGTCGGTTTATTCGTCGGATGTTTCGGGCCCCGAAACTGCCGCCAGGCCGCCCACTTCTCTCTCTCCTCTCACCCCAAAAATTCTCCTACACAGCCCACTACCACCCACTAGGCCCAACCAACCCCCCCCCCCTCTCGATCGGTGCCTTGGGATCCCGATCAGAGGGCTCTAGAATCCCACCAAACCCCTTCCAAAAATGGGCTACCCTAGTCTTCCCCTACCCCTAGACCCCCTCCTCCTCGGATCCGCCGCCTCCATCCACAGACAACCCCCTCCTTCTCAAATTTCAGCGAGATCCATCCCTCCATCGCCACTTGGCGCACCCCAATTGGCTCCTCCGCCACCCAGCGCCGCCCGTGGCCAATCCCCATGTGCCACGCGGCCTCCCCGCGTCCCCTAGGTGCCTCCCACCAGCTCACGGGCCTGCCGTAGCCCATCCTCGGCCCACCCTGGGCTGATCTAGGCCCGACGAGCCCGCGCCTCCCCGCCACCCGTCCCTAGAGCCCGCTCGCCCGTTCCTCGACCCCGTCCATCCCGCTCATCCCCGTTTGCTCCACCGCCACTCGCCGGATTTCGCGCCTCGCCGGCAACCGCGTCGGACTCCGCTGACTCGCCGGACTCCACGTGCAGGCCTGCCTCGATGCCCCCTCTCCTTCCATTCCGTCTCACTCTCGCCCACTCACCATCTCCCTCTCTCCTACAAGAACCAGGGAGCTCGAAGCCATGGCCGCAGCCGCTTCGGATCCTTCTCATCTGTCGCCGAAGCTCCGTCCACAGCTGCATCGCCCGGATTCGGTCACGCGGGACCGGATCCATCTATTCCCGCGTCGTCTTGGGCCCAGTTGCCTCCTAGAGCCCTCCTTCACCGCCAGAATTCGTCGACGTCGCCAGCCTTTGCCTCCCCTGCTCCAGATCGAGCGAACAAGGAGACCGCGTGCGTTGACCAACCCCGCGGCCCAGCTGGCTCCATCGACCTAGGCCTTGGCCCGTGGTGAGCTGCCCCCCAACTCATGTTCCTGCTAGGCCCGCAAACAGTTTCGGCCCAATTTATTTTTTTCCTGCCTCTGCGATTTTGCTAATTATTCCAGAGAAACTAGTTTTACAAGAAGCCCCCTAGACTTCATGCATTTAATACGCACAAACTATGCATCATATGTAAAAACTTTATATATGTAAAATTCTTAGAATTTTGTCTAGTTTCATAATATGCCACATTCACCGATGTTAGAAATGTTTAAATTGCCGTTTGTTTAAATTTGCTCATATGCCATGTTAAAATGATTTATTTCATAACTAATTAACCGTAGCTCCATTTTAAATAACTTTATATGCAAATGGGGTAGAAAAGCCTAGTTTACCATGGTGACATTTTTTTTGCATGTTTAACAACTCTAAAATATGGTTTAGGGAAGAACAGTACCAAATCCATAAATTGCAGATGAGGATATTTCCAGACTTGTTGCTTGTTGTTCCGGCCTCATTTAAACTTGCCTAGATAGGTAGTTTTATTATGCTTCACCCCTTGCCATGTTAATAACATTTAATATCATTGGGTACATAAACGAGAGTGAAATAAATGTTTGAATGTGGTGTTTTCTTCAATATGCAACTTTGTTGCATATTGAGCTCCACTTAATTAATTTGTAGTATTGTTTGTTGCACTTTGCCATGACATGCCTCTTTAATCCGGACATGAATCATACTTGTTTGCGCATCATGCCATGCTTATGTGATGGTTGTTTACTATGATGTTTGCTTCTTTCCGGGTTCTTCTCTCGTTAGCTTCGTTTTCGTTCCGGAGTTGTGAGGATTCGTTCGATTACGTCCGTTTGTCTTCTTCATGGACTCGTTCTTCTTCCTTGCGATATCTCAGGCAAGATGACCATACCCTTGAAATCACTTCTATCTTTGCTTGCTAGTTGTTCGTTCTATCGCTATGTCGCGCTACCTACCACTTGCTATATCATGCCTCCCATAATGCCATGTCAAGCCTCTAACCCACCATCTTAGCAAACCGTTGTTTGGCTATGTTAGTGCTTTTTCTCAGCCCCTCTTATAGCGTTGTTAGTTGCAGGTGAAGTTGAAGTTTGTTCCATGTTGGAACATTTTTATGTTGGGATATCACAATACCTCTTATTTTAATTAATGCATCTATACACTTGGTAAAGGGTGGAAGGCTCGGCCTTATACCTAGTGTTTTGTTCCACTCTTGCCAACTTAGTTTCCGTCATACCAGTGTTAGGTTCCTTGATTTTGTGTTCATAACACGGTTGGGTGTTATGGGAACCCCTTAACAGTTCGCCTTGAATAAAACTCTTCCAACAAGGCCCAACCTTAGTTTTACATTTGCCTAACAACCTATACCTTTCCCTTGGGAGTAATTAACCCAAGGGTCATC
>NC_041386.1:389394497-389406950 GCF_002162155.2 Triticum dicoccoides | reverse complement strand
TAGAGCCCCTTGCAGTGCCACCTCGGGGAAACTTAAGGGCTGGTTTTAGTTGTACGGTTTGCTCATCCGGTGTTGCCCTGATAACGAGATATGTGCAGCTCCTATCAGGATTGTCGGCACATCGGGCGGCTTTGTTGGTCTTGTTTTACCATTGTCGAAATGTCTTGTAACCGGGAATCCAAGTCTGATCGGGTCTTTTTGGGAGAAGGAATATCCTTCATTGACCGTGAGAGCTTGTTATGGGCTAAGTTGGGAGACCCCTGCAGGGTATAAACTTTCGAGAGACGTGCCCGCGGTTATGTGGCTGATGGGAATTTGTTAGTATCTGGTTGTAGAGAACTTGACACTTAACTTAATTAAAATGCATCAACTGCGTGTGTAGCCGTGATGGTCTCTTTTCGACAGAGTCCGGGAAGTGAACACGGTCTTGTGTTATGCTTGAATGTAAGTAGCTTCAGGATCACTTCTTGATCACTTCTAGCGTCTTGACCGTTGCGTTGCTTCTCTTCTCGACGGTCTTGTGTTATGCTTTAATGTAAGTAGCTTCAGGAGCTCGATGAAGATCTTGGTTGTTGTAATGTGTCTTTTCCGTATGATCGGTAGTGGAGCCCAGTTGGGACGATTGGGGATCTAGCATTTGGGGTTGTCTTCTTTTATTTTGGTTGCGTAGTCGGACCTTGATTGTAGTCTGGATGATGTATGTTTACCTTGTTAATTGTGTGCAGTGGCGACTATGAACCAACTCCTTATCCCTTCCTTATTCAGTATATGGGATTGTGTGAAGGTTACCCCACTTGTGACTAAACCACCACGCGGTTATGCCTCTAAGTTGTCCCTCGACACGTGGGATATATAGCCGCATCGTCGGTGTTACAGTCGTCTATGTACTGACCAATCTTGAAGAAAATAATTGCACGGACATATGTAGGTCATTCAAAATCAATTGTCAAGTCCTCGATAGGAATTGTTAGCATGAACACTAACCCTAGTCGGATTACTAGCAGAAATCATTTGCAGAGATGAAACAAACAATCACTTATCATTTGTACCATTCAAACAATCAATACACTACAGGGATCTAACGAAACTTACTCAGATTTAATGGATTGGGAGAACATAACCATTTGATTTCTATTCCAAAAAGGGCGAGGCAGGAGTAACCAGAGAAACCATATGATCTATTTGATGCACAAATGGGTATAGATGACTAACCAGTTGTCCGTCGTCATCGGAGTCGTCGCCGGAGTGGTCGTCAGAGTCGTCGTCGGGGTCGTCACCAGAGTCGGTGTGGAATTCTGCCTCCGGCTGTGAAAGCTCGACGTCGTCGATGATGTCAGTGCGCAGCGATAACTCGCTGGCGGTGACAGCAACTTCTGTCTCCATCTCCACGCCGTGCTCTAGTGCTTTATCAACCTTGGCGTCACCACTCCCTCTAATGGGGCAATGCAAGCACAAACGAGTAGGAGTACTGTAAGGTCCCTATCCTCGACTATTTCCGGGTCATGTGGGAAGGACCCCCCTATCCCGGTCACTCACTAGGGGATGGTTAAAACTGTCGTCGCGGAAATTGGTTAAAAACCGTTTGTATAGCACTGACGCACACAAGTGACTATTGAAGCACTGGATGTACTTCTGCAAGGTCACCCCTGGCTGCTGCTTGATGCACCGCAGGTCACCCGCAGACGGCGGCCGGTCGAGATTGCCCTGGAAGTTGGCGACGAAATCCTATCGCATTTCATCCCAGGAGGAGGTCAATCCCGTGGGAAGTTTCAGGAGCCACGAGGGTGCACCATCCTTGAGGGCCATGGGAAACCAATTCGGCATAACCCTCTCATCGCCGTTGGCCGCCTCGATGCTCAGGTCATAGAGCTGCAGGAACTCAGTAGGTTCGGGGGTGCCGTCGTAGCATGGAGGCATGTCGGACTTGAACTTCCCCGGACAGACAATGCTACGCAGCACCGGAGTGAAGGCGCGACAACCCGCTGTGGTCGCAGGAGCCTGTCGTGGAGGTGGAGCCTGATCCTGGTGGTCGCGCGCCACGGGTGCAGGCGGCGCGCGGTCTTGACATGGCAGTGCTGATAGTGCACGAGCATCTTCACTTGGCCGGTGGACCACCAGACAACTTTCTTCTTCACGCGCGGACACTCTACGTGGTAGGTCGTGCCGCGGAGCCTCGTGCCTTGGCCCGAGGGAAACATCTTGACACGGAGTTGAAGGAGGTTCTCCGTGGGCCACATCACCCATAGCAAGCAGCAAGAAAGATGATGCAGGAGAGCCCTCGGCAGCGCTGATAAGCTCGATGATGCGGTCTAGCCAGTCTTCGTAGAGGTCGTCAACGGGGCGATAACGCAAGAGCTCGCGTGCCATGAGCAACGAAGCCTGCGCGTTAGCCGGCCCGCGAAGGGCATGGGATGATGAACCAGCCGGAGTCAGCGATGGGTTGGCAGTGTGCCCATCAGGCTGCACAGAGGGGTGCAGCAACGAAGCTTGCTGCTCGTGCCCAACCGGGCCGGTAGTGGTGTTTGCCACTGAAGACGGGGGATGGAGAGGACAGCCGTCGCCCGCCGGTGCCGTCTTAGCGACGCGGGCAGCAAGAGCGGACCAACGTTCAGCACGAGCGCGGCAGGCGTCAGCCGTGGAAGCAGTGGAGAGGTGGTGGGTCAACCGGTGGAAGAGAGGCTCTGACACACCCCTACCTGGCACGCCAAAAGTAAGATTTCGGGTTCCGCAGACCCTTGAGAGGTTCGAACTCTCGGGTGCGTGCGAAGAACTCATCCTCCCCAGTCTGCCTACTCGCTAATCTCATGGCCTAGCTCGACGAACTGAGTCGAAAAGAGGCATAGCAGTTTAGCCAGGTTTGGGCCACCTTGCGGTGTAAAACCCTACTCCGGCTTCATGGTTGATTGGCATCAAGGTGCCGAGGATGAACTAGTACAGTGGGAGAACTACCTCAGGTGGAGGAGTGTTCTTGTGCTCGATGAGTTGGTGGGTGTGAGGATGGTCTAAATGATCCTTCCTCTTCTATGGAGGTGGCTAAGCAAGATTAAAGTGGATTTGGTCCTCGTCCCAAATGAAGGCGGGAAGGGATCCCACAACTGCAAAATTCGAAGGGAGACAAATAGTGCATGCTATCCTGACAAAAGTAGTGTTCTCGTGGAAAAGCCTCTGGTCGTCACGCCGTGGTGGGCACGGCGATGACCTTCGTCATGCCATCCTGGCTGTCTTGGTCTTGTCGCACTAGAATGGAAACCTTTGTCGGATTCCTCGGGACCCCGCTCCCGCTCTTTCCCCCTTAGCACCAAAGAGGAAACTGGTACACTGTGTCCACTGGCGCCCGCCTGGCCTTGGTTGTCATGGCTCACATCATCTGAACCTCGTGAGGTGAGCCTTGCATATAAATCTCCACTCATCGGGAGCCGGCCTGAGGAGGCCGCTCCTCGTGGATGTCTTGGTGTCATCCGCCTCGCGAGGGTCTTGAGTTGCTGATGATGAAACTGGGCCGTACCAAGCCGTCGATGGAGCCATGCCGTGGGCCGCAGGCAGGAAAATCTAGGCACCCCCATTCCTAGAACACCGACACCATCCTCCTGCATCTTCTTAACCTATGGTTAGAAAATAGACAAGATGATCATCTTATCTACTCAATATATTAAAAAACTGACAATGCATTTCAAAAGCTTACATGGCTCTTGAACCATTTCACAAATCCTGCCATAACCAGTTTGTCAATGTTTCTTGGATTTTGCAGCAGAAAATCCTTTTTGTAGATGCTGCACAACATAGTGATCGCATCAAACACCTAAATATATAAGAATGTGCTGCAAGTTTAGTAGATTACAATGTATAAGCTGCAGTACTTAGCACTTACTCGATATAAGGTATAAGCTACAGGTACATGAACATCCAAATGCACCATCACATCAAAAAAGGCTGGAGGATATATCTTCTCAAGGTCACATAGGATAGTTGGTATCTTGTCTCTAAGATGCTGCAAAGCATCTATCTTGATATTTCTACTGCAGAGTTCCTTGAAGAATTGTCCCAACTCTGCAACTGCTGTATATAAGTCTGGGCGGCCCAATCCTCTAAGAATAATAGGTAAAACCCTTTGAAGTAGGACGTGGCAATCATGATTTCAACCCTTGTACCTTCTTTCCATCTGCACCGACTATCCTTTCAGGGTTGGAAGGAAATCCATGTGGGAATCTCACACGTGACAGGTCCTTGAAGAATTCTTTTCTTTTTACCTTGTCCAAGACATATACAATTGGTGCCATATCCCGTGGTGCACCTTCATCTAACACCTGCAAATCCATTCTGATACCAAGGAGTGTCAAATCAATCCTAGATTTTAAGCTATCTTTCGTCTTGCCTTCAATAATAAGAAGTGAGCCAATAATGTTGTGACATATATTTTTCGCGATGTGCATCACATCAAGATTATGCCACAGATCCAAATGTTTCCAACACTCCAAGTCCCACGATGTGGACCTGCGGGAAAACAATAATCTCTATTCTGCCCTGCCACACTTCCTTTTCCTGCTACCGTTATTAGGGTGGTTTCCTGGTGTAATATGCCTAACCTTCTCTAATTCCACTTGCAACTCATCACTGGTGTGCCTCTTTGGCGCATCACAGTTTTCATGCTTTGCATTGAACACACGTCTTCAGTATTTTGAAGGACACATCGGTGTCCAATGTAACAAACCTTGCTAAGTATTGTGTATGATAGTGTATTCTTGTCACAGCGAACACATGCATTGTAAGCATGTGTCCTTCGCGTTGACATAGTGCACAAAACCGGATAATCATGGATGTACCAAATTCTAACGGCACACAGAAAGAAATCAGCTGGTGGGCTCCTATATAGGTCTCAAGTGAGAACACCCCTGCATAGCTGTTGAAGTTCCTCCACAAGAGGCTCCATGAATAAATTAAAATCCATTCTAGGACTTTTTGGACATGGGATGAGCAAGGCCATCATGTAATTTGATTCTTTGGTGCAGACATTTGGTGGCCTGTTGTAAGGGATAACAAGCACTGGCCACAGGCTATATTTCGTGCTTTGGTGGCCAAATGGGTTAAATACATCTATAGCTAAGCCAAGTGTATTGTTTCTCGGGTCAGCAGCAAACTTTTAGTGTTTTCAATTGATGATTTTCCAGTCACTACCATGAGATGGATGTCTCATTACAATATGATCTTTGTACTCCTAGTTCCTAGAATGCCACAGTACATCCTCTCTTGTTTCAGCATCATGAAACAACCTCTGCAATCTTGGTATAATTGGAGAATGTCTCGGAACATTATGTGGAATCCTCTTCATAGCATCGCCACCTTTACATCTTGATTATTTGCATTTTCAACATTCACTTAAGTTGGCATAATCCTTCCAGAATAGAACACAATTATTCTTACAAACATGGATCATATCATAACCAATTCCAACTGCGCGAAGGAAATTCTTCATTTTACTGTAGGTGTGTGGCAGCTCAAAAACATCTGGGAAAGATCCGCAGAAACCAACCAACATCGCATTGAATGATTTGTTGGTCATCTGCTCAGATGTCTTAGGTGACCATAGCTAAGAATACTGACAGCTTATTTCCTGGGGTGATAGCCATGTTGCATTGTTCCAACATGCGGGCTCACCGTTTTCTTCTACGGGTGAAAGTTCATGAAATGTGCGAGCATTTTGTGGCATTTCTTCAATGTTGGTTAAACTCACTGGCTCCGCCACCACCACCTACTCCTCCTCCTATTCCACCTAAGCATCGGGAAGATGAAGATGGCGATCTGCTGCTTCCAGATAGTTAGTAACATTGACATTCACAGCTTCACCATGATGGACCCACCTAGTATATGTGACTGACATCCCATACAAGTTTACATGATTTTGAACAGTTGACTGGGGCCTTGTAACTGATTCATACAGCTGCTACACGGGCAGAGCACATCTGATTTCAGACCACCGCACTCAGCTCTGATAAAGTTCATAAAGTTTTCAACCCCCTCGACATATGTAGTGGAGAGTCTTCGAGCAGAAGTTATCCAAGTCTTGTATATCTATTAGACATAAATATTAGTTCATATATTAGATATTACATGATAAACATATATGCTTTTTTATTAAGTCCAGAAAAAAATACCTACGTCGATGTCTAAAGTTGTGGCAAGATATTTGGACAAGCAGATTTTTGTAACGAAATATATGTCAAGTTAATTCAACAAATTGATTTTAGAGCTAAATTATGGTAGGCTATTTCAGCAGTCAATGAGGCTGTGCACATAGCCATCGAAGGCCATGTCAGTAACAAAGCTTGAGTATAAAATGGTGTCGAGCTATTTCCCCTAACAGATTGGCTACTAGACCATGGCAATCTACTTCCCAATAAAGATATGGCAGGAATATTTTAGCAACCAATCAGGCGTGGCATGCCATCTCAGCTTAGCAGATTGAGTGCTGAACAGGGCAAGGAAGCTTCTTAAGCATGGGGCCTTAGTCTATCAGCTATCAGCGTCTATTAGCTAACATTCAACGCTTCTCAGATATTCATGGGGCCTTGGTCTAGAATGCATGTACCCTGGGAGAAGCGGACCGCCATGCATCTCCATAAGAATATCGCCGGCGGTGGGGGCGCGGCTAGAGGACGGCAGTCTATGAGAGTGTACCGTGGCAACGAGAGGATCACCATGTGTCCCCTCGACGAACCGTGGCACCGACGTATCGCCACGGTGGGGAGGGCAGCTTTGCCGAAGCGAATGGAGTGGAGGGGGCCAGGGGAGCGGGTTTGGGGAATATTATTGGCTAGTTGGCTCAAGGGCAGTTGAATTGGGGATTCGGTGGGAATTGCGGTTGGCGGGGGAGTTTGGCGCCTGGTCGGTTTTTGTCCCACGTGTTAGGGAAGAGGCAAGCCAAAGCGTGTTCCCTTTGCATGAGCCTGTGCAGGACGGACCATGTGAGGGGTACAATGCGACCACGACAGGCGTGCAGTGAGTGTACCGCCTTTCTCCCTCTAAACTTGGTGCTTTGCGTGATGCATCGATACTAATAGTAATCCGGTAATCCTGACTAAAACGGCGCAGCCAGGACTTTTCTTGCCCGATATGCTAGGAGCTTGGCTTAGTTGGTTTTTTAGGATAATTAATGCTACACCTACGTAATCCCAATTACGTAATTAACGTAATGTGCAACATGTGGGCTGTTGACTGTAGATTGGGGGAGGGATGGGCCCACCACCATGAAAATCAGGGGGGGAGAGAGAGGCAATTTATGTTAACCCTTCCGTAGGTTCTCGTAGATGTAGAAAGATGTGAAATGCGTGAATGTGTACTAGACGTACTTCGCATGTTAGCTTTGTCTCGGGTCAAACCTTCTAAGTTTGTACACACAAAAACGAATCATCATTACATATAGTTTCATAAAATATATCTTACTATTATTGTGAAAGTTCATATACACCAGACGAGATTCATGCAAACATGGTAGATTTCCATTACATTTCGAACTTTTATAGGACAGAAAAATAAAAGAAATCCGACCCTAAACCTATGCTACGGTGGGGACCAATGTCCTCCATCTGCTGTCTCCATGTACGAGGTGGGGTTCAAGACCGGTGAAGTGAAGGTGCATTCTCTAGCGAGGAAGAGTAGATCATGGGAGATGGACCGGCCAATTGGCACACCATGCCCAGCCGCCTCCCATGCCCTACTCATCCTCGGAGGAGTCCCCGACCTCGGCAGTGCTGGTGGATGTGAGGTCGATGGTGATGGATGTGGACGATTCGTCACTTCACCTGCCACATGTGCCACCGAATGTTGGATGGCGGCAAGTAAGGCGCGTGGCTAACGATTCTCCCGTCATCGGCCACCAGTGTGGCCACCGCTTATGCGGTCACATCCGCGTCCGTCTACACCTCCATTGCATTGCGAGCGGTAACTTGAGCGAGGGCGGCAACCTCGAGCTTCATCCCCGAAGACAAGCTCTCAAATAGAGTGTTTCACGCTCGCGGTCATGATGGATGTGGTGGCAGGTAGGAGGATGCACTATGGTGTGGAGTTTAGCTAGGCGTTGCCGCTTTAAGTAGTGCATTCCGATGAGGCCAAGTGTCTGGGTGCGTCATTAAGTCACCACAGTTGGTTCCTCAGGCACCGAGCCTTCTTAATGACGACATACAAACGGACATCATTAATGCGGGCTGCGGGCGCCGGCTGGGAACGCACACGCGCGACGATGCAAGCGACAAGGGTTTTTGGTGTGCCAGGGTAGTCAATTGCGGTCGTGGCAACATTGGAGATGCCCTTTGCTCACATGTGAGCCCCACATGTCATTGAAAAAGCAAGACAGCCCAACATGTTCTCAAGTCCTGGGGATGCAGTTGGCCATGCAAGAACACTCCGCGGATTGATGTTCCTGGTAATGAGGGAGTTCCTACACCCGTAGTGCCACAAATAGAGTTAACCACTAGCAGTGATAATACTGCTATTCAGAACAATGATATTCCTTTGGTGTGTAATTCTGCAGTTGTTCCCAAAGAGCCAGAGGAAATTCAGGTTTTAGCAGATAGGGCAGCAATTAAAGGCAAAGCAGATGTTCCTATTCCTTAGGTTGGCACATCATCTGGTATGCATAAAAAAGGTATGGAGAGTATTTCTTTTCCAAACTCTCCCAGCTTGTTAGACATTCAAAAACTTGTTGAATTTCATACTTTGGATATTATTGATGGTGCCTATTTGATTTTTGAAGAAGGTCTGGACCTATAGATTCAACATTTTGCTCCAGGTACACAGGGGGAAGCTAACACTTTCAAAATTGACATTTCTGTAAGTTAGTTTAACTTCATAATTCACCTACTTCTGACTCCTGATAAATTTGGCTGGACTATGCATCTACTAAAATCTAAATTGTGGAAAATGCTTACTGCCAATTATGAATATGAACAGACTATTTTGTTTCACATCCCTGATGGATGTGCTACTACACAGGCTCCAAGTTGTAAGGAGATAATGTTGGGCCTAGGCAAAGAAAATGAGGGCATTAGTGTCACGACCCCGATCCTAAGTCACACCGATCTAGCATGTAACACATCATATCACTTTGCGGCCTCACGCACGGTATTCCCACGGGTGCCACCTTACCTGGCCCGGGACCGTTTGCGCCTTTTGGCTCACGGATATGATAGTGCCGCTAGCATCCATATGACAAAGAACCCGGGCTGACATGGCTAGTCGTAAACCCAAAGTGGCACAGACTTACAGGGACAGGCATCCATGACCCAGCGTCGAACGTGTCGGTCATCAGCGAGTGAATCCAGGCTGTAGCACTGGGCTAGCAGGACTCCGGTGAACCGGGCTGTAGCGGGCTAACAGGACTCCAGTATTCATCGCGTGACATTTCCCCAAAGGGACAGACACAGGAACGAAGAAGGACACATGCCGGCCAGCCTAAGTGTTCCGGAGCAGTAGCAAGCTACCATGGCTCAGTGGAAACACTAGGAGACATTTCCCGGTAAGAGAGGCTACTAAGGATAAACAACTAGATAGCTAGATCCCACACATACCAAGCATTTCAATAACATACACACAATATGCTCGATATGTGCAAATACAACATGGCATCACAACATGACTCTACGACTCAAGTATTTATTCATTAGGCTCCGAGGAACGAGATATTACAAACATGGGTCTCATGACCCAACAATCAGAGCATACAACTCAAAGCACATGCGGAAGCTTAACATGTCTGAGTACAGACATCTAGAACTGAAAAAGGCTGAGAAGCCTGACTATCTACCAGATCCTGCCGAGGGCACAAGATCGTAGCTGAGGTAACAAGCTAAACGTCGAAGTCCACGCGGAACTACTAGCGAGACCGAAGTCTCTCTGCAAAAACATTAAATAGGCAAACGTGTGTACAAATGTACCCAGCAAGACTTACATCAGAACCAACTACATATGCATCATTATCAACAAAGGGGATGGTGGGGTTTAACTGCAGCAAGCCAGCTTTGACTCGGTGGCTATCCTAAACTACGACTGCAAGTAACTCTTTTGAGGTGGCGCACACGAGTCCACATATTCACCATATCAATACACCACTATGGATCCGCTCTCGTCTCCCTACGAGAACGCCATCCATAGCACTCACGCTTATCTTTCGTATTTTAGATTATCCACTTTCACTTGTCTATGAACTGATATAAGCAACCCAGAAGTCCTTTTCCGCGGACACGACTATTCGAATAGATGATGTTAACCCTGCAGGGGTGTACTTCTTCATACATGTTTCCACCACTTAGCGTCTGCACACGACATGTGCTCGGCAGACTTCAAGCGAAAGCCGGCATGGGTGTAGACCACGACCTACCTAAACACTCAAGTCTCTAGTCCAGGTTTATCGCCTATTCGGGTTCCATCCATGAGGAGATCCGGCCGGAGTTTCGCTCACATCCCCAAACGATGTGAACAGGGTTCCCGAGATACCAAACGGGTATCCGGTACACCGTGCCACGTACCTACCGCATCACAGCCCACCCCTATGGTCAGCGCTGTCCACGGCCTCCAGTAAGCTACAAACACCAGAAACTACTTGCAACTCCTGGACAGAGGACTAGGGTGAATAAGAAGTCGAGCGGGGTCATATTTCAGGGCCCAATGTATGGTAGTAGCTGAATCATGGATCACAAACACAGAACTCAGTTCCTGAGGACGGCTGCAATGAGACAACCCACCATGTACTCCTACATGGCCTCTCACCGCTACCTTTACCAAATCGTGTTCACACACTTAGCTCACACACAGTAGGACATGTTCACACACCTCTGATTCATCCCCGATGAATCAGACCTGACTCAACTCTAAGCAGTAGCAGGCATGACAAACAAACATGAATGAGTAGGCACAACAGGGCTCAAACAACTCCTACTCATGCTAGTGGGTTTCATCTATTTACTGTGGCAATGACATGTCATGCAAAGGATAAAGGGGTTCAGCTACTGCAGCAAGTAACAGATGAATCGGTGTTGTCCTAATGCATTAAAAGAGAGCAGGAGCGAGAGATTAGGATTGTATCGGAATGAACAAGGGGGTTTTGCTTGCCTAGCACTTCTGAAGATAGCATTGAGTCTTCATCAGTGTCAACGATCACATCATCGGTATCACGTCTATCGAGAGGGGACAAATACTGGCAACACAGAAGGGAACACAATCAATGCAATGCACAATATGATGCATGATCATGACATGGCAAAATGAATGTGTTTTGGGCTAATGCATCTAAACCAGATTAAATGAAGTTGGTTTGAATCCAAGATTCAAATTCAAACGCCACATGTGGTTATTTAAATGCCATTTATATGATTTGTGCTAAACAGCAGCTATAAGTTGTTCTAACATGCATGAAAATAGTATAGATGGATAGATTGGATTTTTCTGATCATTTTTCATATATAAATTATTTAATTTGGAGCTACGGTTGAATTTCTATGAATTATTGAAGTTTAAGGCCTTTTCTGAAATTTCCTGAATAATAATAAATCCAGAAATGATTTATGGCGTCAGCACCACGTCACTGTGACGTCAGCAGAGTCAACTGGGCACCCCAGGTCAAACCTGACCAGTGGGGTCCACTGGTCAGTGACTGGGGCTGGTTAGTGCCACTGACGTGTGGGCCCAGTCAACGGCCACGTCAGCGAAGTCAAAACTGACGCGTGGGGCCACTGCAATTATATTAAACCTAATCTATTTTAGTTAGCTGGTTAGTTAGGCCGCAGGGCCTGCATGTCAGTGAGAGTGTGGGTTAATTAGTGGAGTCATTAACTACTAACGACGGTGCCACGTCAGCTGCCGGCGTTTAACCGCCGGCGACCTCAGATCGCGGCGGCGTCCGCGTCGGGATTGCGCTACAGGCCATGGTTTGGGGCGCGGGGAGCATCTACGGGGAGCTGGCGGAGTGGCGCTTCCAGTGGTGGAGGCGGCTGGAGCGGAGGTGGCCGGAGTTGAGCACGGCGTCGACCTCGGCGGCGGCCGGAGCTCGGGCGAGCTCGGGGTCGGTGTTAGGGAGCACGGCAGGAGGAGCTGGGGCGTGCTACGGACTCCTGAGATCGCGGTGAGCACGACGGTGGCGAGAAGCTATCGGCCGCGGTGGAGAAAGAAGCTAGGGGATGAGCGCGAGCTTGAGAGAAGGGGGAAGAGGAAGAGGGGCTCACAGTGGATCGAACGGAGGGGTCGGCGAGCTCAGGGGAGCTTCTGCGACGGCGAATTTACGGCGGCGATCTCCGGGCACCGGGGATGAAGACGACGACGCTCCGGTCGACTGGGGCCTCCTCTGGTCGCGTGCGTCGGTGTGCAGCTCCATGGAGTCGGGACGGAGCTCAGGGATGCGGAGAGGGAGCGAGGAAGTGGCTGTGGCCGCGGTGGTTGTGAGCGACGTCGGCGGCGGCTCTCGGTGGG
>NC_041386.1:389349924-389393883 GCF_002162155.2 Triticum dicoccoides | reverse complement strand
GGGGTAGCCAGGCAGGCAAGGAGGAGCTAGCGCGGCTCGCCTGCGCGCCGGGCACGCAGCTACTTCGGGGCGAGGGGAGGAAGACGACGGAGGGGCTGAAGTGGTGGGCTGGGCCGATTCTGCTGGGCCACCAGGTGAGTGGGCCTCAGGTAAGCGTCAGGTAAGTCCTTTTCTCTCTCTCTTTTATTTGTTTTAGTTTTCTATTTTTATTACTCTGTTTTGAATTAGTAAAAATACTAACTCATTTTATAAAATCCCGACCAAAATTGTGGGCACTATTTGGATTATTTCCAATAGCCCCCAAGTACTTTCAGGATTATTTGGACATTTAAAAAAAATATTATAAAATTTAAATGTCCAAATTCAAATACTTATGAATTAATCCAGTGACCAAATGTGACATGAAAAATGTGCAGCACCTCTGGTTCTGGTTTAAAGCATTTTTTCCAGAAATGATGAACATTTTCTAAAGCCATTTGAATTCACTGAAAAATATTTTTGGTTGAACCTATTTGAATTCCTTTAATGCTAGGGTTTAGGCAATCCCCATTTCAAGTTCCAAATAAGTTTAAACATGATGCATGGATGCAATGCCACTAGTTACAAGCAAGCTCTAGGGCTGTGACAACTCACCCCCACTAAACAAGAATCTCGACCCGAGATTCAAGCGTAGGGTAAGGTGAAGGGGGAACGCCAACTAGCACAATCTTCACGATCCAGGAACGTTGATTCGTTCACCATCATTATCTTGATGTTTTGTTCCGAGAACTTCAACCAACATGACAACGAGAGGAGAAGGGAACTCTAGAAGGATCAATCTTCTCGAAGGTCGAACAACTCAGGATTAACTCATGGGATGAGACATAGCAACATCTCTCGAGCTGAGAGACGAAGCACACCTCCATAGGAATGGAGTGAAGCAGATGACGAAGGTTCACTAGGTAGACAACAATTTCACACTTAAAAAGGTGGTAAACGATTGTCAACGTAGCGAGGAGTTGAGTTGCCATAATAGCACAACGAGACACCTTAGGAACCGTGACTCGTAGATATATCCCCTTAAGTGGCAAAAAGAATTACCTTTGATTCAAAGATCATTGAAACTCTTTAAACCAGCCTAAGGCAATTTTCGAGCGATCGTTTGGAGGGGGTCGGGAGAATGGCATACTCGGACTTGGATGATGTGGATTACCTTGTTGAAGACAACGTAATGGATGATTTTGCTTACCACCGGAAATGGAAGGGACCCATGGTGGAATGGCACATTGGCGGCGCAAGTTGGGAACAAAATGCAAATGCTGGGAATGATTCTAGTAACTGGGGAAGAACCCAACAATAGAGAGTGAATTCACTGTTTGAAAGTTATAGCATAATCGAGGGAACTGAGAGCAATCCCAGTTAGTGTCGATGATAACACCTAGCGCTTGTGCGTGCTCTCAAGAACTTGAGCATTTCCATAATCATCAAGGTTTTACCAATATCCGTGTCAAGGATCCTGGCAACACAACTTGTTACCATGATGAATGATGATGGATGATGCAGATGCAAAGGAAGATAACACTTTCTCAGATTTCACCCTTGGCGGGGCCAAGGAAATAAAATCTGGATGATCGACCGAGAGACATTTAGCACTCCGCTTCTAATGTTCTCCTTGATGTACTAGCGTATCCCATTCCTTGAAATGGTCTGGTATCTAGAACATCAAGTAAAGGTCGGACTTCGGGAGCACAAAAATCCATAAGGAACAACTAGGGAGTAGATCCTACGAAATCCTTATGGGGAGGTGGCCAACTTCCTCAATCAAGATATTATAATAACAGGTCTTCCGGCTGGGTGTGTTGGCCACGACATCCACTTTACCGGTTTCCGAGGGACCGATATTATAGTTCTTGGGAAATGTTCCAAACCATCATATCTGCCTGAGATTCAGATCTGGTTGGTGTCAAGATATTCCAGACTCATCGAGTCTAGGAAGAAAAACGAAAGTTTGCAACACAAATCGACGAGATGACGTTGCGGGATTCTCAGGGAATGAACTACGATAGTAAGCTCCAAAGCATGAGCTGGTTCTGCTACAAACATGTGAACACGTTGTCCCAGACAAGCATGACCACGTGGTAGTCTTATAATAAAACACTACCGAGTTCAGGTGGGGAACCATCAACGAGGATATCAAAATCCTTGCATAAGGCATGCTCTTAAGAAGGAACTTCTTCTCCTTGAACAAATCAATCAGTGGCTTGGTGTGCTCGGAACACATATGGAATGAAGGTTGCAAGTCTCCAAACCATAGAATACTTCGCACATATGCATGACTGACTTGGGATGATTCCAGAGGAAGCAAAACTAACTTTCTCAAATTCACGGCGGCAACTTTCACCAAATGCACGTGTATAAGAGGAAGTCACTCCTTTCATCAAACAAATACTTCATGAGCTAGCATGAAGAAAATGCTTTCAAAAGTTTCCAACACTAACTTGTTGTCCAACAAGATCATGGAGGAGATAAGGATGTTGTCAATGGGCTCAACAACAATTCATCTGGGTTTCCTTTTAAAAGGAATTCCATAGTTAAGTGAACAAGTGATAGCATTGGTCAGACCCAAAAGATATAATGATGTATGCTCGAGGGATCAACCACGAGTAAGACAACATCACGAATATCGTTGGTACTGATTTGATTTGACGATAGCCCACACTCAAATCAAAGGATTGATAAGACAATAGGTCCAGCAACTGATCACAGGGACCAATCGATGAAGATATCATCTTTCTTTAACACACACTACACAAGAATATCCCTTTGGAACGAACTAAGTCAGGCAAGCTTTTATCTTCCAACTCTCCAAGTTGTTGTCTAGCTTAACCAACTAGCTCAGGGGTATCCAACACGGATTCTTGGAGAAAGGGTGGTTTACAGGATAAACCAACTTGATCACGAGCTCAACATAACAGTCAGGTGACAACCTGGTGATACCTTCGAGAGGATATTCGAAAAATCACGAACCACCGATATGTTACTAAGCTCGAGAACAATCTTGCTTTTTGAGGCAAGACGATATGATCAATAGAGCGAAGATTTGAAATAATCGTAAGTCATCGATCGAGGAGTGCACCGAGAACAAGGACTAGGTAGCACAATCAATCTTAGAATGATGATTCAAAAACCAACACGCTAAAAATGAAATTATTGTCCTTTAACTACCAAGCAACAAGGTTGCTAGGAGTATTGATTTCACACATCACGATTCACTTGTCGACATTCCGGTTACAATAACACAGGAACCGAGGGATGAACAATGATGGCAAGAAGTATCACTGTACCAAGAGTTCATAGGGTGGTGTGCAATTCCTATAACATCCCGATATAAAGATGGTAATACTCCAAGATAGAGCAGAACAAAAGCTAGATTAGCAATTTGTTCTGTGGAGCACAACTTCTTTGACCCAATCCTGGATATGGAAGAGGTACTGGAGTTTGTTTCTCCTATCATTCCGCGATAGAATGGCTTGACGGACCACAAGAGTAATAGGCATCGATAAACGAACGCACGCATACTCTTGACTATCAATTGATAGACGAAGGTCAGTAGACAACTAAAGAGGGACAACTCAAAGGAACATATAACTTTCTGAGTTGTGGATGCATAGATTAGTGTGTCGAACCAAGTTCAACATAATTCTTCCGGATAACCCATGCAGAAAGGTTGAGCTGGCAGAGTCACAATATAGCATGGAGAACTCATCGAGAGCACTCTTGTTGTCATCTTTTGGTTCAGAAGAACTCCTGCCAAGAATGATTCATGGTAATTGGAAGAAGGATGTACCATGAACCTCGAGGACTATCGCAAAGGTTACTATTATCCTAAAGGAACTAGCAACACTATCAACATGATGTAAGTAGGGTGAATCTCGGTTCGAAAACCCAGAAGTGAAATGCCTACTAACTAAGTGGCATCACGGAATGCTTACGAGAATGATGGCCAGAATCTTCACACTGGGAACACAAAACATTGCTAGATTACTAGGTGACTCCCTAAAACACCTAGGGTCATAATAGTAGCTCCAACATATATGTCAAGGCAATAAAGTACCTCAACTCACTGATTTGTGTGATTAATCTGACCAAAGGCACATCGGAAACAGGAGGAAGGGATTTGCAAATGCATCCGACTATTTAGAAACCTGGGATGACTCGGACAGCATAACGGCTGTAAATGCTCAAAAGATTGGAGACATGCTACAAAAATGGTGGCATAGCCACTCAGAAGCACAATATCAAGGTTCCGAGATCAACAGTTAACATACAGAAGTCGTAGGAACTGAACTCAAGCTTAAATCCAACAATCTTGTAAGTCTACGGATTAGTAACACGTGATCCTGATAGAAAGAAGAGATAGCCTAGTTCTTAATCCCCGTAGAAGAGAGGATGATGACTCAGATCAGAAGGCCATGAGGTATAAGGAGTAAAAAGAGCCTTACGTTCCATCCCACAATCAATTCCCTTATATAACTAAAGAATTTCTAGACTCAACTTCGACCAGTTTGGCTTGGTAATCCTACAGGCAGTCAAGCTCTGATACCAACGCTGTCAGGACCCCGATCCTAAGTCACACCGATCTAGCATGTAACACATCATATCACTTTGCGGCCTCACGCACGGTATTCCCACGGGTGCCACCTTACCTGGCCCGGGACCGTTTGCGCCTTTTGGCTCACGGATATGATAGTGCCGCTAGCATCCATATGACAAAGAACCCGGGCTGACATGGCTAGTCGTAAACCCAAAGTGGCACAGACTTACAGGGACAGGCATCCATGACCCAGCGTCGAACGTGTCGGTCATCAGCGAGTGAATCCAGGCTGTAGCACTGGGCTAGCAGGACTCCGGTGAACCGGGCTGTAGCGGGCTAACAGGACTCCGGTATTCATCGCGTGACATTTCCCCGAAGGGACAGACACAGGAACGAAGAAGGACACATGCCGGCCAGCCTAAGTGTTCGGAGCAGTAGCAAGCTACCATGGCTCAGTGGAAACACTAGGAGACATTTCCCGGTAAGAGAGGCTACTAAGGATAAACAACTAGATAGCTAGATCCCACACATACCAAGCATTTCAATAACATACACACAATATGCTCGATATGTGCAAATACAACATGGCATCACAACATGACTCTACGACTCAAGTATTTATTCATTAGGCTCCGAGGAGCGAGATATTACAAACATGGGTCTCATGACCCAACAATCAGAGCATACAAGTCAAAGCACATGCGGAAGCTTAACATGTCTGAGTACAGACATCTAGAACTGAAAAAGGCTGAGAAGCCTGACTATCTACCAAATCCTGCCGAGGGCACAAGATCGTAGCTGAGGTAACAAGCTAAACGTCGAAGTCCACGCGGAACTACTAGCGAGACCAAAGTCTCTCTGCAAAAACATTAAATAGGCAAACGTGAGTACAAATGTACCCAGCAAGACTTACATCAGAACCAACTACATATGCATCATTATCAACAAAGGGGATGGTGGGGTTTAACTGCAGCAAGCCAGCTTTCACTCGGTGGCTATCCTAAACTACGACTGCAAGTAACTCTTTTGAGGTGGCGCACACGAGTCCACATATTCACCATATCAATACACCACTATGGATCCGCTCTCGTCTCCCTACGAGAACGCCATCCATAGCACTCACGCTTATCTTGCGTATTTTAGAGTATCCACTTTCACTTGTCTATGAACTGATATAAGCAACCCAGAAGTCCTTTTCCGCGGACACGGCTATTCGAATAGATGATGTTAACCCTGCAGGGGTGTACTTCTTCATACATGTTTCCACCACTTAGCGTCTGCACACGACATGTGCTCGGCAGATTTCAAGCAAAAGCCGACGTGGGTGTAGACCACGACCTACCTAAACACTCAAGTCTCTAGTCCAGGTTTATCGCCTATTCGGGTTCCATCCATGAGGAGATCTGGCCGGAGTTTCGCTCACAGCCCCAAACGATGTGAACAGGGTTCGCGAGATACCAAACGGGCATCCGATACACCGTGCCACGTACCTACCGCATCACAGCCCACCCCTACGGTCAGCGCTGTCCACGGCCTCTAGTAAGCTACAAACACCAGAAACTACTTGCAACTCCTGGACAGAGGACTAGGGTGAATAAGAAGTCGAGCAGGGTCATATTTCAGGGCCCAATGTATGGTAGTAGCTGAATCATGGATCACAAACATAGAACTCAGTTCCTGAGGACGGCTGCAATGAGACAACCCACCATGTACTCCTACATGGCCTCTCACCGCTACCTTTACCAAATCGTGTTCACACACTCCGCTCACACACAGTAGGACATGTTCACACACCTCTGATTCATCCCCGATGAATCAGACCTGACTCAACTCTAAGCAGTAGCATGCATGACAAACAAACATGAATGAGTAGGCACAACAGGGCTCAAACAACTCCTACTCATGCTAGTGGGTTTCATCTATTTACTGTGGCAATGACAGGTCATGCAAAGGATAAAGGGGTTCAGCTACCGCAGCAAGTAACAGATGAATCGGTGTTGTCCTAATGCATTAAAAGAGAGCAGGAGTGAGAGATTAGGATTGTATCGGAATGAACAAGGGGGTTTTGCTTGCCTGGCACTTCTGAAGATAGCATTGAGTCTTCATCAGTGTCAACGATCACATCATCGGTATCACATCTATCGAGAGGGGACAAATACCGGCAACACAGAAGGGAACACAATCAATGCAATGCACAATATGATGCATGATCATGACATGGCAAAATGAATGTGTTTTGGGCTAATGCATCTAAACCAGATTAAATGAAGTTGGTTTGAATCCAAGATTCAAATTCAAACGCCACATGTGGTTATTTAAATGCCATTTATATGATTTGTGCTAAACATCAGCTATAAGTTGTTCTAACATGCATGAAAATAGTATAGATGGATATATTGGATTTTTCTGATCATTTTTCATATATAAATTATTTAATTTGGAGCTACGGTTGAATTTCTATGAATTATTGAAGTTTAGGGCCTTTTCTGAAATTTCCTGAATAATAATAAATCCAGAAATGATTTATGGCGTCAGCACCACGTCACTGTGACGTCAGCAGAGTCAACTAGGCGCCCCAGGTCAAACCTGACCAGTGGGGTCCACTGGTCAGTGACTAGGGCTGGTTAGTGCCACTGACGTGTGGGCCCAGTCAACGGCCACGTCAGCGCAGTCAAAACTGACGCGTGGGGCCACTGCAATTAGATTAAACCTAATCTATTTTAGTTAGCCGGTTAGTTAGGCCGCAGGGCCCGCATGTCAGTGAGAGTGTGGGTTAATTAGTGGAGTCATTAACTACTAACGACGGTGCCACGTCAGCTGCCGGCGTTTAACCGCCGGCGACCTCATATCGCGGCGGCGTCCGTGTCGGGATTGCGCTACAGGCCATGGTTTGGGGCGCGGGGAGCATCTACGGGGAGCTGGTGGAGTGGCGCTTCCAGTGGTGGAGGCGGCTGGAGCGGAGGTGGCCGGAGTTGAGCACGGCGGCGGCCGGAGCTCGGGCGAGCTCGAGGTCGGTGTTAGGGAGCACGGCAGGAGGAGCTGGGGCGTGCTACGGACTCCTGAGATCGCGGTGAGCTCGACGGTGGGCTCGAAAACGAGCTGCGGTGGCTGTGGCCACGGCCACGCCATGGCCGGCGGCGAGAAGCTCTCGGGCGCGGTGGAGAAAGAAGCTAGGGGATGAGCGCGAGCTTGAGAGAAGGGGGAAGAGGAAGAGGGGCTCACAGTGGATCGAACGGAGGGGTCGGCGAGCTCGGGGTCGCTTCTGCGACGGCGAATTTACGGCGGCGATCTCCGGGCACCGGGGATGAAGACGACGACGCTCCGGTCGACTGGGGCCTCCTCTGGTCGCGTGCGTCGGTGTGCAGCTCCATGGAGTCGGGACGGAGCTCAGGGATGCGGAGAGGGAGCGAGGAAGTGGCTGTGGCCACGGTGGTTGCGAGCGACGTCGGCGGCGGCTCTCGGTGGGGAGAGCAGAGGAAGGGGAGAGATCCAGAGAGAGTGAGAGAGCGTCGGGGTGGGGGTTGCGTGGCGTCGCGGGAGGCGACCAGGGCGACGAGGGGGTAGCCAGGCAGGCAAGGAGGAGCTGGCGCGGCTCGCCTACGCGCCGGGCACGCAGCTGCTTCGGGGCGAGGGGAGGAAGACGACGGAGGGGCTGCAGTGGTGGGCTGGGCCGATTCTGCTGGGCCACCAGGTGAGTGGGCCTCCGGTAAGCGTCAGGTAAGTCCTTTTCTCTCTCTCTTTTATTTGTTTTAGTTTTCTATTTTTATTACTCTGTTTTGAATTAGTAAAAATACTAACTCATTTTATAAAATCCCGACAAAAATTGTGGGCACTATTTGGATTATTTCCAATAGCCCCCAAGTACTTTCAGGATTATTTGGTCATTTAAAAAAATATTATAAAATTTAAATGTCCAAATTCAAATACTTATGAATTAATCCAGTGACCAAATGTGACATGAAAAATGTGCAGCACCTCTGGTTCTGGTTTAAAGCATTTTTCCCAGAAATGATGAACATTTTCTAAAGCCATTTGAATTCACTGAAAAATATTTTTGGTTGAACCTATTTGAATTCCTTTAATGCTAGGGTTTAGGCAATCCCCATTTCAAGTTCCAAATAAGTTTAAACATGATGCATGGATGCAATGCCACTAGTTACAAGCAAGCTCTAGGGCTGTGACAATTAGCCTTGCTGCTCAATTCTCAAGTGGAGCCGATCCGCCGAGTTGAACGTGATGGCGTGTTGGGAACACCTGAGCAGGAGCGTGGCCTCGAGTATGGGGAGTGCCACGTTCACCTCGCGAGCGAACTGTTTGAAGGTGCGTTGAGAGGCTGGGGCCTCGGCGCCGACCAAGATGCAGGCGATCGCACACGGCTCCTGGAAGCCCCCAGCCCCCTCGTCCAGGTGGTGGTTGTCGTTCGTTCTTGGTGGTGGCAGCGGGGGAAGACCGGCGTTGCCCTGGGGGTGATCTTCATGCGGCGGGTCCCTCCAGGCGCCCTCGCGAGGTTGGTCCTGCCAGCGGTCCTCACGAGGACGGTCGCGCCACTCCTGGCGCGGGCCACGGTCGTCCCAGCATCCGCCTCCATGTCCTCCACGGCCGTAGCCCAGGTCGTTGCGCTCGGGGCGTCGACCGTAGCGTCCTTCTCGTATGGCTCTGAGCTCTTGACAATCACTAGTGTTGTGGGTCTTCAGGTTGTGGAAGGCGCAGAACGGTCGGCGGTTCTTGGATGACTCGGGCTGATCTCTGCCCCCCTGATGTCGGGCTCCGCTACGAGCACGGATGCCTCCTTGTGCTTCATGTCATTGGCCTTCGCCTTCTTCTCCTCTGCACCCATGGCTGGCAGCTCAAGGAGAGAGAGGCGACCCTCTTCAGCTCCTGCGCACTTGGTCGCCAGGTTGAACATCTCTTGAGATGTGCAGAGCTCCTCGTGCATGGCGAGCTCTTCCTTCATCTTGACGTCACGGACACCGTCGGAGAATGCGGAGATGATGGCCTTGTCCGTGACCTTCGGGATCTTGAGGCGGGTGTTGTTGAACCGCTAGATGTACTTCTAGAGGGTCTCTCCTGGTTGCTACCTGATGCGGCATAGATATACCAAGGAACTTGGTGACGAAGCAGGCGCGCATCTCGTCCCAGGAGGAGATCGAGCCGTGCTGCAGGTTCAGGAGCCAGGAGCGAGCTCCATCCTTGAGAGCCATTGGAAACCAGTTCGCTATTTCCTTTTTGTCGCTATTGGCCACTTTGATGCTCAGCGCATAGAGCTGCAGGAACTCCGCGGGGTCGGCGGTACCGTCGTAGCAAGGAGGCAGATTCATGGCCAGGCCAGGCGACGCTACGCAGCTCAGCGGTGAAGGCACGGCAGCCGGCCGTGGTTGCCGGGGCCCGCTTCAGAGGTGCAACTTGGTCTTGATGAGGTCCGTGCTGCACCGTTGCGGGCAGTGCACGGTCTTGACGAGGTGGCACGGGGAGCGCAGGTGCAGCTTCTCGCGGCTGCGGAATTTCTTGGCAGCTTCTCTCTTCGCGTGCGGGCACTGGGCGCGGCGGATCATGCCTTGGAGCTGCGCGCCTTGGTGCCAAGGTGCCATCTTGGGGCTGAGGTGGTGGAGGCTCGCCATGAGCCCCGTCGCTCGCGACTGGTTGAGGGGATGCAGAGAGTGGGACGGTGCCGGAGAGCCCCCTGCGGCTCGGACGAGCTTGGTGACGAGGTCGAGCCACTCCTCATAGAGGTCGTCGACGGGGCGGTAGCGCAGGAGCTCATTCGCCGCGAGGAGTGCGGCCCGTGCCTCCATTGGAGCGTGGTGCTCATGAGACGAAGAACCGGCAGGGATCAGCGATGGAGTGGCGGTGCGGCCGTCCTGCCGCACCGAAGTATGCAGCAAGGACACCTGCTGCTCGTTCACCGACGGGCCGGTGGGAGCCATCTAAGCGATGTAGGCGGTGAGGACACCTGCTGCTCGTTGGCGGCGGAAGAAGGAGAACGGCGATGTGGCCCGCCGACGGGAGCCATCTAAGCGATGTAGGCGGTGAGGGCAGCCCGACGCTCAGCTCGAGCACGACGAGCGTCCGCCATGGAGACGACGGAGCGACGAACTGATGGAAGGGAAGCGACGACGCACCCCTACCTGGCGCGCCAAATGTCGGATGTGGGGTTCCGACAAACTCTTAAGGTTCGAATACTGAGGTGCGCGTGAAGCCTTTCCTTCCTTCCGATCTGCGCCCTAGCTCGCTAAGATCTCGCGGACGAACTCGATGAACTCGCAACACAGAAAGACACGAGGTTTATACTAGTTCGGGCCACCGTTGTGGTGTAATACCCTACTCCAATTTGTTGGTGGTGGATTGCCTCTAGGGCTAATGATGAATAGTACAAGGGAAGATCAGCCTCCTGAGGTTGAGGTGTTCTTGTGAGTAGGCTCTCGATCAGGTTGGATCAAGCTAAGATAAGATGCCCCTACTATGGTGGCTAGCTCTACTTATATAGGCCCTGGTCCTGTTCCCAAATATTGAGTGAGAAGGGAGCCAACAACGGCGGGCCAATTTGAAGGGGGACAGCTAAGCTATCCTAACAAAAGTGGTCCTCGCCTGCGAAAAGCTCTAGTGGTGATGTTGTCTTGGGCTCCACGATGACCTCCATCTTGCCGTCCTCCTGGTCTTGGTCTCGTTGCACCGATATAGCAACATTTGCCTGATGCCTCGATACTCTTCGCCTGCGCTGTCCTCCTTAGCACCAAAGAGGAAACAAGGATGCTGCGCTGGCCTCGTGAGGTTTGCCCCGCCTTGATATCTCCGCTCCTCATTAGCCTTCCTTGCTAGGCTACTCCAGAGGTGGTCTGGCATCATCTGCCTCGCGAGGCTTGGACCCTCGCGAGGGTCTTTGATGCATTGTTGGTGAAGATGGGTCATACGTCCTACTGGCTTAGCCACGCTGTGGGGCGCAGGCCGGCAAGTCTGGGGACCCCCGTTCCTAGAATGCCGACAGTAGCCCCCGGGCCCAAGGTGCGCTCGGGCTTGGCTTCGCGGCGAAGCCAAGGGCCAAGTACGGAGCGCCGCGAGCCCCAAAAGTGTGCGAACTCGATTGACGCGTGGTGGTTGATTGGACGTTGGCGTCTCCGCTTCCCCATGCTGCCCTTGAATCCGCTTAGCAATGCGGCCCCGCCTCTTACACAATTATTCTTCCTTCGCCACGGCCGGCTCTTCCAATCTCCCTGCTGCCTCGACGCCCTGCTCCGCCTTCTCAATCCGACTTGTGCTCCGCCCGCTTCACCGCCATGGCACCGAAACAAGCCAAAAAGGGTAAGAAATCTCTGTCCTCGCCAACTGCGCCTCCATCCTTCGAGCCGGCGCTTGGCCGGCTTCGGGTGCTCAACAACGAGGCCATGGACAAGGTGCACCCCATGTTTGCCTCTAGTTTCAACGAGTGGGGAGAGACGCCGGCTTGGCCCGCGTCTCGCACCAGCATGGCTCGGGCAGTTACCGAGGTTCCAATCTTCATTAATGCCCACTGGGCTGGCCTGATTCCTCCCTTCTCCTTCAACGTGGTGCTCGAGCACTATCAGATCCACATGCTCCATCTTGATCCTCACGGTATGACCCTTCTCGCCATCTTCGCCTTCGTTTGCGAGGCCATGGTGGGCATCGCCCCCTCCGTGGCACTCCTCCGCCACTACTTCTCGTTGCACAGCCCCGAGCGCAGCCCCCGTGCCCAGCCCCCTCGTGCGGCTCTCCCGAGGGGAGGCATTGTGGTGAGGCTGGGCGCTGAGCTCTGGGCTCCCTGAGGTTGGTACGACCATGGGGCCGCCCTCAGTTGTTTATCACCAGTGCGGAGCATAGTGCTTCCGCTTGCGCACGGGCATAGCCGCTCCTCGGCAGTGTCGATAGCCAGCACGAAGCATGGTGCTTCCACTTGGGCGTGGGATGGGGGCCCCCTCCAGGAGGAGCCCCCGGGGCATGTACAGCCCCGCCCTGACACGTGGCTTGCATGGGAGGGCTGCGAGGTGTATCTGGGCACTCATGAGCCAGCGTGGGACTCACGAGGCCCTACCTCAAGGCGGGTTGTGCCTGGTCTTGAGTCTTGGTGATTGTATGTCCCTGCGAGGTAGTTAGATGCAAGCACTCTACGTCCTCAGGTCCCGGCCCTCGAGCGAGCTCGGCCGACGTTGGTTTGCCAGGTCGTGATGCCGTGGTCAAGGCCAGGGGGTGAGGGCTGGAGAGCCAGTAAGAGCTCCTGAGTCGCGATGCTCAGGAGCCCCCTTTTAACATGCAAGCGAATTGCATAGGATGAACAGACCCGTGGTGGGCTGCAATAGAGTAGGTGACAGCAGTTGGCGGGTTAAGCATTGAGAGCAGATCAATTTGGATAAATCCAGGAAGATACATGCCACCCGGTCCGGCCCGAGCGGCTTGGGGATGATGCGGCCCAAGGGGCGCCCCCAACAAGGTAAGCTGAAGACATAAGCAAAAGGGGTACATGCCACAGGGAAGAACCCACGCGTCCTGGGAATAATGCAGCCCGAGGGGCGCTCCCAGCTAAATGAGCTTGGAAGATTTCACTTGGTTCTGTAGACGAAGTAGAGTTGGTGCAGCTGAAGGTGTGCGTTGAAGAAATGACTCCTCATGAGCCGCCAGAACCCTGAGCCTCGGGAAGCTCTGGGGGCTAGGGAGGTTCCCTGAAGACCGTCTCCATCTCCTCTAGAATGGCGTGGTACCTGGCTTCCTGAGCCGTCAGGACACGTCGCATGTTGCGCTGATAGGCCGACGCCACGCTCGGCAAGCCAAAAGGCATATGAACATAGTTGTGCGGCGGGCCCTCGTAGCAGCCCACACGCGAAGGTCAGAAACGCTCCTGAGATGCGGCCCTTTTGAGCCCTGGGAAGTCGATGCAGACATGCAGCCCAGGATCCTCGCCAGGATGCGGAGCTGCACCTCGTGGGCGGCTGTCGCCGCACATGGCTCTTGCTTCTTGTAGTTCTTGGGTGGTCCTGATGATGAACTCCTGAGTGGTGGGCACTCCTTTCCCTATGCTCTCTTGAGGGTCACGTGCTGCGAAGCACGCCTCCAAGTCGTGCCCAAGCGCCTCCCTCGTGAGGTTGCCAAGGTCTGAGGTCCTCCAGAAGAGAGTCCCCGAGCCCTGCTTGAGGAGGGCGCTGGGCGTGCCTTCGTATGCGATGGAGGGAGGCGCCCCTGGAGCGGGCGCTGGTCCTGACGAGGCTCCTACCGCGACGCCATCCTCCTGAGGTCCTGCACGGCGCGGCTACTTCTCCTTTGGGATTGCCTCCAGAGGGCGCTCATTTCTGCTGTCGTGGTCGTCGATTGCTGTGGCTTGGAAGGCACGCTCAAGGGAGCACATGATACATCTCCAACGTATCTACTTTTCCAAACACTTTTGCCCTTGTTTTGGACTCTAATTTGCATGATTTGAATGGAACTAACCCGGTCTGACGCTGTTTTCAGTTGGATTACCATGGTGTTATTTATGTGCAGGAGCAAACGTTCTCAGAATGACCTGAAACTTTACGGAGCAACTATTCAGAAAATATGAAAAATACCAGCAAACGATGAAGGCCAGGGGGCCCACTACCTCTCCACGAGGGTGGGGGTGCGCCCCCTACCTCGTGCCCCCCCCCCTGTTGCCTCTCCGAATCCAACTCCAACTCCATTTATTGTGTTTCAGGGAGAAAAAAATCGGAGAGAATAATTCATCGCATTTTATGATACGGAGCTGCCGCCAAGCCCTAAAACCACTCGAGAGGGCTGATCTGGAGTCCGTTCGGGGCTCCGGAGAGGGCAATCCGTCGCCATCGTCATCATCAACCATCCTCCATCACCAATTTCATGATGCTCACCGCTGTGCGTGAGTAATTCCATCGTAGGCTTGCTGGACGGTGATGGGTTGGATGGGATCTATCATGTAATCGAGTTAGTTTTGTTAGGGTTTGATCCCTAGTGTCCACTATGTTCTGAGATTGATGTTGCTATGACTTTGCTTTGCTTAATGCTTGTCATTAGGGCCCGAGTGCCATGATTTCAGATCTGAACCTATTATGTTTTCATCAATATATGAGAGTTCTTGATCCTATCTTGCAAGTCTATAGTCACCTATTATGTGTTAAACCGAAGTGACAATAATCGGGATAATTACCGGTGATGACCGTAGTTTGAGGAGTTCATGTATTCACTATGTGTTAATGCTTTGTTCCGGTTCTCTATTAAAAGGAGGCCTTAATATCCCTTAGTTTCCATAAGGACCCCGCTGCCACGGGAGGGTAGGACAAAAGATGTCATGCAAGTTCTTTTCCATAAGCACGTATGACTATATTCGGAATACATGCCTACATTACATTGACGAACTAGAGCTAGTTCTGTGTCACCCTAGGTTATGACTGTTACATGATGAACCGCATTTGGCATAATTCTCCATCACCGATCGATTGCCTACGAGCTATCCACATATTGTTCTTCGCTTCTTTACTTTCCCATTGCTATTGCTATCATCACTACAAAATATCAAAAATATTACTTTTACTACTGTTACCTTTTGCTACCGTTACCACTACTATCATATTACCTTGCTTCTACACACTTTGCTGCAGATATTAAGTTTCCTGGTGTGGTTGAGTTGACACCTCAGCTGCTAATACTTGAGAATATTCTTTGGCTCCCCTTGTGTCGAATCAATAAATTTGGGTTGAATACTCTACCCTCGAAAACTGTTGCGATCCCCTATACTTGTGGGTTATCAAGACTATTTTCTGACGCCGTTGCCGGGGAGAATAGCTCTATTCTTTGAGTCACTTGGGTATCTTATCATTATGAAGAACTTGAGAGATCCAAAAACCAAGATCTATCCCTCAACTACGAGGGGAGGTAAGGAACTGCCATCTAGCTCTGCACTTGATTCACCTTCTATTTTGAGTAAGCTTGCGACACCTACACCTGCTTGTGCTATTCGTTCTAATATGTCGCATGTTATTGATGATGCCACTTCTGCTATGCATGATACTTATAATGAAACTACCTCTATGCCTGATACTACTATGCCACTTAGTGATTTTCTTGATGAACTACTTGCTAGGGCTAGAGAAGTTGAAAATATTGAATCTGATGATACTGATGAAAGTGATGATGAAGAATCACTTGTTATTCCTAAGGGTTATGTTTTTGATCAAGAAGCTTCTTTAGCCATTTTAGCTTGCAAAAATAGAAATGACCTCAAAAGGTTATTAGCTAAATGGAGTAAGCAATCTCTAAATGCTAGAATGAAACCTGACCCTGCTTTTGCTACTTCACCTATCTTTGTTACTGATAAGGATTATGAATTCTCTGTTGATCCTGATATAATTACTTTGGTTGAATCTGATCCTTTTCATGGTTATGAAACTGAAACTATTGTGGCACATCTTACTAAAGGGAACTCGTTACTTTTACATCCTTAAAATATTTCCGTTCTCATTAAAGGGTGATGCTAAGATATGGTTTAATTCTCTTGATCCTGGTTGTGTGCGTAGTCCGCAGGACATGATTTATTACTTCTCTGCTAAATATTTCCCTGCTCATAAGAAACAAGCTGCTTTAAGGGATATATATAGTTTTGTGCAAATTGAAGAAGAGAGTCTCCCACAAGCTTGTGGGAGGCTTCTCCAATTACTTAATGCTTTGCCTGATCATCCTCTTAAGAAAAATAAAATACTTGATATCTATTATAATGGACTAACCGATGCCTCCAGAGATTACCTTGATAGTTGTGCTGGTTATGTTTTCAGGGAAAGAACACTGGATGAAGCTGAAATTCTATTGAATAATATGTTGACAAATGAAAATAATTGGACACCTCCGGAGCCAATTCCTGAGCCTATTCCTAAACCAACTCCGAAGAAGAGGGGTATTCTATTTCTTAGTCCTGAAGATATGCAAGAGGCAAAGAAATCTATGAAAGAAAAAGGTATTAAAGCTGAAGATGTTAAGAACTTACCTCCTTTTGAAGAAATACATGGTCTTAATTTACCGCCTGTTGAACAAACATATAATCTTAATCCATTACCTATTGAAGAAACTCATGGTCTTGATAACCCGACATAGGTAGTAAAGGTAAATTCTCTCTACATATATGATAAAGCTGAAATCCCATTTACTAAATTTGCTAGCCCATGCTTAGATGAGTTTGATAAATTTATGGCTAAGCAAGAAGACTTTAATGCTTATTTTGGTAGACAATTGAAATACAATTCAAATATGCTTGAACACTTGGGTGATTATATGGCTAATGTTAAAGGTGAACTTAAACTTATTAGTAAACATGCTTCTATGGTTACCACTCAAGTAGAACAAGTACTTAAAATTCAAAATGATTTGCTCAATGAATTGAATAGTAAAGATAATGATAATGTTGTTAGAGTGGCTACTAGAACTGGTAGAATGACTCAGGAACCTTTGTATCCTGAAGGCCACCCTAAGAGAATTGATTAAGATTCTTAGAGAAATAATATAGATGTACCTAGTTCTTCTAAAAAGAAGAAAAAGAAAAATGATAGGATTGTGCATGCTTCTAGTGAACCTATTACTGAAACACTTGAGAATCCGAACGATATTTGTATTTCTGATGCTGAAGCACAATCTAGTAATGAACCTGAAACTAGTAATAATGTTAATGATAATGTTCATGATGATGCTCAACCAAGTAATGATAATGATATAGAAATTGAACCTGCTGTTGATCTTGATAACCCACAATCAAAGAATCAATGTTATGATAAGAAAGATTTTGTTGCTAGGAAACATGGTAAACAAAGAGAACCATGGGTTCAGTAACCCATGACATTTCCTGCCAAACCATCCAAGAAAAAGGATGATGAGGATTTTGAGCGCTTTGCTGAAACGATTAGACCTATCTTTTTGCGTATGCGATTAACTGATATGCTCAAAACCAATCCTTATGCTAAGTACATGAAAGATATTATTACAATTAAAAGAAAGATACCGGAAGCTGAAATTTCCACCATTCTTGCTAATTATACTTTCAAGGGTGCAATACCAAAGAAACTTGGAGATCCAGGAGTACCCACTATATCATGCTCTATTAAAAGAAACTATGTTAAAACTGCTTTATGTGATCTTGGAGCCGGTGTTAGTGTTATGCCTCTCTCTTTATATCATAGACTTGATTTGAATAAGTTCACACCTACTGAAATATCTTTGCAAATGGCTGATAAATCAATTGCTATACCTGTCGGTATTTGTGAGGATGTGCCTGTTGTAGTTGCAAACGTTACTATTTTAACGGACTTTGTTATTCTTGATCTTCCCGAGGACGATAGTATGTCTATTATTCTTGGAAGACCCTTTTTGAATACTGCAGGGGCTGTTATTGATTGCGGGAAAGGCAATGCCACTTTTCATGTTAACGGTAATGAGCATACGGTAAACTTTCCGAGGAAACAACCTCAAGTTCATAGTATCAACTCTATTGGAAAAATTCCATTGATTATATTTGGAGGTTTTGAATTTCCTCTTCCTACTGTCAAGAAGAAATATGATATTCTTATTATTGGGGATGTGCATATCCCCGTTGAGGTAACATAGTGTTATTTGAAATTTCTCCGACTCCATGTTATTCGGAATGAGTTCGTTAACAAGACTTGATCAACCTTGTTTGTGGATTCGTTTTGATGATCATGAGATGGATGAAACTAGAAGGCACAACCTTATGTACCCCACTTTTACTTTCTGTTATTTAAATTAAATAAAATAAAATAAATTTTTTTCTGTCTGTTATCTGATTATCCGTGCAATATAAAAATACCCCGAAAATAGAAGTTCTCCAAGTGCCCTGAAATTTAAATATGATTTTTTTCCAGAATATTTGAGAATATTTGGCACAAAGAACACAACAGGGGGGCCAACCACCTGCCCACGAGGGTGGAGGGCGCGCCCTACCCAAATGGGCACGCCCCCTGCCTCGTGGGCCCATGGTGGCCCTCCTCCACTTATCTTTCACCCATACACTCCTTCTTCCTCCCCCAAACACGAATATCCAGCTCAAGCACGAGTTCTAGCTCACTTTGCTGCCATTTTCGATCTCCTTGATCAAAGCAACTCTCACAAAACTGTTTGGGGAGATTGTTCCTTGGTATGTGACTCCTCCTTTGGTCCAATTAGTTTTTGTTCTAGTGCTTTACTCATTGCAAATTTTTGCTGCTTAGGTGACCCTGTTCTTGAGCTTGCATGTCAAATTTACATGGTCAAAAGTAGTTTTGATGCATGATATAGGCCCTAGGAACTTGTAGGAGTAGTTGCTATCAATATTATTGAGTTTGGTTTACTTTCATTTTGAAGTTACTAAAATTTCCAGAATTTTTCAGAAAATGATGAAGAGACTTTTGAGGGGCTCATCGAGCCAACGCTCGAAGGAAAAGGCACCAAAGCCTAAGTATAATCTGCCTCGCACCACGGAGGTTCGGGCGTGTGAATGGCCTTCTGATGATTTCTTGAGAGCATCCGGGATTTATGAAGATTTTCATGAATTGGCTAAGAATGCAGGCCTCACCGCTTTCCTCCACGACCAATGCAATCAGTATCTCTTACTCACAAATACCTTTGTGCAAAACTTTCATTTCCATTCTAGGAGCTCACCACCAACGGTGGAGTTTCATTTATATGATGAGCATAAGGAGAAGTCACTTTAAGATTTTTGTCGGGTTTGTCTAGTCCCTTTTGAGGGCAAGACAGAAGAACCACATCGCGATGATGTGGAGGGGTTTATTGATACTATCACTGTAGGGGAAACAAGGAAGGTTTCCGATGCACGAATCACTAGCATACATTTTCCTGTTTTACGTTATTTTGCACTATTTGCTAGTCGTTGCTTAATTGGTCGCGGAAACTATGGAAACCTTAGTAACCCTGATATTATTATTTTGCTCCACGGTTTATATGGTGATAACTCTATTAGTATGGGCGACATTATTGCCAAACGGTTAAGTCTAAATCGTACAAAGGGGCCCATCTTTGGAGGCATCTATGCTTCACACGTACCTGCACATTTTAACATACCTATTAGGCATTATGAGAAGGAAGAAAAGGTGTTGCCTCGTGTTTATCTAGATTATAAAAGTATGGTGGCACATGATTTTATTGTTAAGAATAGGGAAGGATAACTTAAATATCAATTGTTCTTTAACAAACATCATCCTGAGACTATTACCCTGCCTGCTCCTTCTTTGTTTGATTTATCTTCAGGCTCGTACCTTGTTCCGTTGAAGGCTATTCACACCTACCGGAACCCTGCACCAGCCCTGGAGCCAGAGCCGGAACCACAAGTTGATCCTTAACGACAGTCTAATTACCAATGGGATCCAGAGATGATTGTCAGCCAGTGGCAAGCAGAGTCTTCCTCTTCTTCTTCTTCTCAGTACGACCCCAACTATTATTATGGATATCCGCGAGGCCAGCCGTGGCCATAGACCAACTTAGGCCAAAAGACTAAGCTTGGGCGAGTATGTATTTCCCACCGACATTACATTTATGTTCACACACTCATTGCTAGATGTCGGTGCTGATACTTTTTCATTGTATCGTCCATGCTAATTTATTTTCCTTTTTTAATTCTTTCTTCTTGTGTGTTTAATAAGCCTTAAGAAAAAAACCAAAAAAAGTAGTTGTAGCTTTTGGTTAGTTTACTTTCCATGCTTGTAGTAGTAATTAAAAAGAAAACTCAAAAATATTTCCTGTTCTTCTTATTCTTGTTGGGAGCTTTCCCATGTAAATAGCTTTATTTCTTTTCTTTTCTTTGGGGGTCGATAGGAGAAGACCATAATTAAATTGTTGAAGTGGCCCTTATATGCATTATTGTTTATCTCACAAAAGAGCCCATATTGCCTTGTCTTCTCCTGTTTATTGAATGCCTGCAGATTCCATCTTAGTCCAATGCACGTGCACTATTATTATTATTCACATCATTCGATTGTGCAAGTGAAAGGCAATTATGATGATATATGATGGACTGGCTGAGATGAGAAAAGTTGGTATGAACTCGACCTCTTTTGTTTTTGTAAATATGATTAGTTCATCGTTCCTGATTCAGCCGATTATGAATAAACATGCTTGCAACGACAATTAGAGATCATAGTTTATTGTGCCATGCTTGATTAGCTATGAGTTATAATGGTTTACCTTGCGTGCCAACATGCTATTAAAATGGTTATGGTGTGGTATGATAGGGTGGTATGCTCCTCTGAATGATTTAAGTGACTTGACTTGGCGCATGTTCACGCAGGTAGTTGAAACAAAATCAACATAGCCTTCACGATATTTATCTTCATGGTGGATTATATCCTAGTCATGCTTGCATTCGGTGTTGATTAATTTTAATGCATGTTCATGACTGTTGTCGCTCTCTAGGTGGTCGCTTCCCAGTATTTTGCTAGCCTTCACCTGTACTAAGCGGAAATACTGCTTGTGCATCCAATCCCTTAAACCCCAAAGTTATTCCACATTAGTCCACTATACCTACCTATATACGGTATCTACCTACCGTTCCAAGTAAATTTGTATGTGCCAAACTCTAAACCTTCAAATAAATATCTTGTTTTGTATGCTCGAATAGCTCATGTATCAACTAGGGTTGTCTGTATCTTCCATGTTAGGCGGGTTATTCTCAAGAGGAGTGGACTCCGCTCCTCACTCACGAGATAAATGGCTGGTCACCGGGATGCTCAGTCCCATGCTTTATGCAAACTAAATCAAAATAATTGCAAACAAAATTTCCCCTGAGACTCTTGTTAGTTGGACGCACTCATTGTTTCGAGCAAGCCATGGATTGATGCTTGTTGGTGGAAGGGGGAATATAAACTTTACCATTCTGTTTGGGAACCGCCTATAATGTGTGTAGCATGGAAGATATCGCCATCTCTTGGTTGTTATGTTGACAATGAAAGTTTACCGCTCCAAATATTATTCACCTCTGTTTCAAAACTGAGCTCTGGCACCTCTACAAGTCCCTGCTTCCCTCTGCGACGGGCCTATCTATTTACTTTTATGCTGAGTCATCATCCTCTTATTAAAAAGCACCAGTTAGAGAGCACTGCTATCATTTGCATTCATTACTGTTAGTTTACATTGAGTAAGACTTGACTAGATCTCTTTTACCAAGAATTACAATGTCTAGTCAGTCCTTGGTCTTTAAAGGTGCTCTGCATTTATGTTTTGTGGCCTTAGAAAGGGCTAGCGAGATACCACCTTGTTATATCATATTATGATTGTTTTGAGAAAGTGTTGTCATCCGAGATTTATTATTATGGCTCGCTAGTTGATTATGCTATTGATATGAGTAAACTTGAGACCTATGTGTTATTGCAAATGTGGTTAGTTATAATCTTTGCTGAAAACTTGAATGACGGCTTTACATATTTACAACAACAAGAGCAAACGAAGTTTGTAAAAGTTATTCATTATCACTTTTAGTTTGTCAACTGAATTGCTTGAGGACAAGCAAAGGTTTAAGCTTGGGGGAGTTGATACGTCTCCAACGTATCTACTTTTCCAAACACTTTTGCCCTTGTTTTGGACTCTAACTTGCATGATTTGAATGGAACTAACCCAGACTGACGCTGTTTTCAGCAGAATTACCATGGTGTTATTTATGTGCAGGAGCAAACGTTCTCGGAATGACCTGAAACTTCACGGAGCAACTTATCAGAAAATATGAAAAATACCTGCAAAAGATGAAGGCCAGGGGGCCCACCACCTCTCCACGAGGGTGGGGGCGCACCTGCCCCCTAGGGCGCGCCCCCTACCTCGTGGGCTCCCTGTTTCCTCTCCGACTCCAACTCCAACTCCATATATTGTGTTTCGGGGAGAAAAAAATTAGAGAGAAGAATTCATCGCATTTTACGATACGGAGCCGCCGCCAAGCCCTAAAACCTCTCGGGAGGGCTGATCTAGAGTCCGTTCGGGGCTCCGGAGAGGGGAATCCGTCACCATCGTCATCATCAACCATCCTCCATCACCAATTTCATGATGCTCACCTCCGTGCATGAGTAATTCCATTGTAGGCTTGCTGGACGGTGATGGGTTGGATGGGATCTATCATGTAATCGAGATAGTTTTGTTAGGGTTTGATCCCTAGTGTCCACTATGTTCTGAGATTGATGTTGCTATGACTTTGCTATGCTTAATGCTTGTCACTAGGGCCAGCGTGCCATGATTTCAGATCTGGACCTATTATGGTTTCATCAATATATGAGAGTTCTTGATCCTATCTTGCAAGTCTATAGTGACCTATTATGTGTTATGATCCATTTACCCCGAAGTGACAATAATCGGTATACTTATTGGTGATGACCGTAGTTTGAGGAGTTCATGTATTCACTATGTGTTAATGCTTTGTTCCGGTTCTCTATTAAAAGGAGGCCTTAATATCCCTTAGTTTCCGTAAGGGCCCCGCTGCCACGGGAGGGTAGGACAAAAGATGTCATGCAAGTTCTTTTTCATAAGCATGTATGACTATATTCGGAATACATGCCTACACTACATTGACGAACTGGAGCTAGTTCTTTGTCACCCTAGGTTATGACTGTTACATGATGAACCGCATCCGGCATAATTCTCCATCACCGATCCATTGCCTACGAGCTTACCACATATTGTTCTTCGCTTATTTACTTTCCCGTTGCTATTGCTATCTTCACTACAAAATACCAAAAATATTACTTTTACTACTGTTACCTTTTGCTACCGTTACCACTACTATCATATTACCTTGCTACTAAACACTTTGCTGCAGATATTAAGTTTCCAAGTGTGCTCAGCTACTAATACTTGAGAATATTCTTTGGCTCCCCTTGTGTCGAATTAATAAATTTGGGGTGAATATTCTACCCTCGAAAACTATTGTGATCCCCTATACTTGTGGGTTATCAGCACACCGCATCCCTCTCTTCACACGGGACTGTGATGATTCCTTCGCTTCCTGGCATCTTGAGAACATTGTAGCCATGATGAGTGACTGCCATGAACTTGGCCAGCGCCGGATACCCAAGGATGGAATTGTACAGCAGGCGGATGTGCGCGACATCGAAGTTGATGAGCTCAGTGCGATAGTTCTTCTGCTCCCCGAAGGTGACTGGCAGGCGGACCTGCCCTATCGGTGTGGTGGAGCCATCGGTCACTCCTGAAAAAGGCTTGGTGGGGTGGAGCTATTCATATGGAACTTGGAGGTTGTCGAACGTGTCGACGGACAGGATGTTGAGCCCTGCACCACCGTCGATGAGAGTCTTGGTAACCTGAACATTGATAATGACTGGGGAACACAACATCGGGAGGACGCCGGTGGTGGCTGTGCACTTGAGCTGATCCGCTGAGTTGAAAGTGATGGCGCATTGGGACCACCTGAGCGGGCGCGTGGCCTCGAGTTTGGGGAGCGCCACGTTCACCTTGCGAGCTAACTGTCTGAAGGTGCGCTGAGAGGCTAGGGCCTGGGCGCCGCCCAAGATGCAGGCAATCGCACGCGGCTCCTGGAAGCCCCTAGCCCCTTGTCCTGGTGGTGGTCGTCGTTCCTTCTTGGTGGTTGCAGCGGGGGAAGACCGTCATTGCAGTGGGTCCCTCTAGGTGCCCTCGCGAGGTTGGCCCTGCCAGCGGTCCTCACGCAGCCGGTCGTGTCACTCCTCGTGCGGGCCATGGTCGTCCCAGCGTCCGCGTCCACGTCCTCCTCCACGGCCGTAGCCCCGGTCGTTGCACTCGGGGCGTCGACTATAGCGTCCTTCTCGTATGGCCCTGAGCTCTTGACAGTTGCTGGTGTTGTGGGCGTTCAGGTTGTGGAAGGCGCAGAACGGTAGTCCGTTCTTGGATGACTCGGGCTGATCTCTTCCCCACTTGATGTCGGGCTCCGCTGCGAGCATAGCTGCCTCCTTGCGCTTCACGTCCTTGACCTTGGCCTTCTTCTCCTCCGTGCCCACGGTTGGCAGCTCAAGGAGAGAGAGGTGACCCTCCTCAGCTCTTGCGCACTTGGTCACCAGGTTGAACAGCTCCTGAGATGTGCAGAGCCCCTCGTGGATGGCGAGCTCTTCCTTCATCTTGACATCATGGACGCCATCGGAGAACGCGAAGATGATGGCTCCTCCGTGAGCTTGGGGATCTTGAGGCGGGTGTTGTTGAAGCGCTGGGTGTACTTCTGGAGGGTCTCTCCTGGTTGCTTCCTCATGCGGCATAGATCACCCGTTGCCAGTGGGCGGTCGCGAGTGCCCTGGAAGTTGGCGGCAAAGCGGTCGCGCATCTTGTCCCAAGAGGAGATCGAGCCGTGCTGCAGGTTCAGGAGCCAGGAGCGAGCTCCATGCTTGAGAGCCATGGGAAACCAGTTCGCCATGACCTTTTCGTCACCGTTGGCCACTTCGATGCTCAGCTCATAGAGCTGCAGGAACTCCACAGGGTCGGCGGTACCGTCGTAGCGAGAAGGCAGATCCGGCTTAAACTTGCCCGTCCGGGCGACGCTACGCAGCTCAGGGGTGAAGGCGCGGCAGCTAGCCGTGGTTGCTGGGGCCCGCTTCGGAGGTGGATCTTGGTCTTGACGAGTTCCGCGCTGCACCGTTGCGGGCAGTGCACGGTCTTGACGAGGTGGCGCGGGGAGGGCAGGTGCAGCTTCTCATGGCCGCGGAATTTCTTGGCAGCTTCTCTCTCCACGCGCGGGCGCCGGGCGCGGCGGATCACGCCACGGAGCCGCGCGCCTCGGTGCCAAGGCGCCGTCTTGGGAATGAGGTAGTGGAGGCACGTCATGAGCCCCGTCGCCCGCGGCTGGTTGAGGGGGGGCAGAGAGTGGGACGGCACCGGAGAGCCACCTGCGGCGCGGACGAGCTCAGCGACGCGGTCGAGCCACTCCTCGTAGAGGTCGTCGACGGGGCGGTAGCGCAGGAGCTCGTGCGCCGCGAGGAGCGCGGCCCGTGCCTCCATGGGAGCGCGATGCGCGTGAGACGAAGAACCGGCAGGGGCCGGCAATGGAGTGGTGGGCGGCCGTCCTGCCGCACCGAAGGATGCAGCGAGGACGCCTGCTGCTCGTTCCCCGCCAGGCCGGTTGCAGCGTTGGCGGCGGGAGACAGGAGAACAGCAATGTGGCCCGCCGACAGGAGCCGTCTGAGTGACGTGGGCGGTGAGGGCAGTCCGACGCTCAGCTCGAGCACGGCGAGCATCCGCCATGGAGACGACGGAGCAACGAAGCGACGAACTGATGGAAGGGAAGCTACGGCGCACCCCTGCCTGGTGCGCCAAATGTCGGATGTGGGGTTCCGGCAAACCATTAAGGTTCGAACACTCAGGTGCGCGCGAAGTCTTTCCTTCCTTCTGATTTGTGACCTAGCTCACTAAGATCTCGCGGACAAACTCAACGAACTCGCAACACAGAAAGACACGAGGTTTATACTGGTTCGGGCCACCGTTGTGGTGTAATACCCTACTCCAGTGTGGTGGTGGTGGATTGCCTCTAGGGCTGATGATGAACAGTACAAGGGAAGAACAGCCTCATGAGGTTGAGGTGTTCTTGTGAGTAGGCTCTCGATCGGGTTGGATCAAGCTAAGATAAGATGCCCCTGCTATGGTGGCTAGCTCTACTTATATAGTCCCTGGTCCTCTTCCCAAATATCGAGCGGGAAGGGAGCCAACAACGGCGGGCCAATTTGAAGGGGGACAACTAGTACAAGCTATCCTGACAAAAGTGGTCTTTGCCTGCGAAAAGCTCTGGTGGTGACGCCGTCTTGGGCTCCACGATGACCTCCGTCTTGCCGTCCTCCTGGTCTTGGTCTCATTGCCCCGATATAGCAACCTTTGCCTGATGCCTCGGTACTCTTTGCCTGCGCTGGCCTCCTTAGCACCAAAGGGGAAACAAGGACGCTGCGCGCGCTGGCGCCCACCTGGTGCCCGCCTGGTGTCGTGCATCATGGCTCACGTCACGAGGGCCTCGTGAGGTTGCCTGGATAGGCTACTCCAGAGGAGGTCTTGCGTTGTCCGCCTCGTGAGGCTTGGACCCTCGCAACGGTCTTGGATGCTTTGTTGGTGTAGATGGGTTGTACAGCCTGCTGGCTTAGCCACGCCGTGGGCCGTAGGTAGGCAAGTCTGGGGACCCCCGTTCCCAGAATGCCGACAGTAGCCCCCGGGCCCAAGGTGCGCTCGGGCTTGGCTTCGTGGCGAAGCCAAGGGCCAAGTACGGAGCGCCGCGGGCCCCCAAAGCCTGCGGCCTTGGTTGTCGCATGGCGGTTGATTGGACGTGGGCATCTCTGCTTCCCCATGCTGCCTCGGCAACTGCTTGACCTGTCAAAAGGCTGGTGCAGGCAACACTTGCCTTTGTTGCTTCTTCCTTGCCTCGCTGCAGATCCCCATTCTCGCTCTTCGCCGCCACTACCTCCAGATCTACCCCAGGCTTGCTCTGCATCTACCAATCATGGCGCCGCGCAAGGTCAAGACTTCCTCGGCACCGACTTGGTATGAGACCGCTCTTGAGGCGCCCACTGTCACGGAGAAGAGCCTCGCCTCCGTGCGCCTGCTGACAGCAGGAGAGAGCAACTAGTGGGGGAAGACAGAGCTCCGTCTTGCGTCCGATGAGCCAGAGCCTGAGGGGAGCACCTTCTTCCCCTTCTTCTCGAGCAGCGTCACTATTGGGTTGGTTCCTCCCTTCTCTGATTTCTTTTATGAAGTCCTCGACCACTACGGGCTGCAGGCGTTGCACCTCCATCCCAACTCTATCCTCCTCCTGTCCATCTTTGCCTACTACTATGAGGCGTACCTGGGCGTGATGCCGTCCGTGGCACTCCTGCGCCATTTCTTCTTCCTCCGCATCAGCAGAGAGCATGGCTCCAGATGCGCTAATTTTTCCACCTGCGGCAAGGCCAACTCGATCGCGAACACCGGGAAGAGAGCCAACAACATCCGTTCCAAGTGGGTCAAGATGGGCGCCAAGCACGCCCATCTGTACCTGGTGTTGCCGGCGGAGGCGCCCCGGCAGGGCAAGGGGTGGCCCAAGGCGGAGCTTGTCGACGAACGGGCATCATTAGTGTTGGGGCAGATGATGACCGATCTCAAGCCGGGCAACGCGAGGGCGGCTAAGATAGCGAGGGCGATGCTCCTGAGGGAGTTCTTGATGCTGCGGGTTGCCACACTCTAGGCGTGCGTGCGCCCCCTCTGGGAGCTTGAAGAAGAGGAAAACAAGACCCGCCTGAGGCCAGGTGACCTGCCTGGCGATGAGTTGGACGCCGTCCTGTGCCTCATAGTCGGGGACAACCAGGAGTACCCGCCCAGCGCCTTCGTTCCCCTGTTGCAAAGCAGGGACCGGGAGGAATTCGTCGCCTCCTGGCCGACTTTTGATGCGTGCGGGCTTGTGCCGCCGGCGCTTCCGGGAGCTCCTATGGCGCGGAAACCGATGGAGGTGTCTTCTGGCGAGTCCCACTGTAGGATCGAAAGTATGTCTAGAGGGGGGGTGATTAGACTACTTGACCAAATAAAAACTTAACCTTTTCCCAATTTTAGTTCTTGGTAGATTTTAGCTATTTTACGACAAGTCCAGTAATCATCACACAATTCAAGCAAGCATGCAAAGAGTATATTGGCAGCGGAAAGTAAAGCATGCAACTTGCAAGAATATAAAGGGAAGGGTTTGGAGAATTCAAACGCTATTGGAGCCACAGATGTTTTTCCCGTGGTTCGGATAGGTGGTGCTATCCTACATCCACGTTGATTGAGACTTCAACCCACGAAGGGTAACGGTTGCGCGAGTCCACACAGGGCTCCACCCAAGGGCAACGGTTGCGCGAGTCCACGGAGGGCTCCACTCACGAAGGGTCCACGAAGAAGCAACCACCCACAAAGGGTCCACGAAGAAGCAACCTTGTCTATCCCACCATGGCCATCGCCCACGAAGGATTTGCCTCACTAGCAGTAGAACTTCACGAAGTAGGCGATCTCCTTGCGCTTACAAACTCCTTGGTTCAACACCACAATCTTGTCGGAGGCTCCCAAGTGACACCTAGCCAATCTAGGAGACACCACTCTCCAAGAAGTAACAAATGGTGTGTAGGTAATGAACTCCTTGCTCTTGTGCTTCAAGTGATAGTCTCCCCAACACTCAACTCTCTCACATAGGATTTGGATTTGGTGGAAAGAAGATTTGAGTGGAAAGCAACTTGGGAAGGCTAGAGATCAAGATTCATATGGTAGGAATGGAATGTCTTGATCTCAACACATGAGTAGGTGGTTCTCTCTCAGAACAAATGAATTGGAATGATGTGTGTGTTCTGATGGCTCTCTCACTGAATGAGAAAGAGGTGGAGGGGTATATATAGCCTCCACACAAAATCCAACCGTTACACAGTTTTCCAATCTCGGTGGGACCAAATAAATAAACTCGGTCTGACCGAAATAGTAAACCTAGTGACCATTAGGAATTTTGGTGGGACTGACATGCAACTCGGTAGGACCAATTCGGTTAGGGTTTGGGCATAACGTAATCTCGGTGAGACCGATTACACAAACTCGGTGAGACCGAACTTGGTAATTAGCTAACCAGAGAGTTGGTCAGGCAAACTCGATGGGACCGATTTTCTCTTTCTGTGAGACCAAGTGGAACTCGGTGAGACCGAAAAGTTACAAAGGGGAAACACTGAGTTTACATTGCAATCTCGGTGGGACCGATTCGCTCTTTCGGTGGGACCGAAAAGTTACGAAAGGGAAATAGAGAGTTTGCAACCCCATCTCGATGGGACCGAGAACCTTACCGGTAGGACCGAATTGCTAGGGTTTGGCAGTGGCTAATGACAAGTGAAACTCGGTGGCGCCGGATAGGAAAAATCGGTAGGACTGAGTTTGGCTTAGAGTTTAGCTCATATGTGGATGTGGGAAAGTAGTTGAGGGTTTTGGAGCATATCACTAAGCACATGAAGCAAGAAGCTCATTAAGCAACACCTCATCCCTCCTTAATAGTATTGGCTTTTCCTATGGACTCAATGTGATCTTGGATCACTAAAATATAAAATGAAGAGTCTTGAGCTTTTGAGCTTGAGCCAATCCATTGTCCTTAGCATTTTGAGGGTTCCACTTTCACATCCATGCCATGTCAATCATTGAGCTTTCCTGAAATAATTATCTTGGAATAGTATTAGCTCAATGAGCTATATGTTGTTATGAATTACCAAAACCACCTAGGGATAGTTGCACTTTCAATCTCCCCCTTTTTGGTAATTGATGACAACATATAGATCAAAGCTTCGACAAAAGATAATAAGCATGAAATATATCATCGCTTTGAGAAGTATGTGATAAGTAAGAGCTCCCCCTAAATTTGTGCATATTTAAAATTTGCTTTGGACTGCAAATGCACAAAGAGTTAGAGTCATGGGTTACTCTTCCATGTCACATACATCTTGGTGGAGCGCTCAAAATGATAAGATTGAAATACATGCACTCATCACCAATAGTGAATGATCACAAACGATAGATAGAATGATAATATTTAAGCAAGCATTAAGAAAACATTAAGTGTAGCTTATGATCAAACACATGATCATCGATGTCTCACAAGCATAAGGACGTAGTATCAAGCACTCAAAAGAAGAAAAGGTTCGAAAAAAAAACACCAAATAAAGCAAGAGAGAAAAGCAACACTCTCTCTCTCGAAGCCTATGATCTATACATCTTCTCCCCCTTTGGCAACAAGTTACCAAAAAGTTCCTAGAAAATGCATAGTGCTAAATCGACGCTCAGGCTTGATCTTCAGGTGGTGGTGGAGTCCGGATCACTCCAAGGACGAAGGCTTCTGTAGATGTTGAAGTAGTCGCTAGAGTTGGAGCTGAAGTAGATGCTGGAGCTGAGGCTGTAGCTGGTGCTGAAGTGGTGGCTCTAGTGTCAGCAACTGGCAGTGCAGACGACCTCGGACCTCGTGGCACTCTAGAAAATGCTTGAGTCGTGGTCCTGCCTCTCCTCTCATTCATGTCCTCCTGGAGCTGCTCCACTGCAGACTGTACTTCTGTTACCTTGACATCCAAGTCATAGAACTTCTGTTCCATGATCCTCTCTAGGCTCTGCTGATTTTTAGTGAGGTTTGCCAAACTTTTCTCAATTCTCAGCATGGATGCAATCAAGTAACTGAGCTGCTCCTGCTTGGTCTTCAAGAAATAGTCAGATGCCTCCTCTTGAGTAGGCATCCTGGCAGCTTTTTCCTTCTTCGCCTTCTCCTTCTTTGCAAATGCTTGTGCAGATGATGGCTCGTTCTCAGTCATAACAACTTCATTGTCCTCGAAATCTGGACGGATGGGCAGGTGTTCCTTATCCAACAGATATACGCCCGTGCCCATCTTGGAGTTGATGAGCTCCTGAATCTGAGGGGCATATCCACAGCTCCTCTTCTGATCTACCGCAGTCCTTTTGATCGTTTCCACTATGAGGCTCATAACTTTGAATTTCTGAGGCACATCAAACACATGTAGCAAATTTATCGCGTGTCCTCTGATCATCTTGTCATCTCCAGATTTGGGCAGTAGAGTGTGCCTAAGGATCCAGTTGATCGTAGGCAATCCTGATAGCAGATAATGCACTGAGCCAAACTTGAATGTGTCAAGTGCTTCATTGGGGATCTCCTTGTACATGTTGGACATTGAGTTATGATCCATTTTCTTCTTGGCATAGATATCCAAGTCCTCATCTTGCTCTTCTGGGGCATTGATAATCTGTGCCCACTCAGCCACTGTAGATTGGTACCTTGTACCTTCTGACATCCAAGTAATCCTTCCATCCAGATAAAAGTGAGCTGTGGAGTAGAACTGCATGATGAGTTCCTCGTTCAACTTTGTGAGCTTCTACCCAACAAAGTCCTCTACTCCACACGCTATGAAGCTGTCCTGAACTCCTGGGTAGTACTCTTCATTCTCCTTGATATAGGTCCAGTCGACCCATCTCATGTCACAAACGATGGGCTTCTTATCTAGCAGCACCGTCTCATAGAAATCCTGCTACTCCTTGGTGTGAAACCTGTAATCCACGGCAGTCCTTCTCCTAGAAGCATATGGATCTGCTTCTCTTCATTTCCTGAGCCCTGAGTCTCTCCTGAGCTTCATATCCTCAGCCACAGGATGGGCATCGTTGTGGTCTGGGATCTTGGGCTTGAGCTTCCGAAGGACACTCTCTTCTTCTTCTTCTGCAACTGTCTCACGCACTGGGGCCTTGTTCTTTTCTGCAGCTGGGATGCTTCGTGTGTTTCTCTTTGGAGCTGTCTTAGGCTTTGATGCAGCCTTAGGAGCTTCCTTGGGCTTGGATGCAGCTCCCCCTGACCTTATGGCATCTCCCACTTTGGGTGCGTTGGGCGCTGGTGCAGCTGCCTCTTCTTCCTCCTCCTCTTCTACCATGATGGAGGCTCTCCCAAGCACTTTGGCTACAGTCTTCTTTACCCTCTCTTTCCTTTTCTTGCTCTCAGCAGCAATGGGCTCAATGGGAGCAGGTGCAGGCTTCTCAGTTGAAGCTCTAGCCTTTGACATTGGCTGCCTGCCTGCCGGCCTCTTGACTTTCAGTCCTGGCTTTGAGCCTTGAGCTGGCTCAACTCTCTTGGAAGTGGCCTCTTCCTCTGCCACATAGTCCTCATCTTCAGAATCAGACGCTCTCTTCTTCTTTTGACGTGTGGCAGCCTTAGGCAGATTGCTGGGGGTGCTTCTGCTGCCATCATTAGAAGAACTTGAGGGGCTAGTGCCCTCACTCATCACAACTTGCTGCTCTGAGAGGTTCTGGCTGTCACTTTGATCAGACATGTTGCAAACTGACTGCTGACCCTGTGAATAGATTATAGAAGAGATAGATTGGATGAGCATCACAAAAAGCAGAGATTTTTGCAAAAGATTAATTCAAAAACTTAGTTTTAGTTTTCCACAGAAAGCATCTCGGATCTACCGATTTTCAAACTCGGTGACACCGAAGCAGTTTTTGGCACCAGAACTGGTGAACTCGGTCAGACCGAGTCACAGTTCGGTGGCACTGAGACTGCTAGGGTTTCACAGTATTCCTAAATCGGTCACACCGATAGTAATTCTCGGTCAGACCGAGTCTCACTTGTGCAACGGCATAAGCCAAATCGGTGGGACCGAGTTTTTCAACTCGGTGGGTCCAAGATGGTTTCGGCGGAAACCTAAACCTAGAATTTTCGAATCAAACCTAATCTATGAGCGTTTTGACTGGATAGAAGATTATCAAACGTGGCCAGAAACAATGTGATCACAATGTGCTAGGAATCAGATTGAGGAATAGCACAAAGATCAAGTCCATACCCTAGTTTGGCGTGGACTTACTACGGCGGCAACGGCGGGGCAGAAATCCGTTGACGGTGGCGGAGACCAGCGACAGGAGGCTGCTGGCGGCGAGAAGACGATCCGGAGACCTCGAGGGCAGAGCAGGCTATCGCGCGGGCAAAGAGGTTTCGGAGAAATTTCCAAAATTCTGCCCGTGACTATATATAGCCCGACCCTATCGGTGTCACCGAGTGGAACAACTCGGTGGCACCGAGATGCAAAACTGTGTGCAGTTATTGCAACTCGGTGTGACCGAAAAGTTCAAATCGGTTGCACCGAGATCGAAAACCTAGATCAACTTAATGAACTCGGTAGGACCGAAATGGAGTATCGGTCAGACCGAGATTCATAAAGAGGTTTTGGAAGTTTAAGTCTATGACGAATCGGGGACTCCGAGCGCTCCTCACACAGAGTGGTTCGAATCTGACTTGATCAAATTTTGTGATGCAACATGAATAGAGTTTGAGATGAGAAGAGCATAGATAGCCAGAGGAGGTTCTTAGGCATTCTTGTCCATCCACTTGGCAAAAGAAGATAAAGCCGAACAATCAAAACAACAAGTGGATGTCCTCGAATGAGTAAAATATGCAATCAGCATGCTCACACAATAAGATAGCAAATGAAATATGTGGCAAGGCATGCACAACCAATTCTAGCATCTATCAAGCAATTTGCGATGACTAGGTCATCTATATATGAGTATATTGACTTAGGAGTCAAGTGAGAACACTTGATCGTAGGTCATACTCATCATTTAAGCTCAAGTGGGGTTACCACTTTTACATAAAGCATTGTTTTGTTCACACCTTTAGAGTTGCTTTAGCTCAAGTCTTAGAGTAAAGCTCCCCCTAGATGTGATATCCCCCCTAAGAGGGATGAACTAACCTTGGATTTTGTCGATGATGACTTCATGTAGATATTGAAGATGTGGATGCTCAATGTTGATGTAGATCTCTTGGAGCTATCCATTTGAGTGAATTGCACTTTCAATACCTACATGGGTTAGTCCCACAAGGAACAAACAAGGATATCCATAGAAATAGAATGATGCACATAAGAGATGATGTCCATGAAAACTTTGGGTTACCTTGTCCCTTGTCTTACCAACAAGAGGGTTTGTGACTCCTTGAACTAGTGCAAGATGTGGAAGTTGATTGCACTTGTTCTTGCCAAAATGATAAGAGTGAAGTATGTTGGCGGAGTCACCCTCAAGAACTCTCTAGTTCTTCTTCTTTTGGATCCACATCATCTTGATGGGAATCCTTGGAGTTGTAGTCGTACTTGATGAAGTGGAACTTGAGGTAGTCTTGGGAATCCACTTGTGTAAGGTCTTAGGAGCTTCTTCAAATGCATCAATTTCCCCTTGAAGCTTGTCCTTGCCTTTTTGCTCGTAGTCTTGTGGTGGAAGATCATCTTGAGCTTGTGTCCCCTTGAAAAACTTCTCTTGTTGAGGGACAAACTTTGTCTTGGGGTATTGATCTTCTTCCCATTCAACTCCATTGGCATTGAACTTTTGTTCAGAACCAATACCTTGATTCTTCCGGTGCATTCCTTGCTTGCGCACAATTTCCTCGAATTGCTTACTCCCGGCAAGGCTTTTGTACACTCCTTTCTCTATAATTCCCTTCAATAAGCTATTTTCTTGCTCAATTGGAACTTGGCTAAGAGAATCATTAGTGGAATTAAGAGAACTACTAGAAGCAACAATATTGGATTTAGCATGATCATTGTTACTACTAGCGGAAGAATCTTTCTTGTTAGATTTGACTTGAGGCATGTAAGTGGATAAGAGTAAACGCTTGGCAATGTAAGAAGAACTTTTCTTGCGGAGATCATCATTGATTGCCTTTAAGAACTCATGCTCTTGCTCAAGATTGAGCTTTTCAAAGCGTAGCTTCTCATGAGCTCTTAAAAGTTCTCGATGATCTTCGAAGATAGTGTCATGAGCTAACTTAAGAGTTTTTAGTTCTTTAGTTAGAGCCTCAATCTTCTCCTTATCATTGTCATTCGTTTTATCTTGATTAGCATGATTAATTGGTCTTTCATCATAGTATTCATCACTAGAGTTGTCGCCAAGCAAATCATCACCTAACAAGTCATCTTCATCACCATCGAAATCAACATACTCGGGGTGTGTTACCTTAGGACCTTTGGCCATGAAGCATCTTCCAATTCCTTCATTTGGTGAGTCAAATATGTCGTAGGAGTTGGTTGACACAAGTGCTAGACCGGCAACACCTTCATCTTGAGTATCTTCGGAGTCGGAGTGATAACTTCTCTCGGAGTGGCTGTCGGAGTCGGAGCCCGATACCCATTCACCAACATGAGCTTGATGTCTTCGTCTTGTGTAGCTCCTTGATGATTTTTCCTTCCTTTCTGAATCCTTGCTTCTCCGTGAGTATCTTCGTTCATAACGATCATCTCTACTCCTTCTCTCTCTTGATGGTGATCCTTTGCTTCTTCTTTTTGGAGAATCTTCTCTTCTCTTGTAGGGAGCCGTACACTCGTTGGAATAGTGTCCAGGTCTTCCACAATTGTAACAGTTTCTGTCTCGACTAGAAGATCTTTTGTCATTGTAGGACCTTGACTTGGAGCTTCTATCTTTGCTGCTACTCTTGTAGAACTTGTTGAAGTTCTTCACCATTAAGCTCAATTCTTCATTGAAGTCTTGTTTCTCACTTGATGATGTGGGGGCTTCACATGAGGCTTTATAGGCACCACTTGACTTGTTGTGAAGTTCCTCTTTATCCTTAAGTGACATCTCATGAGCAACAATTCTTCCAATCACTTCCGTTGGCTTGAGATCTTTGTAATTGGGCATCATTTGGATCAATGTGCACACGGTATAATATTTTCCATCCAAGGCTCTTAGGATCTTCTTGATGATGAATTTATCGGTCATCTCTTCACTTCCTAAGCCGGCAATCTCATTTGTGATGAGAGAAAGCCTAGAGTACATTTCAGCGACACCTTCACCATCCTTCATCTTGAACTTGTCAAGTTGGCTTTAAAGCACATCCAACTTGGATTCCTTGACGGAGTCAGTACCTTCGTGCATATCAATCAAAGTGTCCCAAATTTCCTTTGCATTCTCAAGGTGGCTGATTTTGTTGAATTCTTTGGGGCATAATCCGTTGAAGAGAATATCACAAGCTTGAGCATTCTATCGCAACATCTTCAACTCATCCGCGGTAGCTTCACGGTTTGGTTCTCTCCCATCAAAGAAGTCACCTTGCAAACCAACACACACAATAGCCCAAACAGCGGGGTTATGTCCAAGAATATGCATTTTCATTTTATGCTTCCAACTAGCAAAATTAGTACCATCAAAGTAAGGACCTCTACGGTGATAATTTCCCTCGCTAGACGCCATACTCTCCTAGGTTGTGAAACCAAGGCTATGACCACCAAAAGCTATGGAGATCAAGCAAATGGAGACCAAAGCTCTGATACCACTTGTAGGATCGAAAGTATGTCTAGAGGGGGGGGTGATTAGACTACTTGACCAAATAAAAACTTAACCTTTTCCCAATTTTAGTTCTTGGCAGATTTTAGCTATTTTAGGACAAGTCAAGTAATCATCACACAATTCAAGCAAGCATGCAAAGAGTATATTGGCAGCAGAAAGTAAAGCATGCAACTTGCAAGAATATAAAGGGAAGGGTTTGGAGAATTCAAACGCTATTGGAGACACGGATGTTTTTCCCGTGGTTCAGATAGGTGGTGCTATCCTACATCAACGTTGATGGAGATTTCAAACCACGAAGGGTAACGGTTGCACGAGTCCACACAGGGCTCCACCCAAGGGCAACGGTTGAGCAAGTCCACGGAGGGCTCCACCCACGAAGGGTCCACGAAGAAGCAACCACCCACAAAGGGTCCACGAAGAAGTAACCTTGTCTATCCCACCATGGCCATCGCCCACGAAGGACTTGCCTCACTAGCGGTAGATCTTCACGAAGTAGGTGATCTCCTTGCCCTTACAAACTCCTTGGTTCAACTCCACAATCTTGTCGGAGGCTCCCAAGTGACACCTAGACAATATAGGAGACACCACTCTCCAAGAAGTAACAAATAGTGTGTAGGTAATGAACTCCTTGCTCTTGTGCTTCAAATGCTAGTCTCCCCAACACTCAACTCTCTCTCATAGGATTCGGATTTGGTGGAAAGAAGATTTGAGTGGAAAGCAACTTGGGAAGGCTAGAGATCAAGATTCATATGGTAGGAATGGAATGTCTTGATCTCAACACATGAGTAGGTGGTTGTCTCTCAGAACAAATGAATTGGAATGATGTGTGTGTTCCGATGGCTCTCTCACTGAATGAGAAAGAGGTGGAGGGGTATATATAGCCTCCACACAAAATCCAACCGTTACACAGTTTTCCAATCTCGGTGGGACCGAATAAATAAACTCGGTCTGACCGAAATAGTAAACCTAGTGATCGTTAGGAATTTCGGTGGGACTGACATGCAACTCGGTATGACCGATTCAGTTAGGGTTTGGGCATAACGTAATCTCGGTGAGACCGATTACACAAACTCCGTGAGACCGAATTTGGTAATTAGCTAACCAGAGAGTTGGTCAGGCAAACTCGGTGGGACCGATTTGCTCTTTCGGTGAGACCGAGTGGAACTCGGTGAGACCGAAAAGTTACAAAGGGGAAACACTGAGTTTACATTGCAATCTCAGTGGGACCGATTCGCTCTTTCGGTGGGACCGAAAAGTTACGAAAGGGAAACAGAGAGTTTGCAACCCCATCTCGATGGGACCGAGAACCTTATCGGTAGGACCGAATTGCTAGGGTTTGGCAGTGGCTAATGACAAGTGAAACTCGGTGGTGCCAGATAGGAAAAATCGGTAGGACCGAGTTTGGCTTAGAGTTTAGGTCATATGTGGATGTGGGAAAGTAGTTGAGGGTTTTGGAGCATATCACTAAGCACATGAAGCAAGAGGCTCATTAAGCAACACCTCATCCCTCCTTAATAGTATTGGCTTTTCCTATGGACTCAATGTGATCCTGGATCACTAAAATATAAAATGAAGAGTCTTGAGCTTTTGAGCTTGAGCCAATCCATTGTCCTTAGCATTTTGAGGGTTCCACTTTCACATCCATGCCATGCCAATCATTGAGCTTTCCTGAAATAATTATCTTGGAATAGTATTAGCTCAATGAGCTATATGTTGTTATGAATTACCAAAACCACCTAGGGATAGTTGCACTTTCACCCACGGAGAGGGGAAAGAGGAGGTGGACTCGGAGAAGACCCCGGAAGCGGTGGGGGAGACTTCCCCACTGAGCAAGGAAGAGATTCTCCGCGCCCTTCCTGATGATGCCGAAGCCAATGCCTACCAAAGGGAGAGGGAGCAACCCCTCATCCCAACAAAGGGTAGGTCGTCGCTGGTGGTCCGTGGTGCCGCCTCCACCCCAACACCTCCTGGGACTGGATCCGGCTCTGCCTCTTTACCGCTTGGTGCCGCCGGAGCCCGAACGCCTGCCCTTCAGGTCCCGATGCTGTCAGGCTTCAAGCTTCACAAGCGAAAGGTGGAGTACTTCGCGGTGGACCGGTAGGTGTCTCGAGCTTCGCTTTATCATTGCTGGTACTTGTTATTTCCCGACGCTCTCCCTTGGTTGACCAGGTCGGCATCTTCGGCGAAGAAGAGGAAGGAGGATATGGTGGTCGTGCCTTCCTTCGCAGAGAAAGGAGGCAGCAGCGCCCGCATCTCCCCAGCCCGATCGTCCTCGCGGGGCCAAGAGGAACATCGCCGGGTGGAATCAGCCCCCGTGTCCCTGCTGGCTCCGGAGGTACCGGCACTTGGCGCGGCTGATGAGGTCCCAGCTGCTCCAGAACTCGCGGTCTCCCAAGCCCTAGTGACGGTGTCGCTTCCTCCCACCGCAGCACCTCCAGTCCCTGGTTCTTCTGCTGCTGATGTTGTCTTGGAGCATGCCCTTTCGGAGATGACCCAGCTGTAGGCGGATCTCCTGAGCGCGGACCCACGCCTGGTGGCCGGGCGTCTGGAGTTGGCCTCTGGCTGGCTTCACTCTGACCTGGCGGTTCGTGCGGCACTGGGCCAGGCCGCTGCGGCTTCCGAGGAGGAGAGGCAAGGAGCCGCTAGCGCTGCACCGATCATGATGCGGCGCTGAAAGACGCCAAGGCCGCCCGTGACCGCTGCCAAGTGCTGGAGGGCGAGTTGCAGAGCCTGCACGACAAGCATGCCGAAGAGTTATGCTGTCGCCAAGCGAAGGAGGAAAAGATGAAGGCTCAGGAGGAAGCCGTCAAGAACCATGATGCTGAGCTGGCGGAGCTGGCGAAGAAGCAGGCCACTGAGCGCAACCGGTTGGAAGAGTTGGAGCGGAAGATGGGGACAAGGGAGGCCGATCTTGATGCCAAGGCGCGAGTCCTGGCCGAATACCACGTGGCCTTCGCGATCTCGAGAAGAGGTCTCGCAAGGCACTAAAGACACTCTACGAGCACGGCCTGGAGAAGCTGCTGGACATCGACGAGGACAGCCCCGCCCAGCTGCTTCCTCTCATGGTGAAGGCGCTTGAGGAAGTCCTTGATGGCCTCAGTCCCATGGCGGAGGCAGAAGAACGCGTCCTGTCTTCAGCCGCACTGACTCGCGTCTTCAGCCATCTACACCTCCGCGACCCCAGCGCTCGCCTTGACGAGCTGCTGGAGCCTGTGGCTGAAGATCACTGCGAAGCCGCCGTCGTGGATGTAGAAGGTCAAGTGGAGGCCTTGTTGGGGAGGTTTCGCGGCTTTGTCTCCAATCCTCTGTCTGGCGACGCCGTGGACCCTGGAGCTGGTGATGAAGGTGAGAACATTGTTGCCCACGGGGGAGCACCTTCCGCAGGCGATGGCGATACCCAGAGGTGACCTGCGACTATTCTTCCTGTTTTGTTCCTGCGACATGTATCAGGCCTCGTGGAGGCGTTTAGACTATTCATTTGGTATTTGTGAGAACAATATGCTTGTAATATTTGCTTCGAGATTTTTCGATTTCCTTCCTATTTGCTTTGTGTTCTGCGTCGGCAGAGCCCGGCCCCACGCATACCTCAACCGCCATTGGGCTGACCGGAGACCAGTACGGACCAAGGAGTGAGGGGTTACGTTACCAGTTTGGCTCCTGAGTCGTGATGCTCAAGAGTCCCCCTTGATGCGCAAACAGCATATAGGGAGAGTTCGTGAGGATAGATCAATGTTCTACGTCAGCTGAGCCCAGCCACGCGCATACCTCAACCGCCATTGGGCCGACCGGAGACCAAGACGGACCAAGGAGTGAGGGGCTACGTGACCAGTTAGGCTCCTGAGTCGCGATGCTCAGGAGACCCCCTTGATGTGGAAACAATTTTCATACCTTCCCTCGCCGAGGTCTCGGGAGGGGCGTGCGATGCCCAGGTCCGGGGGACCTGGTTGGGTCGCGTGCGCTTGGGAGTAACACGAGTGCAGCCCCCGTGCCCAGCCCCCTCGTGCGGCTCTCCTAAGGGGAGGCGTTGTGGTGAGGCTGGGCGCTGAGCTTTGGGCTCCCTGAGGTTGGTACGACCATGGGGACGCCCTCAGTTGTTTATCACCAGCGCGGAGCATAGTTCTTCCGCTTGCGCGCGGGCATAGCCGCTCCTCGGCAGTGTCGATAGCCAGCACGGAGCATGGTGCTTCCACTTGGGCATGGGATGGGGGGCCCCTCCGGGAGGAGCCCCCGGGGCGTGTACGTCCCCGCCCTGACACGTGGCTTGCACGGCAAGGCTGCGAGGTGTATCTGGGCACTCGTGAGCCAGCACAGGACTCACGAGGCCCTACCTCAATGCGGGTTGCGCCTGGTCTTGAGTCTTGGTGACTGTATGTCCCTGCGAGGCGGTTAGATGCAAGCACACTACGTCCTCAGGTCCCGGCCCTCGAGCGAGCTCAGTCGCCGTTGGTATGCCAGGTCGTGATGCCATGGTCAAGGCCAGGGAGTGAGGGCTGGAGAGCCAGTAAGAGCTCCTGAGTCGCGATGCTAAGGAAGCCCCCCTTTTAACGTGCAAGAGAATTGCATAGGATGAACAGACCCGTGGTGGGCAACAATAGAGCAGGTGACAGCAGTTGGCGTCTTAAGCATGGAGAGCAGATCAATTTGGATAAATGCAGGAAGATGCATGCCACTGGGTCCGGCCCGAGGGGTGCCCCCAACAAGGTAAGCTGAAGACATAAGCAAAAGGGGTATATGCCGTAGGGACGAACCCACGCGGCCTGGGAATAATGTAGCCCAAGGGGGGCTCCCAGCTAAACGAGCTTAGAAGATGTCACCTGGTTCTGTAGACAAAGTAGAGTTGGTGCAGCTGAAGGCGTGCGTTGAAGAAATGACTCCTCATGAGCTGCCAGAACCCTGAGCCTCGGGAAGCTCTGGGGGCTCGGGAGGTTCCCGAAGACCGTCTCCATCTCCTACCGAACAGCGTGGTACCTGGCTTCCTGAGTCGCCAGGACACGTCGCATGTTGCGCTGATAGGCCGACGCCACGCTCGGCAAGCCAAAAGGCATATGAAAGTAGCTATGCGGCGGGCCCTCGTAGCGGCCCACATGCGAAGGCCCGAAACGCTCCTGAATGCGGCCCTATTGAGCCCTGGGACGTCGATGCAGACATGCAGCCAACCATCCTCGCCAGGATGCAGAGCTGCGCCTCATGGGCGGCTGTCGCCGCGCATGGCTCTTGCTTCTTGCAGTTCCTGGGTGGTCCTGGTAATGAACTCCTGAGTGGTGGGCACTCCTTTCCCTGTGCTCTCTTGAGGGTCACATGCCGCGAAGCACGCCTCCAAGTGGTGCCGAAGCGCCTCCCTCGTGAGGTTGGCAAGGTCTGAGGCCCTCCAGAAGTGAGTCCCCGAGCCCTGCTTGAGGAGGGCGCTAGGCGCGCCTTCGTATGCGATGGAGGGAGGCGCTTCTCCTTGGGGATGGCCTCGAGAATGCCTTCATTTCTGCCATCGCGGTCGTCGATTGCTGCGACTTGAAATGCGCACTCGAGGGAGCACTCCGCATCCCTCTCTTCACAGGGGACCGTGATGCTTCCTCCGCTTCCTGGCATCTTGAGAACGTTGTAGCCGTGATGAGTGACTGCCATGAACTTGGCCAAGGCTGGATACCCGAGGATGGCATTATACGGCAAGCGGATGTGCGCGACGTTGAAGTCGATGAGCTCGTTGCGGTATTTCTTGCACTCCTCGAAGGTGACGGGCAGGCAGAGCTGCCCTATCGGTGTGGTGGAGTCGTCGGTCACTCCCGAGAAAGGCTTGGTGGGCTGGAGCTGTTCATATGGCACTTGGAGGTTATCGAACGTGTCGACGGACAGGACGTTGAGCCCTGCACCACCGTCGATGAGAGTCTTGGTAACCTGCACATTGCTGATGATTGGGGAACACAACATCGGGAGGACGCCGACGGCGGCTGCGCACTTGAGCTGCTCCGCCGAGTTGAAAGTGATGGCGCATTCGGACCACCGGAGCGGGCGTGTGGCCTCGAGTTTGGGGAGCACAGCGTTCACCTCGCGAGCGAACTATTTGAAGGTGCCCACCACGGCTCCTGGAAGCCCCCAGCCCCCTCTTCCTAGTGGTGGTCGTCGTTCCTTCTTGGTGGTGGTAGCGGGGGTAGACAGGCATTGCCCTAGGGGCGATCTTCACGCGGCGGGTCCCTCCAGGCGCCCTCGCGAGGTTAGTCCTGCCAGCGGTCCTCACGAGGCCGGTTGCACCACTCCTAGCATGGGCCACGATCATCCCAGCGTCCTCCTCCACGTCCTCCTCCACATCCTCCTCCGCGGCCCTAGCCCCGATCATTGCGCTCGGGGCGTCGACCGTAGCATCCTTCTCGTATGGCTCTGAGCTCTTGACAGTCGCTGGTGTTGTGGGTGTTCAGGTTGTGGAAGGCGTAGAATGGTCGGCCATTCATGGATGACTCGGGCTGATCTCTGCCCCGCTTGATGTCGGGCTCCGCTGCAAGCATAGATGCCTCCATGCGCTTCACTTCCTTAGCCTTGACCTTCTTCTCCTCCGCGCCCACGGCTGGCAGCTCAAGGAGAGAGAAGCGCCCCTCCTCAGCTCTTGCGCACTTGGTCGCCAGGTTGAACAGATCTTGAGATGTGGAGAGCTCCTTGTGGATGGCGAGCTCTTCCTTCATCTTGACGTCACGGACACCGTCGGAGAACGCGGAGATGATGGCCTCATTCGTGACCTTGGGAATCTTGAGGCCGGTGTTGTTGAAGCGCTGGATGTACTTCTAGAGGGTCTCTCCTGTTTGCTGCCTGATGTGGCGTAGATCACCTGTGGCCGGTGGGCGGTCGCGAGTGCCCTAGAAGTTAGCGACGAAGCGGTTGCGCATCTTGTCCCAGGAGGATATCAAGCCGTGTTGCAAGTTCAGGACCCAGGAGCGAGCTCCATCCTTGAGAGCCATGAGAAGCCAGTTCGCCATGATCTTTTCGTCGGAGTTGGCCTCTTCAATGCTCAGCTCATAGAGCTGCAGGAACTCCGCGGGGTCGGCGGTACCGTCATAGCGAGGAGGAAGATTCGGCTTGAACTTTCCCGGCCAGGCGACGCTACGTAGCTCGGGGGTGAAGGCGCGGCAGCCAGCCTTGGTTGCCGGGGCCCTCTTCGGAGGTGGAGCTTGGTCTTGACGAGGTCCGCGCTGCACCGCTGCGAGCGGTGTGCGGTCTTGACGAGGTGGCGCGGGGACCGCAAGTGCAGCTTCTCGCGACCGCGGAATTTCTTCACAGCTTCTCTCTTCACGCACGGGCGCCGGGCGCGGCGGATCATGCCGCGGAGCCGCGCGCCTTGGTGCCAAGGCGCCGTCTTGGACCTGAGGTGGTGGAGGCACGCCATGAACCCCGTCACCCGTGGCTGGTTGAGGGGGGGGGAAGAGAGTGAGATGGCGCCAGAGAGCCCCCTATGGGGTGGGCGAGCTCGGTTACGTGGTCGAGCCGCTCCTCGTAGAGGTCGTCGACGGGGCGGTTTCGTAGGAGCTCGCTCGCCGCGAGGAGCGCGGCCCGTGCCTCCATGCGAGCGCGGTGCACGTGAGACGAAGAACCATCAGGGGTCAGCGATGGAGTGGCGGTGCTTCCGTCCTGCCGCACCTAAG
>NC_041386.1:389337837-389349597 GCF_002162155.2 Triticum dicoccoides | reverse complement strand
GCAGCGTTGGCGGCGGGATACGGAGAACGGCGATGTGGCCCGCCGACAGCAGCCGTCTGAGCAACATGGGCGGTGAGGGCAGCCCGACACTTAGCTCGAGCACGGCGAGCGTCCGCCATGGAGATGATGGAGCGACGGAGCGACGAACTGATGGAAGGGAAGCTACGGCAGACCCCTACCTGGCGCACCAAATGTCAGATGTGGGGTTCCGGCAAACCATTAAGGTTCGAACACTGGGGTGCGCGTGAAGTCTTTCCTTCCTGATCTGCGCCTTAGCTCGCTAAGGTCTCGCGGACGAACTCGATGAACTCACAAGACAAAAAGACACGAGCTTTATACTGGTTCGGACCACCGTTGTGGTGTAATACCCTACTCCAGTGTGGTGGTGGTAGATTGCCTCTAGGGCTGATGATGAACAATACAACGGAAGAACAGCCTCATGAGGTTGAGGTGTTCTTGTGAGTAGGCTCTCGATCGGGTTGGATAAAGCTAAGATAAGATGCCCCTACTATGGTGGCTAGCTCTACTTATATAGGCCCTGGTCCTCTTCATAAATATCGAGCGGGAAGGGAGCCAACAACGGTGGGCCAATTTGAAGGGGGACAACTAGTACAAGCTATCCTGACAAAAGTGGTCTTCGCCTACGAAAAGCTCTGGTGGTGACGCCGTCTTGGGCTCCACGATGACCTCCATCTTGCTGTCCTCCTGGTCTTAGTCTCGTTGCACCGATATAGCAACCTTTGGGTGATGCCTCGGTACTCTTCGGCTGTGCTGGCCTCCTTAGCACCAAATAGGAAACAAGGACACTACGCGCGCTGGCGCCCGCCTGGTGTCGTGCGTCATGGCTCACGTCACGAGGGTCTCGTGAGGTTTGCCCCACCTTGATATCTCCGCTCCTCCTGAGGCTGCCTGGCTAGGCTACTCCAGAGGAGGTCTTGCGTCGTCCGCCTCGTGAGGCTTCGACCCTCGCGAGGATCTTGGATGCTTTGTTGGTGAAGATGGGTCGTACAGCCTGCTGGCTTAGCCACGCTGTGGGCCGCAGGTAGGCAAGTCTGGGACCCCTGTTCCCAGAACACCGACACATGAAATGTTTCTAATGAAGTATGCATCATAAACATTGCACCACAAAATAGCGTGTGCGATAGTTGTCATGTACGATGATGTTACAATGGTCCAACATTCGTAATCCTGTCCGACACTCGTACGACGATTAGCTAATCTTCTTAATTATTTATTGCATACGGTTTGGGAAAAGCGAATGTGTGTGATTGTATGCTTATCATACATGTTCTATAATAGTGAATCGATTGTGATGGGGCGCGCATCATAAACTTAGCACCACAGAATATCGACCGCCATGGCAATGCGAGCACAAATGAGTAGGAGTACTCTAGGGTCCCTATCCCCGACTGTTTCTGGGTCATGTGGGAAGGACCCCCTATCCACGTCACTCAGTAGGCGACGATTAAAAATGTCATCGCGGAAAGGGGTTTAAAAGCCGTTTGTATAGTACCGATGCACACAAGTGACTATTGAAGCAATGGATGTACTTCTGCAAGGTCACCCCTGCCTGCTGCTTGATGCACCGCAGGTCACCCGCAGACGGCAGCCGGTCGCGATTGCCCTGGAAGTTGGCGACGAAACACTATCGCATTTGATCCCAGGAGGAGGTCAATCCCGTGGGCGGTTTCATGAGCCACAAGGGTGCACCATCCTTGAGGGCCATGGGAAACCAGTTCGGCATAACCTTCACATCGCCATTGGCCGCCTCGATGCTCAGCTCGTAGAGCTGCAGGAACTTAGCAGGGTCAGGGATGTCGTCCTAGCATGGAGCCAGGTCGGGCTTGAACTTCCCCGGACAAACAATGCTACGCAGCTCCGGAGTGAAGGCGCGACAACCCACTGTGGCCGCAGGAGCCCATCATGGACGTGGAGCCTGATCCTGGTGCTCGCGTGCCACCGCTGCAGGCAGCACGCGGTCTTGATGTGGCGGTGCTGGGAGTGCACGAGCATCTTCACTTGGCCGGTGGACCACCAGACAACTTTCTTCTTCACGCGCCGGCACTCTGCGTGGCAGGTCGCGCCGCAGGGCCTCGTGCCTTGGCCCGAGGGCGACATCTTGACATGGAGTTGGAGGAGGTTCTCCATGGGCTACATCACCCATGGCAGGCGGCAGGCCAAGCAGCGAGAGAGATGGTGCAGGAGAGCCCCCGGCGGCGCTGATAAGCTCGATGATGCAGTCTAGCCAGTCTTCATAGAGGCCATCGATGGGGCGATAGCGCAAGAGATCGCACACCATGAGCAACGCAGACTGTGCGTTAGCCGGCCTGCGAAGGGCATGGGACGATGAACCAGCCGGAGTCAGTGATGGGGTGGCAGTGTGCCCATCACGCCGCATAGAGGGGTGCAGCGACGAAGCTTGCTACTCGTGCCCCACCGGGCCGGTAGCGGTGTTCGCCGCTGCAGATGGGGGATGGCAAGGACAGCCGTTTCCCGCCGGCGCTGTCTTAGCGACGCGGGCAGCAAGAGTGGCCCAGCGTTCGGCATGACCGCAGCGGGCGTCGGCCATGCAAGCAGTGGAGAGGTGGCGGGTCGACCGGTGGAATAGAGGCTCTGACGCACCCCTACCTGGCACGCCAAAAGTCAGATTTTGGGTTCTGTAGAACCTTGAGAGGTTCGAACTCTCAGGTGCGTGTGAAGAACTCATCCTCCCCAGTCTGCCTACTTGCTAATCTCATGGCCTAGCTCGGCGAACTGAATAGAAAAGAGACATAGCAGTTTAGCCAGGTTCGGGCCACCTTGCGGTGTAAAACCCTACTACTGATTTGTGGTGGATTGGCATGAAAGTGCCGAGGATGAACTAGTACAGTGTGATAACAACCTCAGGTGGAGGAGTGTTCTTGTGCTCGATGAGTTGGTGGGTGTGAGGATGGTCTAAATGATCCTTCCTCTTCTGTGGAGGTGGCTAAGCCCTATTTAAAGTGGCCTTGGTCCTCGTCCCAAATGAAGGAGGGAACGGATCCCACAACTGCAAAATTCAAAGGGAAACAACTAGTACATGCTATCCTGACTAAAGTAGTCTTCTCCTGCAAAAGCCTCTGGTCGTCACACCATGGTGGGCACGGCGATGACCTTCGTCATGCCGCCCTGGCTGTCTTGGTCTTATCGCACTAGAATGGAAATCTTTGCCAGATTCCTCGGGACCCCGTGCCCGCGCTTGCCCCCATAGCACCAAAGAGGAAACTGGTACATTGTGTCCACTGGCGTCCGCCTGGCCTTGGTCGTGATGGCTCATGTCATCCGAACCTCACGTGGTGAGCCTTGCATAGAAATCTCCACTCCTCGGGAGCCAGCCTATGGAGGCGGCTCGTCATGGAGGTCTTGGCGTCATCCGCCTCGCGTGGCTTGGCCCCTCGCGAGTTGCTGATGATGACACTAGGCCGTACCAGGCCGTCGATGGAGCCACGCCGTGCGCCGCAGGCAGGTAAATCTAGGCACCCCCGTTCCCAGAACACCGACACCATCCTCCTGCATCTTCTTAACCTACGGTTAGAAAATAGACAAGCTGATCATCTTATCTACTCAATATATTAAAAAACTGACAATGCATTTCAAAAGCTTACATGGATCTTGAACCATTTCACAAATCCCGCCATAACCAGTTTGTCAATGTTTCTTGGATTTTGCAGCAGTAACTCCTTTTTGTAGATGCTGCACAACATAGTGATCGCATCAAACGTCTAAATATATAAGAATGTGCTACAAGTTTAGTAGATTACGATGTATAAGCTGCAGTACTTAGCACTTACTCGATATAAGGTATAAGCTGAAGTTACATGAACATCCAACTGCACCATCACATCAAAAAAGGCTGGAGGATATATCTTCTCAAGGTCACATAGGATAGTTGGTATCTTGTCTCTAAGACGCTCCGAAGCATCTATCCTGATATTTCTACTATAGAGTTCCCTAAAGAATTGTCCCAACTCTGCAACTGATCTGTATAAGTTTGGGCGGCCCAATCCTCTAGGAATAATAGGTAAAACCCTTTGAAGTAGGATGTGGCAATCATGATTTCAACCCTTATACCTTGTTTCCATCTGCACCGACTATCCTTTCAGGGTTGGAAGGAAATCCATGTGGGAATCTCACACGTGATAGGACCTTGAAGAATTCTTTTCTTTTTACCTTGTCCAAGACGTATACAATTGGTGCCATATCCCGCGGTGCACCTTCATCTAACACCTGCAAATCCATTCTGATAGCAAGGAGTGTCAAATCAATCATAGATTTTAAGCTATCTTTCGTCTTGCCTTCAATAATAAGAAGTGTGCAAAAAATGTTGTCACATATATTTTTCGCGATGTGCATCACATCAAGATTGTGCCACAGATCCAAATGTTCCCAACACTCCAGGTCCCACAAAGTGGAACTGCGGGAAAACAATAATCTATACTATGCCCTGCCACACTTCCTTTTCCCGCTACCATTATCAGGATGGTTTCCTGGTGTAATATGCCCGACCTTCTCTAATTCCACTTGCAACTCATCACTGGTAAGCCTCTTTGGCGCATCACAGTTTTCATGCTTTGCATTGAATACACGTCTTCGATATTTTGTAGGACACATCTGTGTCCAATGTAACAGACCTTGCTAAGTATTGTGTATGATAGTGGATTCTTGTCACAGCGAACACATGCATGCATTGTAACCATGTGTCCTTCACGCTGACATAGTGCACAAAGCCAGATAATCATGGTGGCACCAAATTATAATGGCACACAGAAAGAAATCAGCTGGTGGGCTGCTATATAGGTCTCAAGTGAGAACACCCTTCCGTAGCTGTTGAAGTTCCTCCACAAGAGGTTCCATGAATAAATGATAATCCATTCCAAGACTTTTTTGCACTAGGGATCAGCAAGGCCATCATGTAGTTTGATTCTTTGGTGCAGACATTTGGTGGCTTGTTGTAAGGGATAACAAGCACTGGCCGCAGGCTATATTTCGCGCTCTGGTGGCCAAATGGGTTAAATACATCTGTAGCTAAGCCAAGTCTGTTGTTTCTCGGGTCAGCAGCAAACTTTTTGTGTTTCCGGTTGATGATTTTCCAATCACTATCATGAGATGGATGTCTCATTACATTCTGATCTTTGTACTCCTAGTTCCTAAAATGCCACAGTACATCCTCTCTTGTTTCAGCATCATGAAACAACCTGTGCAATCTTGGTATAATTGGAGACTGACTCGGAACATTATGTGGAATCCTCTTCACAACATCGCCATCTTTCCATCTTGATGATTTGCATTTTCGACATTCACTTAAGTTGGCATAATCCTTCCAGAACAGAACACAATTATTCTTACAAACATGGATCATATCATAACCAATTCCAACTGCACGAAGTAAATTCTTCATTTTACTGTAGGTGTGTGGCAGCTCAAAAACATCTGGGAAAGATCCGCAGAAAGCAGCCAACATCGCATCGATTGATTTGTTGGTCATCTTCTCAGATGTTTTCACCGGAAGAAAGGTGACCATAGCTAAGAATACTGAGAGCTTATTTCCTGGGGTGACAGCCATGTTGCATTGTTCAAACATGCGGGCTCACCGTTTTCTTCTACGGGTGAAAGGTCAAGAAATGCGTGAGCATTTTGTGGCATTGTTTCAATGTTGGTTAAACTCACTGTCTACGCCACCACCACCACCTCGTCCTCATATTCCACCTAAGCATCGGTAAGATCAAGATGGCGATCTGCTGCTTCCAGGTAGTCAGTAACATTGACATTCACAGCTTCACCATGATGAACCCACCTAGTATATGTGACCGACATCCCATACAAGTTTACATGATTTTGCACGGTTGACTGGGGCCTTGTAACTGAATTCATACAACTGCTACACGGGCAGAGCACATCTGATTTTTGACCACAACACTAAGCTCTGATAAAGTTCGTAAATTTTTCAACCCCCTCGACATATGTAATGGAGAATCTTCGAGCTGAAGTTATCCAAGTCCCGTCCATCTGTGGGACATATATATTAGTTCTTATATTAGATATTAAAGGATAAACATAGATGCTTTTTTATGAAGTCCAGAAAAACACGTAGCTCGATGTCTAAAGTTGTGGCAAGATATTTGGACAAGCAGATCTATGTAACGAAATATATGTCAAGCTAATTCAGCAAATATATTTTAGTGCTAAATTATGGGAGGCTATTTCAGCAGTCAATGAGGCTGAGCACATAGCCATCGAAGGCCATCTCAGCGACAAAGCTTGAGTATAAAACGGTGTCGAGATATTTCCCCTAACAGATTGGCTACTAGACCATGGCAATCTACTTCCCAATAAATATATGGCAGCAATATTTTAGCAACTAATTAGGCATGGCATGCCATCTCAGCTTAGCAGATTGAGTGCTGAACAGGGCAAGGAAGCTTCTTAAGCATGGGGCCTCAGTCTATCAGCTATCAGCGTCTATTAGCTAACATTCAATGCTACTCCCATATACATGGGGCCTCAGTCTAGAATGTGCGTACCATGGGAGAAGCGGACCGCCATGCATCTCCACAAGAATGTCGCCGGCGGTGTGGGCGCGGCTAGAGGACGGCATTCTACGAGAGTGTACCATGGCAGCGAGAGGATCGCCATGCGTCCCCTCGACGAACCGCGGCGCCGACGTATCGCCACGGCGGGGAGGGCAGCTTTGCCAGAGCGAACGGAGTGGAGGGGGCCAGGGGAGGGGGTTTGGGGAATATTATTGGCTAGTTGGCTCAAGGGAAGATGAATTGGGGATTTGGTGGGAATTGCGGTTGGTGGGGGAGTTTGGCGCTTGGTCGGTTTTTTCAAATGCGGTCCCACATGTTAGTGAAGAGGCAAGCCGAAGCGCGTTCCCTTTGCATGAGCCATGTGCAGGACGGATCGTGTGAAGGGTACAATGCGACTATGACAAGCGTGCAGTGAGTGTACCACCTTTTTCCCTTTAAACTTGGTGCTTCGCATGATGCATCGATACTACTAGTAATCCGGTAATCCTGACTAAAACGGCGCAGCCAGGTCTTTTCTTGCCCGATATGCTAGGAGCTTGGCTTAGTTGGTTTTTTCGGGCAAGTAATGCTACACCTACATAATCCCAATTACCTAATTAACGTAATGTGCAACATGTGGGCTGTTGATTGGAGATTGGGGGACGGAGGGGCCCACCACCATGAAAATCAGGGGGGAGAGAGAGAGGTAATTTACGTTAAGCCTTTCGTAGGTTCCCGTAGATGTAGAAAGATGTGATATGTGTGAATGTGTACTAGCTGTACTTCGCATGTTAGCTTTGTCTCGGGTCAAACCTTCTAAGTTTGTACACACAAAAACGAATCATCATTACATATATTTTCATACAATATATGTTACTATTATTGTGAAAGTTCATATACACTGGACGAGATTCATGCAAACATGGTAGATTTTCATTACATTCTGAACTTTTATAGGACAGAAAAATAAAATAAATCCGACCCTAAACCTATGCTACGGTGGGGACTGATGTCCTCCATCTGCTGTCTCCATGTACAAGGTGGGGTTCAAGACCGGTGAAGTGAAGGTGCATTCTCCAGCGAGGAAGTGTAGATCATGGGAGATGGACCGGCCAGTTGGCACACCATGCCCAGCCGCCTCCCATGCCCTACTCATCCTCGGAGGAGTCCCCGACCTCGGCGGTGCCAGTGGATGTGAGGTCGATGATGATGGATGTGGACGATCTGTCACTTCACCTGCCACATGTGCCACCGAATGTTGGATGGCGGCAAGAAAGGCGTGTGGCTAATGATGCTCCCATCATCGGCCGCCAGCGTGGCCACCGCTTATGAGGTCACATCCGCGTCTGGCTACACCTCCATTGCATTATGAGAGGTGACTTGAGCCAGGGCGGCAACCTAGAGCTTCATCCCCGAAGACAAGCTCTCCGATAGAGTGTTCGCGCTCGCAGTCATGGTGGATGTGGTGGCAGGTAGGAGGATGCACTATGGTGGGGTGTTTAGCTAGGCGTCGCCGCTTTAAGTAGTGCATTCCGGTGACGCCAAGTGTCTGGGTGCATCATTAAGTCACCAGAGTTGGTTCCTGAGGCACCGATCCTGCTTAATGACGGCATACAAACGGACAGCATGAATCCGGGCTACGGCCCCGGCTGGGAACGCACACGCGCGACGGTGCAGGGGACAAGGGTTTTTAGTGTGCCAGGGTAGTCAGCTACGGTCGTGGAAACATTGGAGATGCCGTTTGCTCACATGTGATCCCCACATGTCATTGAAAAAGCAAGACTACCCAGCATGTTCTCAGGTCCTGGGGATGCAGTTGGCCATGCTAGTACACTCCGCGGATGTGGGGACCCCGACTCTTAAGTCGTTATCACTGAATGCACGTGTACAGTGATCCCAAAGATCAATGCTCACCGAACACACAGAAGTTGTATAACAAGAGTCTTACATCCATACATACCGTCTTACATAAATCATGACCATTATGGTCAAGTCTTGAGTATAACTTCGCATCGGAAGTCTTCGTTGATAACTTGGACCCATGCCATCTGCCTTAACCCTACTGGCATTCTGACTGGGAAGCGTCCTAGCTCGCATGCTCGTCTCCAAAGAACACTTCTTCAAACTCATGTTCTTCCATACCTGGCCAATTAAATAACTAGTGGCAAGCCAATGAGTACTTTGAATGTTCTCCCAAGCAACCCATGTTTTGGTTCAAGATACAACAATGCATGATATAGGTAAATTTTTGCAGAAAGCTAGTTTTGAGTGCAATGACATGTTCAACAACTTGTAAAACATGCAACATATGAATTCAAGTAACCTTAGGAACTGGTTACAGATATCAACATAAAGGGAGTGGGCTCCAACCCAACTCATCCATGTCAAATCCTTTGAATTGACCCAAGTAGTTCTTCGTACACACACTGGTTTGTAAACAAGTGGACGTAGCCCAAGAGCGGCTACCCAACTATCCTTGACCGTGGACACGGCTATTCGAATAGTTTTACACTCCGCAGAGGTTGCACACTTTACCCACAAGATTAGGGGACCCGCGGTACCTCAAGTACCCGGGGTCAGCACCCGATCATTACCTTTCCCTAGACGACACTAACATAGAGTCCACTCGGTTGGTAGCAACCCCCATGCCCAACATTTCTCATCTTAAGAATTTGGATCCACACTCCCATATTCATCTCATACCACAAGCACGGGGTACCAACGGTGTGTCCGGTGCCTTGTAAAAACAGTCATGGCCGCCCTACCTGACCCGACCCCATCCCGAGAGAGCGCAAAAACAACTCTCTCGTCACTAGTAATGCGGGCTCCAAGCTAGTATTGGCCTAGGTAATCAATAATGCCCTTTCCCATATAAGGGTAGAGTGGTTGCGCATGTAAGGTTGGAATAACGGTCGCAACTTAAACCAATCTGTTTTGAAAACAACACACACACTTTCCTCGGTACACCAGTTCATCATCAAGTGGTTACCCAACTCATTATCTCCCTCGAGCATAAGTGGAACCCGAGGGGGTTTTCGAAAAGTTTTTGAAAACAATCTTGCTTCCATCACCATGCATATACCCAACCCATTTGCGTAGCAGCTACTTAGCATCCTAACTACATCCACTCGCATAAACCTCATAGAAAGGTAGGGGCATGCATCATGCAAGTGACAATGAGAAAAGCAACGGAGGCAAACCACCTCAAGTGGTCACCATTTTATCATGACTTCGATGCAAGTAATGAAACTGCCATAAGACATGCATAAAAAGGGTTTCTTAGACATGGTCAAAGGGTTGCTTGCCTTGTCCTTCAGAGTCTTCAAACCTTCTGGTCCTTCTCGAAGTACTCCGTTTACTTCTCCAACTAACGACGGAGACAATCACTATAAGCAACACAACAAGGCAAAAATAAAAGTTGTCTAAAAATGTTAGTTGGACATTTCTAGGATACCTCTGGCCATATGAGGAATGACCTAGGTAATTTCATTGGAAGTGGATCGATGGATATTAACATTTCGATATGATGGAATCAAGCGGTTTATGGATTTGCAAGAAGTGTACAGAAGAACTATTTGAAAAATGATCAAAGGCATCCATTTAACAAGGAATTATTTTAGAAGCATCTAGGAGTTGATTTCACTGGATTTGGAGTTCAAATGAATTTCCCATGAATTTGCAAAGTTGGCTAATATGAAGAAATGGCTCATTATTTTGTGTGGCACATAAGTATTAGGAAAAATGTTGAAAAACTAAGCTATGAACTTAGAAGTATCAAGGATTTTAAATCATGGCATTTGGATCAATTTTGAGCTCTTTGTGATTTTCTAAAGTTCATCACAAAATTGGAAAATGGGATTTTATTGGATTTGTGCAAAGAGAGGTGTTCTAGGAAAATGTGCATACTACACCAATAGGTAGATCATGATTTATGAAGCCACCAGAAATTTGAATCATTCAATTTGGAGTTAATATGAATATTTGGGAGATTTTACAAATTTCTGGAAAAAGAAAAGGACAAAGGAAGTGGGGGTTATACCTATATCGCGCACCGAGCGCAGCATAGCACCGCAGCGGACTGGGCCAGCCAAGCGGCTCGGCCACGCGGACGACAGGGCGACATTGAAGGCGCCCAGGCGGAGTGCACCTTCGATGCGGGGACGCGGGAGAAGCCGAACGTGCCTCCACTTGCAAGCGTGGCCCGGTGGCTAGGCCACTAACGAGCGGGGCCCGCCTGCAGGTTCGTCCTCAACCTCTCGCGCCAGCGCGAAGGGAGACAGAGGAGGCATTCGACGCCGGCTGCCGGCGCTACAGGGCGTCTCCAGCGATGCTCCGCCCACCGGCGTGCTCAGGGGACCAGGAAGCGTCCAATTGTGGGTGGCACGATCACCCAGGGGCACCAGGTTGAGCAGGGTGTTGGCCATGATGGACGGGGCCGGCGATGATGGGGGGCACGGCACTACGGCCACCGGGAGGAGTAACCGGAGTGCGGAGGACATTCAAGGGGTCGGTGGATATGCATTGAGACGCATAGGTGGAGGGGACGGGGCTCGGGCATCGCGAATTAAGCCCGGTGCCGGCGGCGGCTCTCCGGCCATGGAGGGCTATGGAGGGCACAAGGAGGGGAGTGGCTTGGTCCAGGGGGTCGCTGGGAGGGAGAGAGAGTGAAGGAGATCCATAGGGGCCTGGGGCGCCTTTATATAGCCGACCCGTGGCTCACCGTGGTCCAGTGCACCGGCGAGGCTATTGCCATTGCTGCAGGTCACAGGGGCTCATGTGGGCGTGTCCGAGGCATTAGTGGAGGAGGTCTATGACCAGGGGAAGGGAGAGAGAGAGTGGGGAGGGCAAGAGGCATCGCGCGTGTGACCTCGTCCATTGGAGCTCTCGGGCGGCCGGCGCACGTGCAAAGGGAGGCAGCAAGAGGAAGAAAGTGGAGGGGCCCGACCAAGTAGCGTGTCGCGGACGTCAAGGCGGCCTTGGGAGAAATGAGGGGGAGGGCCGAGGTCGCCGGGGACGTCGGGCAGGGTGCAGCTACAATGCAGGAGCGCACTGTAGCATGCTCCAGAGCACGTGCGTGGCCGGCATGGCCATTTTTAGGCAATGTGGCCTTGGCCAAGTGTGTCTGGTAGTGCTAGGGAGAACTAAAGAAGAGGGGAGGGGCATTGGATGCCTGTGGAGTCAGTAGGAGAGGAGTGGGGTTGAGAGAGAGGGCGAAAGGGGCTGTCTAGAGAGG
>NC_041386.1:389293885-389337702 GCF_002162155.2 Triticum dicoccoides | reverse complement strand
TGTTACTAGGGGGTGCAAGGTGACCAGGGCCAGCTGTGGTAAAAATATGGAGTCATGGACAAGAGTGGAAGTGGTCAAAAATGAAGTTTTGGTAAAGTGGCAGAAAGTGTTTCTTGTTGGTTTGGGAAGGTAAATGAATTCCATTTGGAATTAGACTCCACAGGGCGAAATTGAACATACAATTAGGGCCTTCCACCAACTTTGAGCTCATTTGGGAAAAGTTCACAATGTAACTTTTGTAAACCCTAGAAATCAACAGCAATGCATTTATCAAGATCTAGTCATGCAAAACCAATCCCCTTGATGCACCACTTTGTGTAGTATCATCATTTGGGCTTTTGAGCATGAACACAGGGTTTGTGGGTATTTGGAATAAGTTGGCAATGTAAAGATGTTCAAATTTGAACATGAACAGAGATGGTTTTGGGGCACTTTTGTGATCCAAAACAATTTGGATTGAGTTGGAACTATGTAATATCATCACATTATGCATATGTGACTTGCTTGAATTTTCCTGGATTTATTGGAGAATATTTCTTGTAGAAATATTTCAAATACTTGAGATGGATAGAAATGATTTTGGGAGGTTTTGTCCAATATTTTGAACATGACCATGTGTCGAAACTCTTATATATGGAAAATATATGTCGACTGAGTTTCCCTGATTTTTGTCAAATATTTTTGAAACAATAAAATAATTTTTCCCTATTAAAGACCATTTCTGGCCTTCAGAAAAAGCTTTTACATAAAATAGGAAAATAACTTTTAAAATTATATTTTTGTGGTTTATGGGAATCCTATATCTAATAGGTTTCAAATATACTCTTTGAAATATTTTCATACCCCAAATCAAGTACTTGTAGTGCAAACCTCAATTCCGGGGTTTTTGGAAAACTAATTTTTGAAAATACTATTTGGCCAAATTATTTTTGTAAGAAAATACTACATTGCACTATACACATGGCATGATCATTGGGCAGAAGTTTGGGGCAAGGAGATGAAGTACAGAAGGTGGAGTAGTTGACTTTAAAGAGCACTTGAAAAAACCACAAAGAGAAAACCAACTCAAAAATAAAAGCCAAATAATGCAAAAGTTTTTGTCAAACCACACTTTATCATGATTTATTAGCTTAAGTGTTGTGGCATGAAAATCAGGTTGTGACAGCGGATTGATGTTCCTGGTAATGAGGGAGTTCCTGCACCTGTAGTGCCACAAACAGAGTTAACCACTGGCAGTGATAATGCTGCTATTCAGAACAATGATATTCCTTTGGTGTCTAATTATGTGGTTGTTCCCAAAGAGACAGAGGAAATTCAGGTTTTAGCAGACAGGCAGCAATTAAAGGGCAGCAATTAAAGGCAAAGCAGATGTTCCTATTCCTTAGGTTGGCACATCATCTGGTATGCATAAGAAAGGTATGGAGAGTATTTCTTTTCCAAACTCTCCCAGCTTGTTAGACATTCAAAAACTTGTTGAATTTCATACTTTGGATATTATTGATGGTGCCCATTTGATTTCTGAAGAAGGTTTGGACCTATAGATTCAACATTTTGCTCCAGCTACACAGGGGGAAGCTAACACTTTAAAAATTGACGTTCCTCTAAGTTGGTTTAACTTCATAATTAACCTACTTCTGACTCCTAATATTTTTGGCTGGACTATGCATCTGCTAAAATCTGAATTGTGGAACATGCTTACTGCCAATTATGAATATGAACAGACTATTTCGTTTCATATCCCTGATGGATGTGCTACTACACATGCTCCAAACTGTAAGGAGATAATGTTGGGCCTAGGCAAAGAAAATGAGGGCATTAGCCATGCTGCTCACTCCTCAAGTGGAGCTGGAAGTCCACTAAAAGAAGTGTCTCCCAATAAGGTGATAAACTTGCCTCCAGGTGAAGCTGTCTCCAAGAAAAGAAGGTACAAGGAGCCTCTGGTGGAAACTGAGGTAAGAAGAAGCTATAGAATTAAGAAAGATAATAATGGTTATAGAAGGAAGTCCTGCAATGCTAAATCTTGCCTACCTTGGAATGCTATACCTCCAATTGTGCAAAATAAAGTGATCAAAAACCTGAATAAAGCTTTCTGCAAGGTATGTGAGGAAGAACTGCAGGAGATGCTTTCAAAAAGGCCCAAGAAGAAAGGTCGGGAGGATGTTGTCGGTGTCAAAACCGGCAGATCTCGGGTAGGGGGTCCCGAACTGTGCGTCTAAGGTCGATGGTAATAGGAGACAAGGGACACGATGCCTACCCAGGTTCGGGCCCTCTCTATGGAGGTAATACCCTACGTCCTGCTTGATTGGTATTGATGAATACGAGTATTACAAGAGTTGATCTACCTCAAGATCATAATGGCTAAACCCTAGAGGTCTAGGCTATGATAATGAATCTCTCCTATCCGACCTAGGTCCTCCGGTTTATATAGACACCGGAAGGATCTAGAGTTACACAAGGTCGGTTACAAAGAAGGGAATCTACATATTCGGTCGCCAAGCTTACCTTCCACGCCAAGGAGAGTCCCATCCGGACACGGGTACAGTATTCGGTCTTCGCATCTTCATGACCCATCAGTCCGGCCCATGGCTAACAGGTCGGATGCCCGAGGACCCCTTAGTCTAGGACTCCCTCAGTAGCCCCTGAACCTAGCTTCAATGACAAGGTATCCGGCGCATAGATCTATCTTCGGCATTGCAAGGCGAGTTCCTCCTTCCGAACTCCAAAATAGTCTTCGTACGAATTGATCGTGTCTGGACCTGTAACACACAGCACACACAACCGTAGAAAGAATACAATTATCCACGAGTCCAATCTGCTGACAACTTTTTACAACATGACATCACGTCCGTCCGGTCATAATTTTGAACCGTTTTTCGTCTGCCACTCCACGTTTTGAGACGCAGTTGCCATTGGCACATCTTGTCAAAGCAGAGATCGTGTCCCCTTATTACAGGATTCTCATCAATAAGAGCATGGGTAAACCCAACCATTCCGTTTACATAGCCCTTGGGAATAGGCGAGTTTTAAGGCGAGCAGGGAGGCATTTTATATTCGCGGACTTTATAAGGGGATAAGGATTCGTCTTTACTCACCCCTACCTTCTACATCCTCCGTTCATCCATTCTAGAGCTCCAGCGCCCAAGCCCTAGCTTCCCTCGCCGGAGAAAACACGAAAACCATGTCCGGATCTGGAGCAGGTGGCAAGTGGATGGCTTGTTCTGTTAAGAAGAAAGACATCAAGGAGCTTCGAGATGCTGGATACCTGACAATGAAGATCATTCACTGTCTCCTGGCCGAAGGATAGATCGTCCCTACCCAGAACCCCATGAGAGGGTTGTGTTTCTCGCACAGTTTTTCCGTGGGGTGGGATTCCCTCTCCACCCGTTTGTCTGTGGACTGATGTTTTACTACGGGCTAGACTTCCATGCTCTAGCCCCCAACTTTGTCCTCAACATATTGGCATTTATAGTCGTTTGTGAGGCCTTCGTCCATATCCCGCCTCACTTCGGCCTATGGCTAAAGACTTTCAATGTAAAGCCGAAGGTGGTGAGAGGCCAACAGGCAGATTGCGGAGGCGCCATGGTGGGCAAGATGCCCAACTTTACATGGCCCGAAGGATCATTTGTGGAGACGGTGAAGGGGTGGCAATTGGGGTGGTTCTACATCACCAAGCCGCGCGACACCAACTGGGCGGCGTTCCCCGAATTTCAATCCGGAGCTCCGCTGCAGCTCACCTCCTGGCAAGAGAAGGGCCTCTCCTGGGCCTCTTCGAGCGAGCTAATTGGGCTCTAGGCGTGCGTTCTAGGGTATTATCATTCGCCGGATCCTTCCGTGCCAATGTCGGACTTGCTATTTGTGGGAGTTCGATCCGGCTAAGCACCAGACGCTATTAGAGCTCTTCGGCACAATGCACGAATATATCTGGAAAGTGCTCTTCAAGGCCGGTGAGACACCACCGCCCACAACCGAACATTGTGGGCTCAGCTTAAAGCGCCAGACCAATTCGATAAGTTCTTTCATGTATTCAAGGCATAGCCTTTACTGGCATATTTTGGGAAGGAGTCTAAGCCTTCCTATCAATTATCAGGCCTCGATCGACATACCGGGGCGGATTAATTGTCCAGCTCCACTTCTGGAACATGAGGAAACCCCACTCCTAAAGAAGATGCTATTTCCGGCGCCTTATGATGTGCCGGAGAAGAAGGCCAAGAAGACGGCCAAAGGGAGCAGGAGTGGCCTTCGCTGAAAGGGTGCTTCGGACATGTGTCCGAAGACGAGACTGACTCTTCGGTCGCCGAAGACGAGGCGAGGAGGAAGAAGAAAGCGGCTTCCCCCCGGAGGGGGAAGGAAGAAAAGAGAGGCTTCCACGAATCTGGAGGCGAGGGCGCCCAAGAGGGGGAAGGGCTCCCTTGCGGAAAACTCCGCATGGGATGTTGAAAGAAGTCCGGAGTGAATGCCCCGGACCAAGCCTTGGGCTGCCTCGTAAGTACCAAAACCCTATGTACCTCCCAATACCTGGCCTTTCCAGTTTATAATATTAATATGTTTAAACTATGCCATTATAGTCTAGCCCGTGACGGCTCCCCACGATCCTCGACAGAGGATTCGCTAGACTCAAAGGAGATGGCTAGCATGTCTCCGCCGCCCGCTCATTGTGCCTCACCCAACGGTGATGGAGAGGTGGCATCCAAAAGGATCTTCCCAGACCAGCGGGAGATTCCACAAATCGTTAAGGTGGCGCCGCAGGATGACTCCTCGGCTGCCGGACACATGGGGGAAAAAGCCCCCATGGGGACTGGCAGTGGAGGCCAAGTTCTCATCGGCCCTCAGCTAGATACCATTCTAGAGCCCTACATGGCTCCGAAATCCAGTGAACGGCCTTCCCCGAAAGGAGAAGGTGTGCCTGTTCCACCGATGACCTCTGTCCAACCAGAGGCACCGGACAATCTGCTGGAAGCACTGCGAGGCGCCTCCATTGTGGATGAGCACCGTGTCCTTATGGTTACGATGATCGAAAAGGTTTAGTCCGCCAAAATCGGACTGACTGAGGCCTGCACTATCCTTTTAACATGCTTTGAGGTAACAATTGTAGAAAAAATATCACAATGTGGACAGTAGCCCCTGATGCTCTGTTCGGTGTCCGGAAAGGAAAAGCTGAACAGGGGATCAAAGTAATTGTCGCAGGAGTCTAACATAATATGTCTATGTGAATAAGCAGGCGTCGCTGCTGGCTGCTGCCGCTCACACTGCGGAGGTCTCCGGGCTGAAGCAGAACCTGGAGCGGGCCGAGAAAGAGCTCAGCCTCGTGAAGAAGGAGCTGGAGGACATCAAAGGTATGAAGTAACCTTTATGTATGTTTAGGAAGGATGAATGGTTCGTGCTGACTAAAGTGCCATGAACTTTATTAGGGGCCATGACCGAGGTGGCGGCCCTCAAGAAGGCATTAGAGAAGGCCGAGGACAAAGCGGCCAAGGAATGCACCGCGCGCGAGAAGCACAAGGCCTGGGTCGGCGAGGTTCATCAAGAGCTCCAGGACGCCGTCAAGAAGTGCGAGTCCTTGGAGCGTGATTCTAAGACGCAAGCGTCCGAACTTGCAAAGGTCCTCCAGAGCGCGCAGGAGGCTCGAGCCGAAGCTAGAGCGCCCTTCAGGAAATCCAGGCGGCCCAAAAGATCGTGGCTGGTAAGTATTTAATTATGCAAAGCAAGTCTGTGAAGGAAGCGTTCCTTTTACTTACCCAAATTTGGAGCTCTCAAGGGGCATTTACGGATTTGCCACGCAGCATATCAGACGCTGCCGAGTTCTATCGAGCCGAGGAAGAGAGTTCTACGGAGAAGCTGTTCTGGTCTCAATATCTTTGACCCAAACATCCGGTGTCTTTCAGCGACCAGCTGAAACAGCTGGTCGAGCTGCAAAAGGCGGTCGAGCTAGCCATGAAGGAGCTGATAGTCCGACTATGGCCTGCCGCACCGATAACTAGCAGCTATTTCGGACTTGTGAAGCAGCTTGTTGATGCCTGCCCCCGGCTTGATGTAATAAAGCGGTCGGTCTGTATCGAAGGTGCACGGATGGCCTTTGCCCGCGTCAAAATGCACTAGGCGAAGATGGATGCCAAGAAGCTAATGACCGAGGGGCCGCCTGAGGGCAAGGATCACCGCCGACCCGAGTTGTATTTTGATGGTGTCCTCGAGGGATCCTGCATTGTTGCGGATCACTGTGCGAAAGGCATTATCTTTGAATGAATGTATGCAAGCTCCCTCTTCCTTGTATGATGAAACAAAGAGTTTATGCAATATAATGCTTATTATGGTTTTAAATTTTTACTTCCTGTGCGGCCGCGTTGTTTGAAATCTGAGGGTTAACCAGTCATCAGCTTTGGGCCCCACGTAGGTAGTACGGGGGTGTTCGGGATGGAATTTAAACAATCTTGATCCAATTAGATGGTCCGTGAAGGAGTTGTTTAGCGCAACAAACCAGGCAACCAAACTATGCGGCTGTAACGCCCTCACATAGCCATAGGAGTGCGACAATAAAAACATGGGTGCAGCCCCTAGTGTACGAACTAGAGTGCTATAAGCATCTGACTGGGAAGTACCAATCCTTCGCGTAATGTGGAAGAAATCTCCAACGATTTGTAACCTCCGAACAGCTGACCAGCTCGCGCCGCATCATGACAGTCAGTTTTCGGCTTTCTCTACTGATGTGCTCCTTTGTATAAACCAAAGCACAATCGTAGTAGTTCTCCCTTTACTACCTTAGCCGATATAGCAGAACGTAAGGCAGCAAGTACAGGAGCCGAGCAACCCAACTATTCACCAAAGACATGATTCAGACTTTTGTTGCCATAATCTGGGGTGGTATGAAGCCCCTAGCAAACATCAAGCTTACCAAAGTGTACATGTGCTACCTGATAGGATTATCCAGAGGGGAGTTAAAAAGAAAAAAAGAAAGAAAACAGAAAAGGTATGAAGGTAAAAATCTGGAGTCCTACAGCTCCAACCGCAAACTGTTCTCATTGTAATTTAATTAGTACGTCAAGGTGCATTGATACAGGTAGTGCAATAAGCAACAGGCTATCTGACACGCCGAAACCTAGGGAGAGCTGCATGTGGATCCTGAAAAACAGGTAAAGTTATCGTTAACGGAATCACCTAAAAAGTCCCCCATATGTCTGTGTTTCTCGCCGGCTTGGTGTGTTTATCCTCCAAGAGGACCGATGACCCGATCACCAGATGGTGACTGTGGGATTGAGACCTGAAAAGGAAACAAGTAAAAGTGAAAGTATGTGTGTATCCGATGTCGGTTGAGCCGTACTACGGACCACAAGCTAGCTATGCCTCCGTCGATGCCCATGGAATTTTTAATGCGGAGTTATGTACTCGCGGCACGAATGGCGCCACTTCATCCGAACTGTGACGAAGGCCGAATTGCTAGTCGAGCTCCTAACAAGTCGAGCTCTCCTGCTACATAGTAGTTCGGACCCTCTTAACGGTGTGCACGGGCTCGGCAGCTGAATTAAGGTTCCACTTGAGAAGGCCACTATGTTCTTCTGCTGCTAAGGCAACTATGTGCTCTTCTATATGGAGGGAGCGTTCCGTATTTCCGTTGAGTGTTATGACGGATTGTGGACCGGGCATCTTGAGCTTGAGATAAGCATAGTGTGGTACTACGTTGAATCGGGTGAACGCAATTCGTCCGAGCACTGTGTGCTAGCCCCTGCGGAAAGGAATGATATTGAAGATTAACTCCTTGCTTCGGAAGTTGTCCGGAGATCCGAAGACAACCTCTAGTGTGATTGAGCCCATACAGCGGGCCTCTACACCTGGTATGACTCCTTTGAAGGTAGTCCTGGTGGGCTTGATCCGAGATGGGTTAATGCCCATTTTTTGCGTTGTATCCTGATAGAGCATATTGAGGCTGCTACCTCTGTCCATAAGGACAAGAGTTAGGTGGAACCCATTAATTATTGTGTCTAGGACTAGTGCGGTTGAGCCACCATGACGGATACTGGTCGAATGATCCCGGTGATCAAAAGTGATCGGGCATGAAGACCATGGATTAAATTTTGGGGCGACTGGCTGTATCGCATAGACGTCCCTGAGCGCACACTTGCGCTCCCTCTTGGGGATGTAGGTAGCATATATCATATTCACCGTTTTGACCTGAGGGGGAAACTTCTTATGTCCCCCTGTGTTCGGTTGTTGGGTCTCTTCGTCATCGTCCTCACTTTGCGATGCCTTTTTGTTGTTTTCGGCATTTAATTTGTCAGCCTGATTAAAAACCAAGCAATCTCTATTTGTATGATTGGGTGGTTTGTCTGGGTGCCATGAATCTGGCACGGACAATCAAGTATGCGGTCCAAGCTGGATGGGCCTGAATTGTTCTTTTGGAATGGCTTCTTCCGCTGACCAGACATAGAGCCCCTGAATCCGGCATTGACTGTCGTGTCCTCGGTGTTATCACTATTGTTTCGGCACTTGTATCTGTTGCCTCGAGACTTGTCTTTGCTAGTTTGAGCTTCAGAGGTGCCTGCGTCGCTTGCATTGTTTTTGCTATGGGCCAACCAACTGTCCTCACCCGCACAAAAGTGGGTCATGAGTGCCGTGAGGGCTGCCATGGATTTTGGCTTTTCTTGGGCGAGGTGGCGAGCGAGCCATTCATTGCGGATGCTGCGTTTGAAGGCTGCTAGGGCTTAGGCATCCGGACAATCGACGATTTGGTTCTTTTTAGTTTAGAACCTAGTCCAGAATTTCCTGGCAGACTCTCTGGGCTGCTGAACTATATGGCTTAAGTCATCAGTGTCCGGAGGTCGAATGTATGTGCCTTGGAAGTTATCAAGGAAGGCCTCTTCCAAGTCCTCCCAGCTGCCAATAGAATTTGCAGGCAGACTGTTGAGCCAGTGCCGAGCTGGCCCCTTGAGTTTTAAAGGGAGGTATTTGATGGAGTGGAGGTCTTCGCTGCGGGCCATATGAATGTGGAGAATGAAGTCTTCGATCCACACTGTGGGGTGCGTGGTTCCATCGTATGATTCTATATTCACGGGTTTGAACTCTTCTGGGAATTCATGATACAGGACCTCATCGGTGAAGCAATGAGGGTGTGCGGCGCCTCTATATCGGGTCGTATCGCGATGTAGCTTTGATGGAGTCCGTCTGTGGTTTTCAGCCCGCGCATGACTAAGTTTGTCACGTCCGAATAGGTGGCCGTCGTCACGTGTCGAGGCACGTCCTCACGGTCCGTAGATTGATCTAGTATGTCCTGCTTTATTGTTCAGGTTTTGTCGGAGGTCATATGTATGACCGTCGGCTAATTTAACTCTACCTATGCGCTGAGGCGGGGCTGACTGGTGTTCAGCGTGAGTTGCGGTTTTGTCTCGACCACGTGGTGGTCGGTCAGCCGCATTATACGATGGAGGTATGTATTCCGGTGCCTCCTCGTCAAACAAAGGTAGCAATTTGCGCTTTGGATAGATTTTGGTTGGGTGCTTGAGGCCGTATTCTTCGGGTGCTAGGACATTGGTCCATTTATCATTGAGCAGATCTTGGTCAGCTTGAAGCTGCTACTGCTTCTTTTTCAGGCTCCTTGAAGTGGCGATTAGCTGGCGCTTGAAGCGCTCCTGCTCAAGAGGTTCCTCAGGCACGAGGAAATCCTCGGTGCCGAGGCTCACCTCGTCCTCGGAGAGTGGAAGGTAATTATCATCTTCTGAATCTTCATGCGTGGCCTGTTTGCTGGGCTAACCTGCCCGCCTTCCCGTTAATCTTGTTCATTAGCTGTATCGACGGGGTCTTAGTTGTCTTTAGTACCTTCTGGAGTGTTATCTTCTCCTGTGCCGGTATTGCTGTCTTTACTACGACGTGACTTAGAGCGTGAAAGTGCGTTATATCGACTAGAGGGGGGGTGAATAGGCGATTTTTATCAAAGTCTTCAAAACGTGGAAGTTATGAAGACAAACAGCAGAGATATGCCTATTACTATGCAGCGGAAGTTAGATTACACTAGACAAGCCATGGTCAAGTATTCAATAGAGTGAAAGCACAATGACAAGTAGCTGCAGTGTAATAAGGATCAGGTAGGAAGAAGTTATGAAGCCAAACAAATCATACAGTTACGTTGTGAAGACAAAGGATATAGCAGGCACGTAATGGCTTCACAATGAGTAACAGTAAGTAAAAGGAAGTGAAGATGAAACCAGTGACTAGTCGAAGACAATGATGTGTTGAACCAGTTCCAGTTGCTATGACAACTGTACGTCTGGTTGGAGCGGCTAGGTATTTAAACCTTAGGACACATAGTCCCGGACACCCAGTACTGAACACGCAGCTCAGGACACCAAGTCCTCACCGTATTCTCCTTGAGCTAAGGTTACATAGTCCTCGCCCAATCACTCAGGTAAGTCTTCAAGGTAGACTCCCAAACCTTCACAGACTTCGTTCACTGGCAATCCACAATGTCTCTTGGATGCTCAGAACGCGACGCCTAACCGTCTGGAGGATGCACAGTCCTCAAGTGTAATAAGTCTTCAGATCACTCAGACAAGAAGACTTAAGTGATGCCCAATTTACTCTGGCTCTGGGTGGTTAGGGCTTTCTCCTCGCTAGGAATTTTCTCTCAAAGGCTTCGAGGTGGGTTGCTCTCAAACGACAAAAGCCATGCACTGAAATCTGAGCAGCCAACCGCTTATGGTTGTAGGGGGTGGGCTATTTATAGCCACTTGGCAACCCGACCTGATTTGTCCAAAATGACCCTGGGTCACTAAGGAACTGACACGTGTTCCAACGGTGAGATTTCAAACTCACGCGACAACTTTACTTGGGCTACAAGCAAAGCTGACTTGTCTGGCTCTGGACAAGATTCGCTCTCATTGTCTTCACTCGAAAACATAGGTTTTTGGTTTAGGCATCACTTCAGTCATTCTGAGTAGTTCTCCTGGACCCCACTTAACAGTACGGTGGTTCCTATGACTCAACACAAAACAAAAAGAACTATGAAAGATCTAAGTCTTCGAGCTCCATAGGCTTCATATCGTGTCTTCTTTTGTCATAGTCTTCAATGTGAATATCTTCATATACCACCTTTGACTTCAATGTCTTCATACATTTTTAGGGGTCATCTCTGGTAGTAAAACCGAATCAATGAGGGACTTCTACCTGTGTTATCCTACAATTCTCACAAACACATTAGTCCCTCAACTAGGTTTGTCGTCAATACTCCAAAACCAACTAGGGGTGGCACTAGATGCACTTACAATCCCCCCTTTTTGGTGATTGATGACAAACTAGTTGAAGTTTTCAACGGGGAATATAGTCTGTGAAATTGTAAAGGATAAGGAATTGTCTTCATAAGTTGCAAGGGCTCCCCCTAAAGATGTGCATATAAGTTAATTTGCTTTTGGAATGCAAATGCACATGGCAGGTTGTACTTGTGGAGATCCACTTCAGCTTATGATGACAATCCACTATGCATGTGAAAGTATATGAAGATAATGACATGCATAATGGAAAATGGACGTCTGCAGAATGAGATAAGTGCGGAATTTATCGTCGCACATGGGAAATTTATCTTCGCAAAATAGGGTGGCAAACAAGTAGCAGACGACCATCTGGTTTAAGTGTTACAACTCATAAGAACCAAATGTAGCAAAAACGAGAGTTGTAAGCACGAAGAAAAATTAAGGCACCCGCCCATATGAACCCGCTTGAAGACTATCAATCTCATATGCTTCTCCCCCTTTTGTCAGTAATGACCAAAAAGGTTTGAAGACATAGAGTCTCTACTTGTTCCTATGAGGAGTAGGTGAAGCAGCAGGGTTGTTGATGTTGTTTGGCGGTGCAGAAGAGCTTGGAGGTGCTGAGGCAGATGGTGGTGAAGTAGCATCGTCTTCTTCCTGAATGATTCTGGCAGTGACTGTGGTAGCAGAGGAAGAAAACTCAGAGTCTTCAAGAGATGGAGTCCCCAGCAGCACAGCTCTTCGAGGAGGTGTGGAGTCAAACTTGAATCTCTCAGTGAAGCCATCCTCTTGAAGATCAGCTTCAGAAAGCATCATCATTAGCCCTTTCCATGTGCGGCGACAGGTTTCATGGGCAATGAAAGCGTTCTTGGTGGCAAGATTTCAGATGCGATTTACATCCACCAAGAGGCTTTTCATCTGTCTCTTCAACCAGTTGCCTATCCTGCTTTTGATGAAGGGCCACAAGAAGCTCTCGGTCGTTGAGAACACGAGTGCGCTTCTTGGGTCTTGAAGCAGTTGCACAGTTAGTGGCTTCAGTTGAAGCAGGGTGTGGTGCACGTGTAGTGCCAGCCAAAGGATACACCCTGGAGATGGCTTCAACACCTTCAATGTTTTGTGTGAAGCTCTGGTGTTCTGCATTCTAAAGACTCAGAGGTTGCTTGGCAGGTTCAGGATAGATGGCTTCAGCAGAGGTATCCACATTAGGCAAGAAGATCCGATGGTTGCGGGCTGAGGGCTGATATGAGATGGCAGAGTGAAGTTTGATTAGCCTCATGACCCAAGGAGCATAGAACTTTAAACCAAACAGATCTGAGCCTGATGCAGCTAGTTGGCGTATGAAGAAATCCTGTGCGTTGAAGCATTTGCCATGAAGGATACAGAATATCAGAGTCTTCATTGCACCCTCGATCTTGGCATTTGGAGAGTGTCCTTTAATGGGCCAGAGAGTCCGCCGGATGATGTGATAGATGGTCCTGGGCAGGTACTCAAGGTCTTCAATGAAGAACTCTGTGGGATAAGGAGCATCGTGGGGCAATGGCTTCATCATGGAGAGCATCTGACTCATATTCGGTTCAGGCCTCTGAAATATGCTCTCAATAGCTTCAGTGTGTAGCCGACAGCCTTGCTCGAAGATTTTGCCTGGAGTGGGCAGGCCAGTGAGCTCAATGATATCAAATGCATTGGCTTCGTGATGAATGTTGCCGGTCATCCACTCCAGGACCCAAGTCTTCGGATCTCTGTTGTATCCTTTGATGTGCATTGTGGCATAGAATTGTAGCAGGAGCTCTTCGTTCCAATGCTCTTCATTAGTGACAAACTACAGCAGACCCACTTGTTTGAAGCAATCCAACGCTTCCTCTAGACAGGGCAGACCAGCAATAGCTTCAACATCAAGGCGCTTGTGCGGGAAAATGTGACCTTGGTTGTACAGTATGCAAGAGTAGTAGCTGCGCTGAGGATAGCTCCAGAACCTATCTGATGAAATCCTTTCCCTTGAATAGGGGTTCTTGGAGCTATTGCAGAAAGTATTATCTGCCCTGAAGCCATTGATGTTGAAGGAGCCAGGTGCTGATGCAGGACCTGAAAACCTTGGCAGTCTTGGGATTGGCTTCTGGACCTGAGGCCTGTGCTCAACATGATAGTTGAATTGGGGACCGGCAGCAGACTCAGGAACAGAAGTGGTGGGTTCAGTGGCTTCGCTGTCTTCAGAAGCTTTTGCTGGGGAGGGCTCCACATTAGCTTCGTTGTTGGTTGTGGCAGCCTCAAGATTTTCATCTTCCGCTTGACTAGCAGGAGGGTCTGTCACAAGCACGTTCTCCTGGAGAACTGCTTCTTGGTGGAGCAGAGGAGTGGGCTCGTGTGGTACTTCTTCTACGGCTGATGCAGCCGGAATGTCTTCAGCATAGACTTGAGGCCTTGGACCTTTGCGACGCCTGCGGAATGCAGACGACGCCTATGGGGTTGGAGTGGGCTGGGCCTCATAGTCTTCTTCCTCTTGAGGGTGATCCGCCCATGAAGCATCCTGTGCAATTGGCGTCAGTGGACGACCAATGCTGATGAGTTTGCTGTGTTCTAACTGAGGAAGGGCTGCATCATCTTCTACATTGTCATGATGGCCAATGTCTTCAGCAGCGATGGGATTAGCTGCTGGAATATCTTCAGCTTCAGGAGCCTCTTTGGAAGTAGGCTCATGAACCGTCAGTTGACGTTTTGCGTCAAGGTGAACCATAGAGATGGGTTCAACTATCAAGGGCTCTGTGGGAGCAGCCCGAGCTTTCTTGATCTTTCTCTTTTTCTTGCTGGGGCAGTAGGAGAGGCTTCAGAGCTTTTCCTCTTCTTGGCTTCAGCCTCAGCAGTTCTTGTCTTCTTGAGCTCTGAAGCTGTTGACCGGCTCTTTGGCTTCGAGCCAGTCATTACAGTTGGGAAGACAAGCGGAACTGCTTCCTGCCTTGGTGCCTCTGGTTCAGTTGGAACATCATCTTCTTTTTGTTTGCGGCCATCTTGGGGTCGATGCCAGGAGACCCAAGTGCCTTGCGCTTCTCAGCCTCATTGTAGGCTTGCACACATCTGTCAGCCAGAGTCTTCATCCGATCACGTGAACCCTGAGCTTCTGCATGCTTCTTCAGAAAGTTTTCTTTTAGCTCATGCAACATGATCTTGAAGCTCTTCACTTCTTGCACGCTGAGCTTGGCCATGTGCTTCTTGAACTGAGCCTTTTCATGATCAATTTTCTGCTTTAGTTCAACAATGCGCTGGACAATAGCAAGTTCTGAAGAAATAGCGCCTGGGAAGGCGACGCTGAGGCCAACGGGCAGCTGTAGATCTTCAAAGCTAATGTTTGGTGTGGCAAACCACTCGTCAATGAAGTTGTGGATGATGGCGACATGAAAGAGAGGAAGATTGTTGAAGATTTCTGCTTCTTCTTTGCTCTTGATGAGTTGCTCAAGAGCATCATCTCCAAGATCTTCATCACTTGACAGATCAATGGCTTCATTGCGCAGGATGGCAGCAGCTGTGAGTTCTTTGCCAGTGTGAGACAGAGGCATCTTGGCCTTCTGGTGCCTTGAGACGCGTGATAAGTCTTCAGATTGCACACTGTCTTCAGGAGCTGCAGTCGCCAATGGCTTCGCCTTTGAGATTTTTGGTGAAGGGGCTGGCTTTGAAGCTTTTGGCTTCTTCAACTGCTTCGGCTTCGGCACTGCAGGCACTACAGGCGCTTCATCAGACTCAGTGTCAGCTACAGGCTCATTCACTGCAGTCCCTTGAACCAAGATGTAGGTGATGAGGCCTTCAAGGTTGGCATATGGACCGATGACATTGGGCTCTGCTTCTCGTGTGCCATCTGCCCTTGGTGCTGAAGGACCAGGGTTGAAGTCTAACCCAAATTTCTTCTTGTTCTGCTTCGCTGAGTTTTGGGCAAACTGGAAGTTGCGCTTGAACAGATTGTCGTCACGACACCAGAGTAGTGACAACGGATGTGCATCATCAGGCTGTGGCCCACGGACCATGCATGGATAGAAGCTTTGGGCAATAGCTTCATCTCTAGACCTGGGTACAAGATTCTTGTATAAGATGTCTCCCCATGGTCTTTTTATGGCACTTTTCTCAGCATACTCTTGGGTTGTGAAGCGGTATTTGAACCATTGTTCTGCCCAATAGCGTCGAATCCATTGGATTCGGGTCTTGCGCTAACCATAATTCTCTTCAGGATCTGTTTTACACATTTCTGCCAGATCATCATGCAGATCTTTGGATGTTCCTCCACGTCGCTGTCTGCCCCCCTTCCTTGCTGCTGTTTCTGAAGCCATAAACTTTCACTTGGAAGGCTTCAAGACGTTCAAAGGCTTCAAAGGCTTTCTTTTGCTGGACCAACAGGAACTGGCTTCAGGAGAATTTATGTGATGCTGTAAGAATTCTGCAAATGAATGCAGACTATGAGAACCAAAGGATTCTCCCACGGACATGTACCAGTGACAGCATTAAGGTGCGAGGGAAGGGGAAGAGGTCATATGCATTCTCAGAAGATTTTGAAGATAAATCAGTTTAGAAGACATTGACCTCATCGTGCGAAGACATTCACTCATAGATAAGAAGTTGGTTCCAGATTTGTACGAATCCACAGATTAGTACAAGTGAGGAATCTAACTACTTTGTGAAGCACAAGTGAATATACTAGGCATGTTGTGAGATGTAGTTTGAGAGAGATCTAGTTTGTGTGAACAGAAACTACTTGTGGTAGAAAGTGACAGATCAATAGGATCAACGGTGCTGTAAAAAGGGAGTTTTATTTACCACACTGAGAACTGCTAGACGGATCGAGAGATGAGGCCGAGCAGTTCACTCGTCTGTGCCCTAACTTGGCGACGGAGGAGACCTACGGCGACGGCGGAGAGGACGATGTCCGCGGTCGGCGTGAAGACGGCGTCGGAGAGGTTGCGGCAGCGAAGCGCTTCGTCGCCAGCGTCGTCGAGAGCTAGCGGTGGCGCTAGGGTTCGTGCAAGGGTGGAAGAAGAGATAGTTACCACTGTGAGTGTGTATTTATAGGCACAAGGGCGGCACTGTGCTATTACATAGGTGCCCCTGGCGATTCGCATCTGAGGAACACGTGGCCAGTTTGCGGAAGTTTGGGGTTTGTTCCTCATCCCACGCACGCCTGGATTGTCGGGTGGTCGTTCCTGCTTCTCCGGATTTTATGTGGAGGAATGAGCATTGAAAACTGACTTTATGGTTGTCTCTATATCTTCTGCTGACAAGGACGCAGTGAAGACATTCGACAGTTTCAATAGAATGCATATGACTTAGAGAGATAGAGTTTGAGATAGAAAGCATAGAGAAGTTTGGGGTCCGATCACATTCACTTAGTTCAAAAGATTCAACACGAAGACATAGCTATAAGTGAATGTTGTAGAGGACAGAACACTAGCATATATATATATATATATATATATATATATATATATATATATATAGTCAACATAGTGAAGATAATCATGAAAATATGTTGAGTTCGAAGCCAAACCAAATGTGAAGACATTGCAAGGTAACGCCATGAGAGAAACACTTCAAAATAAAACGTTTGGTGGTGGCATTACCCACCGTATAGGAAGTATTAGACCTAGACACGACGCACAATTATCGTGGCGCTCCGAAGTCAAATTCCACATTAATGTATTCACACTTAGAATGTATGTCTTCATTGATTGAAGATATACTTCACTTCGTGTGTTGCACATCTAAGTCATCAATATGCATAAGGGTTAGGATATGTGCCTAATCGCAGGACATTTGAGGATTCCAGGATATTTAGCTCACACCATAACTTGCAAAACCTCTTCTCATCCAAGGGCTTGGTGAAGATATGTGCCAATTGCTCTTTAGTGTTGACATGTATGATATCAATGTCTTCCTTCACAACATGATCTCTAAGAAAGTGATGACGAATTTCAATGTGCTTTGTCTTCGAATGCTGAACTGGGTTGTTGGCAATCTTGATGGCGCTTTCGTTGTCGCAGTAAAGTGGCACTTGCTTCAGATGAATGCCATAGTCCTTGAGTGTTTGCTTCATCCACAGAAGCTGAGCGCAGCAAGATCCAGCAGCAATGTATTCAGATTCAGCAGTGGAGAGAGATACACAGTTCTGCTTCTTTGAAGACCAACATACAAGTGATCGTCCCATAAAGTGACATGTGCCTGATGTAGACTTGCGATCAACTTTGTCACCAGCATAATCAGCATCCGAGAATCCAACCAAATCAAACTCTGAGCCCTTTGGATACCATAATCCTAGAGTTGGGGTGTGAGCCAAATATCGAAGAATTCGCTTCACAGCTAAGTGATGCGACTCCTTTGGTGCTGCTTGAAATCGAGCACACATGCAAACACTAAGCATAATATCTGGCCTAGATGCACACAAATAAAGTAAAGAACCAATCATGGAGCGGTATACCTTTTGATCGAACTCTTTACCATTGTCGTCAGGACCCAGATGATGTTTGGCTGGCATTGGTGTTGTGAAGCCTTTGCAGTCTTGCATACCAAACTTCTTCAGGCAATCTTTGAGATACTTCTCTTGAGATATGAAGATGCCATTGCGTTGTTGTCGTATTTTAAGACCAAGGAAGAACTTCAGCTCCCCCATCATCGACATCTAATATTGCTCTTGCGTCATATATCCAAACTCTTCACTGTACTTCTGATTGGTGCAGCCAAAGATAATGTCATCCACATATATTTGGCACACAAAGAGTTCACCATCATATGTCTTCGTGAAAAGAGTGGGATCTAGGGAACCAGGTATGAAGGCTTTGCTCTTCAGGAAGTATTTGAGTGTGTCATACCAGGCCCTAGGGGCTTGTTTGAGGCCATACAGTGCCTTGTTGAGCTTGTATACCATGTCAGGATGTTTTGGATTTTCAAAGCCAGGCGGTTGTGCAACATACACTTCTTCTTCAATCTTGCCATTGAGAAAGGCACTCTTCACATCCATTTGATATAGAAGTATGTTATGATGATTTGCATAGGCCAGTAGTATGCATATGGCTTCAAGCCTAGCCATAGGAGCAAATGTTTCATCAAAATCAATGCCTTCCACTTGAGTATATCCTTGAGCAACGAGACGAGCTTTGTTTCTGACAACTTGACCATGCTCATCTTGCTTGTTGCGGTATATCCATTTGGTGCCTTTTATGTTGTGCTTCCGTGGATCAGGACGCTTAACCAGTTCCCATACATTATTCAGCTCAAACTGTTGAAGCTCTTCTTGCATAGCTTGAATCCATTCAGGTTCCATGAAGGCTTCTTCAACTTTCTTGGGTTCTGATATTGAGACGAATGCGAAGTGCCCACAGAAATTTGCTAGCTGAGTTGCCCTTGAACGAGTGAGTGGACCAGGTGCATTGATGCTATCAATTATTCTTTCAATCTGCACTTCATTGGCAACGCGAGGATGTACAGGGCGAAGACTCTGCTCTTGCTGTTCACTGTCGTTGTTGGAAGGAATGTCTTCAGGCTGAGCAATGTCTTCATGTTGATCAGGTGCTGAAATGATAAGTTCTTCTTCAGGATGAGCTTCAGAAGGTATAATTTCTCCAGTTCCCATTAGCTTGATTGATTCACTGGATGGAACTTCATCTAGCACACTTGGCAGCTGTTCTCTTTGTGATCCGTTGGTCTCATCGAACCGCACATCCACTGTTTCAACCACTTTGTAATGAAAGATATTGAAGACTCTGTAGGAGTGCGAATCCTTTCCATATCCAGGCATAAAACCCTCATGTGCTTTTGGTGCAAATTTTGAGGTGTGATGTGGGTCCTTGATATAGCACCTTGCGCCAAATACTCTGAAGTAACTGACATTTGGCTTTTTGCCAGTAAGGAGCTCATAAGATGTCTTGTTCAGAAGCTTGTGAAGATAAACACGATTGATTTTATGGCATGCAGTGTCAATGGCTTCAGTCCAGAATTTTCTTGGAGTATTGTATTCATCTAGCATCGTTCTGGCCATCTCAATGAGTGTTCTGTTCTTGCGTTCGACGACGCCATTCTGCTGTGGCGTGTACGGGGCTGAGAATTCATGTGTGATGCCCAAGGTATCAAGATATGTATCAAGGCCAGTGTTCTTGAATTCAGTGCCATTGTCACTTCTGATGTGCTTTATCTTGGCGCCAAAATTGTTCATAGCATGATTGGCGAAGCGTCTGAAGACATCCTGCACTTCAGTCTTGTAAAGGATTATGTGCACCCAAGTATATCTAAATGAAGCCCTAGAGGCAAGTAGTAGTAGTTATAGTTGAGTAATGAGTGGGACCGAAAAGATCCATGTGAAGCAGTTCGAAGGGTTGAGTAGTAGTCATGATTGTCTTCGAGGGATGTTTGGCCCTCGTCATCTTCCCTGCTTCACAGGCACCGCATAAATGGTCTTTCTTGAACTTGACGCCCTCGATGCCTATGACATGCTTCTTCTTCGCAAGGGTGTGGAGGTTCCTCATGCCAGCATGTCCAAGCCTCTGATGCCATAGCCAGCATTCTGAAGCCTTTGCTAGAAGACATACTGCAAGCTGTGGCCCTGCTGAGAAATCTACCACGTACAAATCATCTTTTCGATACCCTTCAAACACTAGAGACTTGTCAGATTCCATTAGTACAAGTCAAAGATATTTTCAAACATTACAATCATGTTCAAATCGCAAAGCATTGAGACAGACATTAAGTTTAAGCCAAGGGATTCAACAAGCATGACTTTATCCATGTGTTAATCCCTTGAGATTGCAACTCTACCTAGACCCAATACCTTACTTTTACCAGTGTCAGCAAATGTGATGTGGCTCTTGTCAGATGGACGTAAAGATGAGTCCATGAGAAGACTTCTTTTGCCAGTCATGTGATTTGTACACCCACTGTCAATAATCCATTCTGAAGACGCTGGTGTCGTACCCTACAGTGCAGTTATGGGGATAGGCTTCACCAAGAGCATTGTGAAGCAAAAACATTTGACGAACCAGTGGGTTATGAAAGCTTAGATCCAGGTTAGGACTAATAGGGAGTGTAGCAAGCGATTCAGGTACGAAGTACATAGTAAGACCATTTGGTTAGGACTAATAGGGAGTGTAGCAAGCGCCCTACAAGATTTTTAAGGTCCCTAGCAATAGCGTCAGAAGATTTTGGTTTTCTGCTGGAGACCTTTCCCTGCAAAAGAGAGTTAAGCTTCTTTAACCACCCACATCTTCAAGGGTGGCTTAGAAGCAATAAGTCTAAGTGCAGCATCTGAGAATTTTGGCTTTGGAGCCCTAGCAAACAGTCTAGCAGGCGGACAATAGTACTCATAAGAATAGGCAGAATAGTTCTTGGTCATATGAACATGACGGTTTGATGAACGGCTCTCATATTCATATGCCTGAGTATGGTTTCCCTGCAAAACATTTGCGTTAGTGCGACTCAGGTGAGTCCTCTATCTGTATGAGGCCTTTGGACCGTATGATGCTTTTGGTCTGAGGTTTGTCTTCTTCATGTGAGGTGTCATGAAGACATTCACAGGAAGATTTTCCAGACACGTTTTCGGAACCCAGATCTTCTTCATAGGCGGTCCATTCCTGCAGTTAGTACCAATGTACCTGGCAAACACTTCACCATTCTGATTCTTAAACAGTTTATAGTTTGCATCAAAGGATTCATCAATGATAATGGGGTTAGCACAAGTGAATCCAGATAAATTGGATGGATCTGCTGAAGGTTCCTTTGCAGCAACCCATGTGGTTTTGGGGTACTGCTCAGGTTTCCAGTAAGAGCCTTCTGCATTCATTTTCCTTACGAACCCAACACCCTCTTTCCTAGGGTTTCGGTTCAGAATCTGCTTTTTGAGGACATCACATAGTGTCTGATGCCCTTGAAGACTTTTGTACATCCCTGTTTCAAGCAATGTCTTCAACCTAGCATTCTCATCAGCAATAGCGGTGGTATCCTTAACAGAGGGGTTAGTTACCGCATCAACAGTTGAAGATATTGCAACAACAGTAGAAGAAGAACATTCAGCAATAGAAGTAGCATTATCACGCTCAATGCATTTAAGACATGGTGGTTCAAATCCTTCCTGATCGGGACTGATCTGTTTGGCGCGAAGTGGCTCGTTTTCCGTTTGAAGATCTTCATGAACCGCTCTCAATTTCTCAAGATCTTGCTTCCTTTGAAGATAATCATAGGAAAGCTTTTCATGAGTTGTTGGGGTACTGCTCAGGTTTCCTGATAATGAGTAGTGCGTGTGTTTACCTTGGCACTGCGTGCCATGAAGCAGTAGGTGGAAGCGGAGTAGTCCTTGTCATTTGCATCGGCGTCGGTGATGAAGTCGTTGTCTTCAGTGTCGAAGATGGACTTGGCAACGTATGCTGTAGCCAGACTTGCGACCCCTGAGTCGGATTCCTCTTCAGACTCCACCTCCGCCTCCTCAGAAGCAGACTCCTCCTCTGAATCCATTTCCTTGCCAACAAACGCACGTGCCTTGCTAGATGAGCTCTTCTTGTGTCATGAAGACTTTGAGGAAGACTTGGAAGAAGACTTTGAGTATTTCTTCTTCTTCTTCTTGTCGTCACAGTCATATTCCTTGCTCTTCTTCTTCTTTTTGTTCTCATTGTCCCACTGTGGACACTCAGAGATGAAGTGGCCAAGTTTCTTGCACTTGTGACATGTTTTCTTCTTGTAGTCATGAGCAGAAGCTTCATCATTCCTTGAGCTTGATCGTGAAGACTTTCTGAAGCCTTTCTTCTTGGTGAACTTTTGGAACTTCTTCACAAGCATAGCAAGTTCCCTTCCAATGTCTTCAGGATCATCAGAACTGCTATCAGATTCTTCTTCAAATGAGGAGACAGCTTTTGCCTTCAAGGCATGAGTTCGCCCCATAGTTTGGACCGTAGATATCTCTTTTCTCAGAAAGCTGAAACTCATGCGTGTTGAGCCTCTCAAGTATGTCAGACGGATCGAGTGTCTTGAAATCAGGACGTTCTTGAATCATCAGGGCTAGGATGTCAAACGAACTATCAAGTGATCTCAGCAGCGTCTTGATGATTTCATGTTTGGTGATCTCAGTAGCGCCGAGGGCTTGAAGCTCATTTCTGATGTCAGTGAGCCGATCAAATGTGTGCTGGACATTCTCATTGTCATTTCTCTTGAAGCGGTTGAAGAGGTTGCGAAGAACGCTGATTCTCTGATCTCTCTGGGTTGAGATGCCTTCATTGACCTTGGAGAGCCAGTCCCAGACCAGCTTGGATGTCTTCAAAGCACTCACACGGCCATACTGTCCTTTGGTCAGATGACCACAGATGATGTTCTTGGCAGTAGAGTCCAGTTGAACGAATTTCTTGACATCAGCAACAGTGACACCTTCTCCAGCCTTGGGAACGCCGTTCTCGACGACATACCATAGGTCAACGTCAATGGCTTCAAGATGCATACGCATCTTATTCTTCCAGTAGGGATATTCAGTTCCATCAAAGACGGGGCACATAGCGGAGACTTTAATTATCCCTGCAGTCGACATAGCTAAAACTCCAGTTGGTTAAACCGAATCACACAGAACAAGGGAGCACCTTGCTCTGATACCAATTGAAAGTGCGTTATATCGACTAGAGGGGGGTGAATAGGCATTTTTTATGAAAGTCTTCAAAACATGGAAGTTATGAAGACAAACAGCAGAGATATGCCTATTACTATGCAGCGAAAGTTAGATTACACTAGACAAGCCATGGTCAAGTATTCAATAGAGTGAAAGCACAATGACAAGTAGCTGCAGTGTAATAAGGATCAGGTAGGAAGAAGTTATGAAGCCAAACAAATCATACAGTTACGTTGTGAAGACAAAGGATATAGCAGGCATGTAATGGCTTCACAATGAGTAACAGTAAGTAAAAGGAAGTGAAGATGAAACCAGTGACTCGTTGAAGACAATGATGTGTTGGACCAGTTCCAGTTGCTGTGACAACTGTACGTCTGGTTGGAGTGGCTAGGTATTTAAACCTTAGGACACACAGTCCCGGACACCCAGTCCTGAACACGCAGTTCAGGACACCAAGTCCTCACCGTATTCTCCTTGAGCTAACGTCACATAGTCCTCGCCCAATCACTCAGGTAAGTCTTCAAGGTAGACTCCCAAACCTTCACAGACTTCGTTCACTGGCAATCCACAATGTCTCTTGGATGCTTAGAACGCGACGCCTAACCGTTTGGAGGATGCACAGTCCTCAAGTGTAATAAGTCTTCAGATCACTCATACAAGAAGACTTAAGTGATGCCCAATTTACTCTGGCTCTAGGTGGTTAGGGCTTTCTCCTCGCTAGGAATTTTCTCTCAAAGGCTTCGTGGTGGGTTGCTCTCAAACGACAAAAGCCATGCACTGAAATCTGAGCAGCCAACCGCTTATGGTTGTAGGGGGTGGGCTATTTATAGCCACTTGGCAACCCGACCTGATTTGTCCGAAATGACCCTGGGTCACTAAGGAACTGACACGTGTTCCAACGGTGAGATTTCAAACTCACGCGACAACTTTACTTGGGCTACAAGCAAAGCTGACTTGTCCGGCTCTGGACAAGATTCGCTCTCATTGTCTTCACTCGAAGACATAGGTTTTTGGTTTAGGCATCACTTCAGTCATTCTGACTGGTTCTCCTGGACCCCCCTTAACAGTACGGTGGTTCCTATGACTCAACACAAAAGAAAAAGAACTACGAAAGATCTAAGTCTTCGAGCTCCATAGGCTTCATATCGTGTCTTCTTTTGTCATAGTCTTCAATGTGAATATCTTCATATACCACCTTTGACTTCAATGTCTTCATACCTTTTTAGGGGTCATCTCTGGTAGTAAAACCGAATCAATGAGGGACTTCTACCTGTGTTATCCTGCAATTCTCACAAACACATTAGTCCCTCAACTAGGTTTGTCGTCAATACTCCAAAACCAACTAGGGGTGGCACTAGATGCACTTATAGAGCAGCGCCGCTGACACCGGCATTTGGATTGTATTTCAGAAGGTTTATCCTCAGCTGGATCTTCCTTGTCATCGCCGCTATTTTCTTTTGGTGCATCCACCATGTATACATCATACGAGTAAGTGGCCGTCCAGCGTTCGATGAACGGCGGGTTTTGGACCTCATCTTCTCTGGCATCGTCGTCCATACCGTCGATGTCCTCTAAGTCGTAATCAAGTTCGTCAGTCAAATCCCCGACCATGGTTATGAAGTGGGTGGCGGGTGGGAAGCAAAATTCTCCGTCGTCAGCCCCTAGTTCGAGCCGAATATAGTTCGCCTATGAGTCCTCCGCCAAGGACATGTTTTTAGTGAGTTTAGCACATCGCGCAAAGGCAAGTGCTGGAAGATGTCTGCGGCGCTGAATTGAAGATCAACAAACGATCAACCTTGGCGTCCGCGGGGTCACGTGGTTCGGAACTTACGACTACAGACGAGTCCGGAGTTCCGCAGACAAAAATGTCATGAGAGGTTAAGTCTATGTGCGGCTACAACACCGTGGAATCCGTGGCCTCCGTGGTGGGGTTGATCCTCCCATCCTTGGATGGCGTAGCTTGCTCCGGATCTAGGGCTAGAGCGGTTACAGGAGCAAACTCTTGGATGCGGCCAGATGATAGATTTAGGTCATGATCATCGGGGTGACCAGGAGCGGCTACCGCGGTCTCGAATCCGGCGAAGATCAAGTCTCCACGGACGTCCGCAACGTAGTTCAAGCTCCCAAATCTGACCTGATGGCCAGTGGCGTAGCTTTTGATCTGCTCCAGATGGCCAAACGAGTTGGCCCGCAGTGCGAAGCCGCCGAACATGAAGATCTGTCCGGGGAGGAAAGTTTCTCCTTGGACAGTGTCATTATTGACGATCGAAGGGGCCATCAAACCTTTTGGCGACATCATAGTGGAACTCTCAATGAAAGCACCAATGTCGGTGTCAAAACCGGCAGATCTCGGGTAGGGGTCCCGAACTGTGCGTCTAAGGTCGATGGTAACAGGAGACAAGGGACACGATGTTTACCCAGGTTTGGGCCCTCTCTATAGAGGTAATACCCTACGTCCTGCTTGATTGATATTGATGAATACGAGTATTACAAGAGTTGATCTACCTTGAGATCATAATGTCTAAACCCTAGAGGTCTAGCTTGAATGGCTATGATAATGAATCTCTCCTATCAAAACTAAGTACTCCAGTTTATATAGACACCAGAAGGATCTAGGTTTACACAAGGTCGGTTACAAAGAAGGGAATATACATATTCGGTCGCCAAGCTTGCCTTCCACGCCAAGGAGAGTCCCATCCGGACAAGGGTACACTCTTCGGTATTCGCATCTTCACAGCCCATCAGTCCGGCCCATGTCTAACAGGCCGGACACCCGAGGACCCCTTAGTCTAGGACTCCCTCAGATGTGGCCAAGGTTTCCAAGGCCATTGGAGCTACAAACCCCTCCAGGATTGTACAATGATGTGCTCCTATCTAAGTAGCAGTCACATGGTAGTAATAATGAGTATGCCCAATTTGGATGTTGGATGCAAGATGTATTATGTGGTTACTGTATTCAGAACATGTTTCATGTCTAATTATGAGACATGGTGGCTCCTTTTGAATCATGGTATTTTGTTCACTAAGTTTTAATCATGGATCTATGGCTCGTATAAGGATAATGGAACTGCTCTGATTTCTTTTGGTAATGCCATGTCACATCTTATATTCATGCCGAGTCTACATCAATTTTCTTATTACTGCTTGCATGAGAACAAAGTGATCTTTAGGTCAAAAAGCTATAGTTTTGAGATTAAAGCTCAGCTTGGTTATTATACCAGGAGATGGTGCCTAGTATATCAAATAAATATACATCTGGTTTATCATGAATAGAAACAGATCCTGGAATATTTTGAACTGGAATGTTAGGGGTCTGAATGCCCTAGAGAAATGGCTTGCTATTAGACAAAAAGTGGAGGAAAGTGCTGCTAGCATCTTGTGCTTACAAGAAACAAAGAGAGAAAATTTTGACCTTGCATATGTTCACAACTTTTGTCCACAAAGATTCAACAAATTTGAATTCTTGCCCTCCATTGGGGCTTCTAGAGGTATCCTAACTATTTCGAATGGAACTCTTTTTTTGGTGAAATTCTCTTCCAGAATAAATTCTCCTTAACTATGCAGTTCACTTGTAACACCACTCTGAAGTCTTGGATTCTCACAAACATCTATGGGCCATGCAATCCTGAAGAAAAATTGGAATTCATTGACTGGTTTACTAATATTCAAATGCCTTATGATGTGGATTGTATAGTCATGGGGGATTTTAATTTCATTAGGTCACCTGAGGACAGAAACAGACCTGGTGGGGATGTAAATAAAATGTTACTATTCAATTAAGCTATTAGTAACTTGGGGCTAACTGAAATCCCTCTTAAAGGTAGACAATTCAGTTGGAGCAACAAGCAAGACAATGCACTACTTGAAAAATTGGATTGGATTTTCACTTCTGCAGCCTGGATGACAAGCTACCCGGATACCACTACTCTTCCATTAGCAAAACCCGTTTCAGATAACCTACCGTGTGTAATTAAAGTTGGCACAAGCATCCCCAAGTCAAAGGTTTTTAGATTTGAGAATTATTGGTTAAAGCACAACTCTTTCAAATAAATGGTTCTACCAGCCTGGAATATTCCTGTTGGTTTTACTGACCCTGCCAAGAAGATTAATGCCAAGTTCAAACACTTGAGAAGAGCTCTAAAACTATGGGTAAAATGTTTGTCTTGTCTTAAAAAGCGGATTGAGGAATTGAATGAATGTATTTTCATGTGCGACTTTTTGGAGGAATATAGAGACCTCACCATGTTTGAGAGCAATTGTAGAAATATATTAAAACAATTCTTATTGACAGTTCTCAGCAATCAGAAGATCTATTGGAAGCAGAGAGGCAGAGTCAAGGGTGTTAAACTTGGAGATGAAAAGACAAAATTCTACCATTCAAAGGCCTCAATTAACCACAAAATTCTACTATTCAAAGGCCATGCTCCTGAATGAGGACCAAGTGGAAATCATTGATCATGAGGGTAAAGCTGCAATTCTTTGGGAGGCTTTTAAAAAGAGATTAGGACACTCCAATGGCCACACCATGCACTTTGATTTAAAGGATTTATATGAGAACAGAGTGGATCCACAACTATTTAAATATCTTGAGAAGCCTTTCACACAGGAGGAAATTGATGATGTAGTTAAGAACTTGCCCATAGATAGATCACTAGGCCCTGATGGATTTAATAATGAGTTCCTTAAAGCCTGTTGGGATATTATCGAAGAGGATGTTACTACTCTAATTTTGGCCTTTCATGTTGGTAATGCTAACCTTGGGAGCATAAACACTTCATTTATCACTCTCATCCCAAAATAGGAAGTGCATGTCTCTCCTAATGATTTTAGAACAATATCTTTGCTTAATGGTGTAATCAAAATTATTACAAAACTTTTGGCAAATAGACTACAAAAAGTGAACCTCAAGATGGTGCACATTAATCAGTATGGATTCCTAAAGAGCAGGGTGATACAAGATTGTCTTGGTTGGGCTTATGAATATATTCACCAGTGTCATAGATCAAAAGAAGAAATGTTAGTAGTCAAACTAGATTGTGAAAAGGCATTTGACACTATTGAACACAAAGCTATAATTGATATTCTTGGAGCAAAGGGATTTGGAGAAAAGTGGATATCTTGGAGGAAAATACTTTTCACATCTTCTTCTTCTGCTGCTGTGATGTTAAATGGAGTGCCTGGAAACAAATTCTACTACAGAAGAGGAGTAAGGCAAGGGCACCCTCTATCACCTTTAATCTTTGTGCTGGCAGTTGATCTGCTTCAATCAATCTTGAACAAAGCTATGAGAAGGAATCTTATTACACCACCACTTCAAGTTAACTCTTGCCAAGAATTCCCCATAGTACAATATGCAGATGATACATTGGTTCTCGAGAGGAGTCAACGCAGGAGCGTCTCGCTCGTGGACCAGATCCAGCAAGCCGGCCCGCTGCACTGGCCGTGCCAAGGCCCATGGGTGAGGACGCGCCCAGCTCCTCCCCTATTCCTGTTGGGCCAGGAAGACTTGGCCCAGTAGTGTTTTTTCTGCTGCGATTTTCACTTTTATCCAGTTAAAAACAGAATTGCAGTAAAGCCCTCAAACTTCATGCATTTTATTACTCACAAATAGTTCATCATATTAAAACAAACTTAATATGAAAGTTGCTTAGAATTTTGTCTAGTTTCATAATATGCAACTTTCGTGCATCGTTAAAATGCTTAAAATGTTGTTTGACTAATTTTTGCTCATATGCCATGTTAAAATGATTTAATTCATAACTAAATAACCGTAACTCGGATTTTAATAAACCTTATATGTAAATGGGGTAGCAAAATGCCTTGTTTAACATGATGCACTCACCTAGCATGTTTAACAACTCTAAAATTATGTTCAGGGCAGAATAGTAACAAACCTAATATATGCATATGAGGAGTTTCCGACCTCATTTCAACTTGCCTAGTTAGATAGTTTCATTATGTTTCACCTCTTGCCATGTTAATCAATATTTAATATTGCTGAGTACATAAACGAGATCGAACTAAATAAGTTATGTGGTGTTTTCTTCAATATGCAACTCCGTTGCATATTGAGCTCCACTTAATTTGTAGTGTTGTTTGGTGCACTTTGCCATGCAATGCCTCATTAAACCGGACATGCATCATACTTGTTTGCGCATCATGCCATGTCTATGTGGTGGTTGTTTACTATGTTTTGTGCTTCTTTCCGGTGTTGCTTCTTCGGGTTGGTTCCAATAACGTCGCGTTTGTGAGGATTCCTTCGACCTCATCCGTTTGTCTTCTTCATGGACTCGTTCTTCCTCCTTGTGGGATTTCAGGCAAGATGACCATACCCTTGAAATCACTTCTATATTTGCTTGGGGTTCTTCTTTTATTTTGGTTCCGTAGTCGGACCTTGATTGTATTTGGATGTTGTAATACTTTATTCATGTTTTGTGTGAAGTGGCGATTGTAAGCCAATTATGTAATTTTCCCCTTTACTTATCTACTTGGGTTGTGTGAAGATTACCTCACTTGCGACATTGCTTTCAATGCGGTTATGCCTCTAAGTCGTGCTTCGACACGTGGGAGATATAGGCGCATCGAGGGCGTTACAAGCCGATACCCTACATCGTCTTCCACCGCAACCGCAACCGCAACGCCCTCCACTGCTAGTAGTTCTAGTAGAGGCCAAGCTTCCTCTAGTATGCCGACGTGTGCCGTACCCAAGCCAGTTCAACCCCGCCATCCTGCGCCTCATCGCTGCCGCTCAAACGTCGCCACCGTCCACTGCACCAGAACTGTTCCCGCTACGCCATCCTTCACCGCCTCCGATCTGCTTTCCCTCCGCCGATAGATGGTCACCGCAACATAGTTAAAAATTTGGCCATGGGTTCCTCCAAGGCTCCACCCTCCTCCAAAACATCAGTTCGCCCAATAGAAAGAAGAACGTCGCCGCGATATCAAGAGGACATAGCACTTGCAATCGGAACTGGTACTCCTCTTCCCTTATTCATGCTAATCTTTTTGTCTGCTTTCATAGTATCATCTCACAGAAGACACTATTTGACCGCTTCTTCCTACACCTTCTTCCGGATACTAAATGTTCCTAGTAACTCGCGATGCACAAGGTTTCTCCTCATATACTATTTCACCTTAGCTAGAGGTCTGTCGCCCCCTGGATTTCAATTCCTGGTCAGTTGATTCCCTATTAAAGGAAACATTCCCCGGCGTAACAGGCGTTAGTCCGCCTATTACACTAGGGAAGCAGCGCCTCGTTATTTATCTTAGGGGTGTGTGGGGCCTAGGAGCTGATGGCGCCTGATCCCGAGGTCGCGCGGGCATAAAGGGATGGCCGGGGAGCGCTGCCAAGCACGGCGGTGGTGTGAGGTCGAGGGGAGGGTGGGGCGGCGATGGTAGGGGTCTGGGCCAGTGGTCACTGGTGGTTTGAAAAAGAACATCAACAGTGATTGGAGGGAGGTAGACGAAGGCCATCTGCTCGTTCCTTGTAGATCGGACGGTTCATAAAAAAATCGACTGGCTGGACTATTATTCTGATAGCACCACATATGGTGGTGTGCTGGAGCAGTACTGGCATTTCCTAGCCATCCCTGTGCTCATATATTACAAAATCATACGGAGTAGAATCTAATTTTGTTTGACTTGCAATGTTGTAGAGCTATCATATGTGTCGGGGTAAACGAACAGGGGTATGTCTTTCCCCCTGACACCTGCACGGGCAATCAACCACTAGGCCAGCAAAGATCCAAGATCAGATCAAGGCACTAGGAATCAGTTCTTTGAAGGACCAAAGCACAGATCAAGGAGACCAAGACTAGCTACAGAGACAAGATACCACTAAGAGAAGAACCTCCCTTGCCGGGCTGGCGAGCCTGACAAGGTTGGGGTTACCCCGGAAGCAAGCCTCTAGGTCGTCCTGACAGGCCTATCTTGGCTTGCGGAGGTAAAATGTAACACCAATGATGCGGCTATATCGCCCATGTGTCAAGGCACGACTTAGAGGCATAACCGCATGGTGGTTTAGTCGCAAGTGGGGTAATCTTCACACAATCCCATGTACTGAATAAGAAAGGGATAAAGAGTTGGCTTACTATCGCCACTTCACACCAATAACAAGTTAAACATACATCATCCAGAGTACAAACAAGGTACGACTACGGAACCAAAATAAAAGAAGACAACACCAAATGCTAGATCCCCGATCGTCCCAACTGGGCTCCACTACTCATCAAACGGAAAAGACACATAACAACGAACAAGATCTTCATCAAGCTCCCACTCAAGCTCGTTGCGACACCTGCACTGGTATCACCGGCATCTGCAACTGTTTTGAAGTATCCGTGAGTCACAAGGACTCAACAATCTCACACCCGCGAGATCAAGACTATTTAAGCTTATGGGTACGATAAGGTAATGAGGTGGAGCTGTAGGAAGCACTAAGCATATACGGTGGCTAACATACACAAATCAGAGTGAGAAGAGAAGCAACACAACGATCGATAAGCTAGAAGTGATCAAGAAGTGATCCTAAAACTACTTACGTTCAAGCATAACACAAGACCGTCTTCACTTCCCGGACTCCGCCGAAAAGAGACCATCACAGATACACATGCAGTTGATGCATTTTAATTCAGTCAAATGTCAAGTTTTCTACAAACGGACATTAACAAATTCTCATCTGCCACATAACCGCGGGCACGGCTCTCTAAAGTTTATACCCTATAGGAGGTGTCCCAACTTAGCCCATCACAAGCTCTCATGGTCAACGAAGGATATTCCTTCTCCCGGGAAGACCCGATCACTCTCAGGATCCCGGTTACAAGACATTTCGACAATGGTAAAACAAGACCAGCAAGACCACCTGACTGTGCCGACAAATCCCGATAGGAGCTACACATATCTCGTTCTCAGGGCACACCGGATAAGACATGCTACGTGTAAAACCATGTCGGTGTACAAAAAGAGGGGTACACTTTTTGTACCCCTATAACTGTGCACGGGCAGTCTGAGCCACGGGAACCACCACACCAAGCAAGGCAAGGGAGGTGAGCCAGGGTAAGACCGAAGCTCAAGAGAACTAGAACAACGCCAAGGCTAAGACCACAAAGAGCAAAGGGGACAAAGCGGACTCCCCCGGCAAGATCCTTGCCGGGAGACAGTTCTAGCAGTCCCGGCAAGACCCTTGCCGCGGCGAATCGTCCCGCGCCTACGGAGCAAACCACCCTTCAGTCCACTGCCCCCAAAGGGCAAGGATTCGGGAGACATCCCCGTGGCGGCATGCAGATCTTTGTGAAGACATTCAAGATCAGATACGCACTAAGGAGACGACAACCCTTAGCAGGATCCCAGCCGAGGAAGACCACAAGGCCCCTGGCAAGGGCCTTGCCAGGGATGACAGCAGGCGCCTCGGCAAGACCCTTGCCGGGTCCCCGGCAAGGCCCTTGCCGAGAACATCCGCAGGACCACCATCTGGCCCACGCCGACTAAACCTGCACCGCCGTTCGCATGCAGCTGCCGACCCAACCAGCTGGGCAGGCACCTGCGTGGCGGCATGCAGATCTTCGTGGAGACCCACCACTGCGCCACCTCAGCTGGCTGCGTACCTACATGGCATCGCAGGCGTCGCTGGCCAGGGCGCATGTCGACACAAGAAGGAGCGGCGACGGAAGAGACAAGTTTCTCCCCCGTCCCTGATAAAGCAAGGACACCTAAGCAAGACGCATTAAATGGCCTTGTCATGTAATGCGAGGGATAACCTCACATCATTGTACCCTTTCCACCTCCTGTCTGCCACTGTGGCAACCCCGTCTCTATTAAAGGAGGCCCGAGGCGACCGGAGGAAGGATTCAGCTTTTTGGAGCTCCTCACACCCCATAGCTAACTCAAGAACACAGATATACAATCCACCAAAGCAGGTGTAGGGTTTTACGCATCCTCGCGGCCTGAACCTGGATAAACAAACCGTGTGCTATCTGTTTGATCCACTCTTCTCACGACCCCGCGCCCCGCTAACCACAGTAGGGATTCTTGTGATCCCATAGGTGTCGTTCCCACTGACATCTCTGGTGTGCCAGGTAGGGGGCGCAGTTATGAGAATCGGCTTTAGCAGTTAGTTCGGCGCTTCTTCATCTTCATGGCGCCCAAGAAGAAGACGACAGTGGCGGTTGGCTAGTCGGAAGCCGGACAGCCCGTCCCGACACCGGCAAGCAGCGGACCGCTCGTAGAAAGGACCCAGGGCGCTGCTCGCGAACACCAACACCATCCTAGCAGCCGAAGTTTGGGAGGCGGCGATGTTTGTGCGCCTGGTAATGGGCCACACGTCACCAAATCCAAAGGCGGAGTCAAGCCCTTCGCGGGTGGAGTGGAGCCTTCCAGGGTCATCGCCGCCCCGCCCGAAGGCGACGCAAGGGCCTCCAATACTCCCACGCTGGCGCCAACAGCGCGCTCCTCCCAGGCAGCGTGTGACGAACGGCGTAATCATGCCGAAGATCCCGGGCGTCGCCGCGGGAAGAGCCCCGAGCGCCACTCCCGGGACGTAGAAGACCTGCCCACTCGCCGAGGCGCTGGTGAAAACGGCATGCGACCGCGGGGTCATGATAAAGCTCCTTCTGACATGGTTGGAAGTCGAAGCACGTCCCGATCCGTGTAGGTTTCACTGCCACCGACGCAAGCAGAGGCCCTGGCGCGCGCAGTTGCTCCTCGATTTTCCTCCCACTACAGGGAAACTCAACGAATGGAGAGCCACTATCCGAAGCCTTGTTGCGGTGGCCAACAAAGACGAACCAAGTCCGTTGGGGATCCCGGGTCGACGCTTCGATGGAGTCCCACGGACCAGTGGCGGAAAAGCCGGCAGCGCCGCGACCACGGTGCATTCACCTCTTCCCCATCCGGTACCGCGGACGCCGGCTCGTCGCGACGTCATGGGCGACGACATCTCCAAAGCATCGTCTGACCCGCGGACCCACTGTGACCAGCGCCAAGTTCTTCGAGAACGAGCCCATGAAGACGCTCGAACCACTATCAAGCGCTGGCGCAGAGCGCACCACTAGTCAGACAGGCAAGTAGGGCCTACTGTGAACCACCCGGCCCTGGAGAGCCCTGGAGGCCTACCTTATGAGGTAGGCTGTCCGGCTTTTACCCGTGAGCTGCAGCAGTTCCAGTGGCCCACTCACCGCACCTTCAAACCTGACGTTGGCGAAAAGTACAACGGCAAGTACTTTCCCGCCGAGCTCCCCGAAGCCGCCGGCAAGGATGTTGCCGGAGACACTAAGCCCACCACGGGACGACTAGCTCCGACAGAGCATCAAGCTCTTGCGGAGGAAATGCCTTTAGTCCTCGCCGTCGAGCCCCAGGCTCCAGCGTGGGCACAACATACCGTCCAATTCCTCCAAATAGGGGAACTTCCTGAGGAGCAGGAAGAAGCGGAAAAAGTAGCATGTCGCTCTACTATGTACCAGTTCGTCGATGACATCCTGTACAGAAAGAGGCCGAACAGCGTGAAATTGAAGTGTATCCCTCGAGAGGAAGGACTGAGGCTGTTGGGGGAGATACATGGAGGCATATGTGGATCCCACATCGGGTCAAGGGCCCTTGCCGGCAAAGCGTTTCGGCAAGGCTTCTTCTGGCCCACCGCCCTCCAGGATGCGACAACACTAGTCACCGGGTGTGAAGCGTGTCAATTCCATTCAAAGAAGCTTCATCAGCCAGCTCAAGCCCTTCAAACCATTCCTCTCTCCTGGCCTTTCTCGGTTTGGGGGCTCTTGGACCGCGACGCCTGACGAAGAAACCCAAGAGACTGCTCTCCCCGGCAAGGAGGCAAGTTGTGACTAGATCATGTACTTTGATGGAGCTTTCTCCTTACATGGCGCCGGGGCTGGCATACTGCTTGTCGCGCCCACCGGAGAGCACCTCAAGTATGTGATCCATATACACTTCCCTAGGGAGGTGTCAACAAACAATACGACTGAGTATGAAGGGATGCTTGCCGGTCTTAGGATCGCGGCGGACCTCGGAATCAAGAAACTCGTTGTCAGAGGCGACTAGCAACTTGTCATCAAGCAAGTCAATAAGGATTACCAGAACCCGTTGATGAAGGCCTATGTCAATGAAGTGAGAAAGCTGGAAGAGCATTTTAACGGTATACAGGAAGAATACGTTCCCCGAGCAGAGAATGATATCGCCGATTACCTGTCAAAACGCGCTGCCCTCAAGCTACCTGTGGAACCAGGTACCTTTGTGCTTCGGCTAACTCAGCCATCCGTTGATCCATCAACAGAGTAGAACAAGAGGAGAAAATCAGGGCCCGGCAAGTACTTTCCCGCCGAGCTCCCCGAAGCCACCGGGAAGGATGTTGCCGGAGACACTGAGCCCGCCACGGGACGGCTAGCTCCGACAGAGCATCAAGCTCTTGCCATGGAGACAGCCGCTCCGATAGCGGAGGAAATGCCTTTAGTCCTCGCCGTCGAGCCCCAGGCTCCAGCGTGGGCACAACATACCGTCCAATTCCTCCAAATAGGGGAACTTCCTGAGGAGCAGGAAGAAGCGGAAAAAGTAGCCTGTCTCTCTACTATGTACCAGTTCGTCGATGACGTCCTGTACAGAAAGAGGCCGAACAGCGTGAAATTGAAGTGTATCCCTCGAGAGGAAGTACTGAGGCTGTTGGGGGAGATACATTGAGGCATATGTGGATCCCACATCGGGTCAAGGGCCCTTGCTGGCAAAGCGTTTCGGCAAGGCTTCTTCTGGCCCACCGCCCTCCAGGATGCGACAACACTAGTCACCAGGTGTGAAGCGTGTCAGTTCCATTCAAAGAAGCTTGATCAGCTAGCTCAAGCCCTTCAAACCATTCCTCTCTCCTGGCCTTTCTCGGTTTGGGGGCTCTTGGACCGCGACGCCTGACGAAGAAACCCAAGAGACTGCTCTCCCTGACAAGGAGGCAAGTTGCGACTAGATCATGTACTTTGATGGATCTTTCTCCTTACATGGCGCCGGGGCTGGCATACTGCTTGTCGCGCCCACCGGAGAGCATCTCAAGTATGTGATCCATATACACTTCCCTAGGGAGGTGTCAACAAACAATACGACTGAGTATGAAGGGATGCTTGCCGGTCTTAGGATCGCGGCGGACCTCGGAATCAAGAAACTCGTTGTCAGAGGCGACTAGCAACTTGTCATCAAGCAAGTCAATAAGGATTACTAGAACCCGTTGATGAAGGCCTATGTCGATGAAGTGAGAAAGCTGGAAGAGCATTTTAACGGTATACAGGAAGAATACGTTCCCCGAGCGGATAATGATATCGCCGATTACCTGTCAAAACGCGCTGCCCTCAAGCTACCTGTGGAACCAGGTACCTTTGTGCTTCGGATAACTCCGCCATCCGTTGATCCATCAACAGAGTAGAACAAGAGGAGAAAATCAGGGCCCGGCAAGTACTTTCCCACCGAGCTCCCCGAAGCCACCGGGAAGGATGTTGCCGGAGACACTGAGCCCGCCACGGGACGACTAGCTCCGACAGAGCATCAAGCTCTTGCCATGGAGACAGCCGCTCCGATAGCGGAGGAAATGCTTTTAGTCCTCGCCGTCGAGCCCAGGCTCCAGCGTGGGCATAGCATACCTTCTGATTCCTCTAAACAGGGGAACTTCCTGAGGAGCAGGAAGAAGCGGAAAAAGTAGCCTGTCGCTCTACTATGTACTAGTTCGTCGATGATGTCATGTACAGAAAGAGGCTGAATGGCATGAAATTGAAGTGTATCCCTCGAGAGGAAGGACTGGTGATGAAGCTATGTACCTAGGGTAGGATCATGGACCTGTCCTAACTGCCCTACCCAAGGACATCTCTAGAAGAAACCACCTTTCAATCGACTTGGACGTGTTCCACTCGACAGACTCGAAGACGCTTGACCAAGAAGCAATCACTCGACCAAGATCCAACCACTCGACGGCCAAGAGTTATGAAGTCACTACGCACGCTCACGATCGGTCATTAATTAGCTTTTATGGTCATCATAACACTTTATTACTATCGTTACCAGTAACGCCCTGCCTTAATGTACATTGAACCCTTTGTGACGTGGGCTGGCCGGGGTCCTGGCGCACTCTATATAAGCCACCCCCCTCCTCCGAGACAAGGGTTCGCACCTATGTAACCCATATTCATATAATCCAGTCAACCACCTCCGGGCTCCGAGACGTAGGGCTATTACTTCCTCCGAGAAGGGCCTGAACTCGTAAACCTTGCGTGCTTACAACTTCTCCACAGCTAAGATCTTGCCTCTCCGTACTTACCCCCCTACACTACTATCAGACTTAGAACCACGACAGTTGGCGCCCACCTTGGGGCAGGTGTTTTAGCGTTTGTTGGAGAAGTTGCGACTTTTTTCCGACCCGAATCATCATGGTTTTCGGCGGAGTTTCGGTGGAGGGCCGCGAGATCCGTCTCGGCGCGCTCACGTTCATCGTCGACGACTCTGCTTGGCTCCAGGAGGCTCCGCTCTACGTGGACGCACTCCCTCCTCGCGGGGCAACGCATTTTAGCGCGTGCGTCCGCAGCGTTCTCCTGCGGCAACCGTCGACCCCCTATCTGTCGGCTCCTGTGTTGTCCTCACTACCCGTTTCCCGCCGATGCAAGCGTTTTGGTCGGTCGAGACTTCAGCGGTGGGTGAGGCACACGGTGGCGCGTCAGTCGGCCACCCCCCAGGTCGCAGTGATCGAGCCCGACGAATCCCTCTATGGCCTGTTCGACTAGCTCCGCAGAGACCGCATCCGAGTGCGACAGCAGCGATCCGGCGGCGGAGGTTCTGATGGTTGATGGACCGCCCAGTCCTTCCGGTTTTCCCCGTACCGACGGAGGCGCGGGTGGAGGCGACCCGTCGCGTCTCCATGAGGAGTATCTTCCTGAGCCTCTCACATCGCTGCAGAAAGAAGAACTTCGCCGCCGGAACATGGATGCACTGCACACTCCTATCATTGGAGAGACCCCCGAGGCTCGCGCCTTGGAGGACGCGCGCCTGGCAAACTTGGCCGAGCGCACTCGACTGGAGAACCTCCAGCGAGCACTCGACGAGCGTGCGTGACAACGGATTCCCGAATCCAGTCGACGTCAGCTCTTCCCGCCACCGCAGGTATATCGAACTCTGGTTTAGAATTTAGTAGCTGCGGCCCGTATAGCGGAGTCGATTCAGCCTTCCCAGTCGGAGGCATGTAGAGGCTTGCTGCAGATCAGAGCGTTACTCCGGGCAGCAGGAGATCAGAATTCCGCTGTTTCTCAGTCGCAGAACAGGATTCACAGCAGATCCGTTGCCGCGGACACAGTCCAGTCGGCTCACAGCTCGAGATCGCCACCGAGGCGTGAGGGACGTGGAGACCGGCGTGACCAGTATGGGAACCATGAGAAGTATGATCACCGAGTCGATCGTGATGGTCGACATCGAGTGCCCACGCCTCCCCCGAGGAGCGGGTCGTATGTGCCTCGCCAGCAAGATGACAGGCGCCCTCATAGTGGTGGGCGAAGGATTCTAGTCGACCCAGAGGTCCAGCCTTTGACGCGGTATCCATTCTCGTCCAGGGGTTGGTCGACAGGAACAGGGCTCACCGAGAAGGTCATGACAGAGATGCACCTACCAGCAGCAGAGTACATGTTTCGGGGCCAGAATGCTTTAGTAGAGCCATTAGGGCCGCTATGATTCCTCCCAACTTCAGGTTGGCGACTGGAGTCAGTAAGTTCACTGGCGAGTCCAAGCCCGATACTTGGCTTGAAGATTACCGAGTGGCCGCCCAGATCAGCGGCGGCAATAATGAAGTGGCCATGAAGCACCTCCCTCTCATGTTGGAGGGCTTGGCCAGAGCGTGGCTGAACCAGTTAGCACCTAGCAGCATTTACACTTGGGAGGATCTCTCCCGAGTGTTCGTCACCACATTTGAAGGTACATGCAAGCGGCCGGCAAGGCTGACAGAACTGCGGTCTTGTGTACAGAAGCCAAATGAAACTTTGAGGGATTACATCTAGAGGTGGATCACGTTACATCACTCGGTGGAGAATGTGCCTGACCACCAAGCAGTTTGTGCCTTCAAGGAAGGAGTCAAGTACAGAGAACTGAATTTGAAATTCGGTGGAACTGGGGATATGTCCCTGAATCGGATGATGGAGATTTCCACCAAGTACGCTAATGGCGAAGATGAAGATCGGCTCAGGAGTGGCAAACTCAAGTCAGTCGCCCAAGAACCCGGGAGCAATTCCAATAGGAAACAGAAGCGGAAAGCCGAGCCAGCGGCTCTCGGAGAAGCCTTGGCTTTAACCCTAGGAAAGTTTAAAGGGAAACCTAAAGGGCCTTGGAACCCTAAAAAGGTTAAAGACCAGGATGGAAATGATGTGTTGGACTTGCCATGTCTCGTCCACACAAAGAAAGATGAAGAGGGTAATTTCATTTACCCGAAACATACCACTCGACAATGTCGACTCTTGATCCAGCCCAAAGGTAAGGAAAAGGAGTCGGACAAGGTCGAGGACAAATAGGACAGTGACGACGGATACCCTCAAGTCAATTCCACCTTGATGATTTTTGCTGATGTTGAGAGCAAAAGTCAATTGAAAGTCATAAACCGAGAGGTGAATATGGTTGCTTCGGCGACACCAAGTTATGTGAAATGGTCCCAGACTGCCATCACGTTCTACCAGTCTGATCACCCAATGAATATTGCCACCCCTGGGAGGCAAGCTCTGGTGGTCGACCCAGTGGTTGAAGGCACTCGACTGACCAAAGTCTTGATGGATGGTGGCAGTGGTTTGAACATATTGTATGCTGAGACATTGAAAGGGATGGGCATTCCGATGTCCAGACTCAGCGCCAGCAACATGAGTTTCCACGGAGTCATTCCTGGGAAGAAGGCTGAATCACTCGGCCAGATTGCTTTTCATGTGGTTTTCGGTGATTCTAAGAATTACCGCAAAAAAGGTTGACATTTGAAGTTGTAAACTTCCAGAGTGCCTACCATGGTATTTTCGGCAGGCCGGCTTATGCACGCTTCATGGCCCGACCGTGTTATGTGTATCTTAAATTGAAGATGCCTGGCCCCAAAGGTGTGATCACTATTACGGGCGATCGGAAGAAACCGGAAGAATGTTTTCAGAAAGGTTCGAAGATCGCCGACGCTCAGATGGCAGTGGTGGAGTTGCGGGAATACCAAAAGACTGCAGACCCGAGTGATTTGTTGCGAGCCAAGAAGCCCGCTATAGAGTCAGCTTTTCAGTCGACTGGCGATACAAAGACAGCTCATATCCACATGACCGCCCCCAGCGCTGCTCCAACTCATATCTCGACAACACTCGACTCCAAATAGGAAGAAGCGCTCATCCAGTTCCTCTGTGAGAACTAGGACATTTTCGCATGGAAGCCCTCTGACATGCCGGGTGTTCCCAGGGAGCTGGCTGAGCGCCGCCTAAGAGTTGACTCAAAAATAAAACCTGTCAAGGAACATCTCCGACGGTCCGCCGTCTAGAAGAGAAAGGCCATTGGCGAAGAGGTAGCTCGGCTCTTAGCGGCAGAGTTCATCCGAGAAATCTACCACTCCGAGTGGCTCGCCAACGTTGTCATGGTCCCCAAGAAGGACAAGTCACTTCGCATGTGCATTGACTTTAAACATATCAATCGGGCCTGCCCGACAGACCATTTTCCTCTCCCCTGCATCAACCAGATAGTCGACTCGACTGCGGGATGTGAGCGACTGCCTTTTTTAGACGCCTATTCCGGGTGCCATCAGATCCGTCTGTATGGACCTGATGAGATCAAAACAGCTTTCACCACTCCATTTGGGTGCTTCTTTTATGTTACCATGCCATTCGGCCTCAAGAATGCCGGAGCCACATTCATGAGGATGATTCAGAAGTGTTTGCTCACCCAAATCAGTCGGAATGTGGAGGCATACATGGATGATATTGTGGTCAAGTCACAGAAGGGTTCCGACCTGCTGACTGACCTTGTTGAAACCTTTGCCAACCTCAGAAGGTTTGATATCAAGCTTAATCCATCAAAATGCACATTCAGGGTTCCTGGCGAAAAGTTACTCGGTTTTCTCGTTTCCGAACGGGGAATCGACGCCAATCCAGAAAAGGTTGGTAGTATACTCCGAATGAAAAGTCCTGTGCGAGTGCACGATGTTCAGAAGCTTACTGGTTGCTTGGCCGCCCTAAGTCGATTCATATCTCGTCTCGGTGAAAAGGCATTACCTCTTACCGATTAATGAAGAAGTCTGACAAGTTCGAGTGGACTCCTGAAGCTGACGCAGCATTCGCAGAACTCAAAGCTCTGCTCTCCACCCAGCTAATGCTTGCTGCCCCAATCAGCAAGGAGCCTTTGCTGCTTTACATTGCAGCCACAGGACAAGTCATCAGTATGGTACTCACGGTCGAGCGGGAAGAAGAAGGGAAAACCTTCAAAGTTCTGCGCCCAGTGTATTATATTTCTGAAGTCTTGACCCCATCAAAGCAAAGATATCCTCATTATCAGAAGCTCGTATATGGGATTTATATGACCACAAAGAAAGTTGCCCACTACTTCTCTGATCATTCCATTACAGTCGTCAGCGATGCTCCGTTGTCAGAGATCTTACATAACAGGGACGCAACTGGTCGAGTGGCAAAATGGGCGATTGAACTCCTTCCTCTAGATATCAAGTTTGAGGCAAAGAAAGCTATCAAGTCCCAGGCAATCGCGGATTTCGTCGCCGAGTGGATTGAACAGCAACTGCCGACTCAGGTCCACTCAGAACATTGGACCATGTTCTTTGACGGTTCCAAGATGATAAATGGTTCCGGAGCCGGAGTGGTGTTGGTCTCTCCTAGAGTTGATAAACTCAGATATGTTCTTCAAATCCACTTTGATTCCTCTAACAACGAGGCAGAATACGAAGCACTTTATATGGGTTGTGCATGGCCATTTCACTCGGCGTCCGTCGCCTCATGGTCTATGGCGACTCAGGTTTGGTGATCAATCAAGTGATGAAGGAATGGGATGTCAGAAGTCCAGCCATGAGTGGTTATTGCAATGCAGTGAGAAAACTAGAGAAGAAATTCGAGGGGTTAGAGCTTCATCACATACCCCGACTGAAAAATCAAGCAGCCGATGATCTGGCAAAAATAGGTTCCAAAAGAGAAGCCATTCCCAGCAATGTGTTTCTGGAACACATCCACACACCATTAGTCCAGGAGGATCCCTTCACTGAAGAGGCCCCGCAGCCAAAAAGTGCCACGGATCCGACTGAAGTCAAAGTACCAACTGTGGTCGACTTGATCATGGAAGTCCTGGTTATCACTCCCGTCTGTACAGAACCGTACATCGCGTACATCCTAAGGAAAGAACTCCCAGAAGACGAAGAAGAAGCTTGACAGATCGTCGGTCGATCCTAGGCCTTTACAGTCATAAAGGGACAGTTATATAGAGAAAGCGCGACTGGGGTCGGCCAGAAGTGTATTACACCAGAAGAAGGTTAGATGATCCTTAACGATATCCACTCGGGGACCTGTGGCCATCATGCGTCCTCTCGGACCATTGTGTCTAAAGCATACCGAGCGGGGTTCTACTGGCCAAGAGCCAATGAGATGGCCAAAGAGATAGTCGACAAATGTGAAGGATGTTAGTATTACTCCAACATGCCACACAAGCCCGCGTCGGCCCTGAAAACCATTCCACTCGTCTGGCCCTTCGCTATTTGGGGGTTGGACATGGTTGGACCACTGAGAACAGGCAGGAGCGGCTTCACTCATGTGCTAGTAGCAGTCGACAAGTTCACCAAATGGATTGAGGCCAAGCCTATCAAGAATCTTGATGCTTGCACCGCTATCAGTTTCATCAAAGAATTGATATTCAGATATGGAGTTCCGCACAGCATCATCACTGACAACGGGTCAAACTTCGATTCCGACAAATTCAGGGCCTTTTGCGCCTCTCAGGGCACTCGGGTAGACTATGCTTCGGTCGCTCACCCTCAGTTGAATGGGCAAGCAGAAAGGGAAAATGACCTAATTCTCAAAGGACTGAAACCCCGATTGATGCGCGATCTCAAGCACGCAGCAGGTGCATGGGTCGATGAGCTTCCATCAGTCCTTTGGGGATTGAGGACAACCCCGAATCGATCGACCGGAAGAACCCCATTCTTTCTGGTCTATGGAGCCAAGGCAGTCTTACCGAGTGACCTGGTTCACAATGCTCCCAGAGTCGAGCTCTACTCAGAAGATGAAGCAGAACAAGCCCGGCAGGACGCAGTCGACCTCCTAGAAGAAGAAAGAGAAATGGCCTTGATTCGATCGACCATCTATCAGCAAGACTTGCGTCGATTCCATGCTAGAAACGTGAAGAGCGGAGCCTTCCAAGAAGGAGACTTAGTCCTCCGAGTGGATCAGCAGAAACCACACAAGCTCGCTCCTACATGGGAAGGCCCCTTCATAGTCACCAGAGTCCTCCAAAATGGAGCATACCACCTCTACAATGTCGATCGCCAGATTGATGAGCCACGAGCCTGGAATGCGGAGCTACTCCGCCCCTTTTATACTTAAATTCTCACTCGGATGAGATGTAATAAGAAAAACTCCTGAAGTTTATTTATCAACGACAAGAGCATTATAATTTTCCCAGTGATTATTATTGTTGTTGTTTTTTGTTTGCGTAAGAAATCTCCCAGTGGGTGACTTAGCTGCGAATCTGTTTCGCCTAAGTTTGAAAAAATCCTACCGAGTGGAGAGCAATCCTCCCACTCGGGGGCTTAGCTGCAGTCTAGTACTCGCCTAAGTTCTCTCACTTAGAGACTTAGCTGCAGTCCCGCACTCGCCTAAGTTTGAAAAAATCCTACCGAGTGGAGAGCAATCCTCCCACTCGGGGGCTTAGCTGCAGTCCAGTACTCGCCTAAGTTCTCTCACTTAGAGACTTAGCTGCAGTCCGACACTCGCCTAAGTTTGAAAAAATCCTACCGAGTGGAGAGCAATCCTCCCACTCGGGGGCTT
>NC_041386.1:389270578-389293763 GCF_002162155.2 Triticum dicoccoides | reverse complement strand
CCTAAGTTTGAAAAAATCCTACCGAGTGGAGAGCAATCCTCCCACTCGGGGCTTAGCTGCAGTCCAGTACTCGCCTAAGTTCTCTCACTTAGAGACTTAGCTACAGTCCGGTACTCGCCTAAGTTTGAAAAAATCCTACCGAGTGGAGAGCAATCCTCCCACTCGGGGGCTTAGCTGCAGTCCAGTACTCGCCTAAGTTCTCTCACTTAGAGAATTAGCTGTAGTTCGGCACTCGGCTAAGTTTGAATAAATCCTACCGAGTGGAGAGCAATCCTCCCACTCGGGGGCTTAGCTGCGGTCCAATACTCGCCTAAGTACGAAACACATCTCATTCCTCAAGGACGACGAGGGGCAGGTCGACTGCCACCTTCTCCTGGGGAGCTTCGCCACAAATACAATGTGCGCTACGTCCCACTCTGCAGTAACAGGGTGTGGGTCGACCCCCATCTTCTCCTAGGGAGCTTCACCAGAAATACAATGTGCGCTCCGTCCCACTCTGCAGCAACAGGGTGTGGGTCGACCGCCGCCTTCTCCTGGGGAGCTTCACCACAAATACAAGACATAGGTCGACTGCTTCCCTCTCCTTCGGAGCTGCGCTACGAATGCAAAGGTTGTCTCGAATGAAGAATGGGTTCACTCAGCAGGAGATTCATAAAGATATTCAACGGTAAACCAAGTTCGGGTAAATTCCAAAGGTTCCAAATCACAGATCGAAGTACTGGGACATGCAGCCCGAAAAAGTATAACGGTTACGAAAACCACTCGACATCCCGAGGCAAATTTAAGGTGGGACGTAAGAGTTTGTTCACTCCGCGGGAGGAGGGATGGCAGGCTCGACGAACTCATCCAGGTCGACGCCGTCGGCTATCCGAGTGGCTGCAGTGATGAAAGTCTCCATAAAGTTTCGGAAGTCATGCTTCTGGGTGTTGGCGACCTTGATTGCTGCCAGTTTGTCCTGTCGCACCTCCTTGCAGTGGACACGAACCAAAGACAGAGCCACGCCAGCGCCACACCGAGCAGCAGACTTCTTCCATTCCTGCACTCGGTCGGGGATTTCATTTAGTCGAGTCAGCAGGGACTTGATATCATTTTGGAGCACAGCCTCTGGCCAAAGTGCCGGGTCAATCCGCGACATGGCGACCTTCAGTCGAGCCAAGTAGTCCACGGCACTGTCGATGCGAGATTCTAGACGGAGTAGATTCATGGCAGTTTCATCTTTCACAAGAGAGTTGATTGGATCCAAACCAGGCTCGATCCGCCCAGTCTCCTCTTCAAAGTTCTGGCAAAACTCTGCATTCACGATCCAAGGATAAGTCAATTTTCGTACAATGAGTCGACTCAAAAAAAGTCAGTCGGAACAGAATGTGCACCTTCAAGCTTGATGAATAGCTTCTTGGCAAGACTTCTCAGATAACTCTCCAGATCATCCCTCCTACGAGCAATGCCTTCCATTTTCTCGCCCTGGACGAGATTCGCCTTCTTCTAGCGCGAGCACTCCTTGTTGGAGTCATTCAGAGTGGTCTTCAACCTGGTATTCTCTTCGGCCAACTGGCCTACCAAAGCCAGCTTCTGTTCGGCCAGAGCGGTCTTGTCATCAGCCTCCTTATGAGCAGCGGCCAAATCCTGATCCTTCTTCGCCGGAGCTTCTCTCAGTTTTTCTGCAAAGAAATGATGATTGATTCAGAAATAGCAGAAGGGTACCCAAACCTAAAACTGACCAGTCGACAAACTCGTCTTACCTGCGGCGCCGTCTCTGACCTTTTGCAGCTCTGTCCTGGCCAGCTCCAAGTCAAGGTTCAGTTGAATCTGCTGTTTCTCCAAGTCAGCAAAGCGATCTCCAAGATCACAAGATTTCTGAAATCAAAGGGGAGAAGTTATTTTTACAGCAAAAAAACAACAAAGGCAATAAATACTAAGACTACGGTCGACTGCCCGCAGTCCACCATAGTCTCGGGGACTACACCCAGTGGGTGCACTTAGCGTGCCCCCACCGGTTCTGATCCCACTCGACCGGTCAGCCAGAGCCGAGTGGGGGGAGTAAAAAAAGAGAGAGAAAGTAGAACTAAGACCACAATCGACTGCCAGTAGTCGACCGCGGTCTCGGGGACTACACCCAGTGGGTGCACTTGGCGTGCCCCCACCGGTTCTAATCCCACTCGACCGGATCGAGTGGAAGAGATAAACTACTAGTTCGGTTTATACATTCAGCAAAATACAAAGACTACAGTCGACTACCAGCAGTCCACCGTAGTCTCGGTGACTACACCCGGTGGGTGCACTCAGCGTGCCCCCACTAGTCCAAAAATTCAATCGACACACCCAGTGGGTGAACAGATGCAAAGGTTTTTGGAAAGAATCTTCAGGTAGCATATCCTAACAGAACAAGCGGCAACCAACTAACCTGAACGTTGCTCTGGAGAGCCGAGCTGGCATCATAGGCAGCTTGGCCGGCGTCCCGCACCGTCTTCATCTTCTCCATCATAATGCCCGCCTGGCATATGGCTTCCTTAGCAGCATTCACCTCGTCCTCTGGGACATGATGGGTCGCAAAAACTGAAGGCGGGTCGACAGGGGCCTGAGCAGTCGACGAAGAAGGCAAGGCACTCGACAGTGGCTCAGCGAAGGTAACAGAACCCCGATTGACGTCGCCAGTGTCCTGAACAACTGGTTCCGCCCTCGGTGTCGTCTGTAGCGCCTCGCTTGCAGGAGCTCGCCTATTTTTCCTCTTCGAAGGCCTCTCGGGCTCTTCATCATCATCAGGGAGGTCAATAACGTTGGGAGCTATGCAAAGTTCAATCGTCAAAGTCACATCACCCAATGGTACACGTTGCAGTTGAATCGACCAAAATAAAGACAGTATGACAGAGACCATACCCGGATTAGAAGTGACCGCATCCTCCATCACCTCATCTTCGTCATTGTAAGCTGAGGTCCCGGAGGTAGCAGCGCTGACAGTTCCAAAGTTCATCCAGTTAAAACAAGAAAAACAAACAGCGCGGAGCGTCGAGTGAATGCAAAGAGAGGCACTCACGCGGAAGCGACGGGAATATCAATCTTGATTTTCGGCAACGCCTTCCGTGTCTTCGGCTCTACAACTCTGGGGTGCTTTGGCGCCTTCTCAGTCGGGGTTGGTGAAGAGATCCGAGGGTGCTTCAAAGACGGACCAGCCGGAGCAGTTGCCTTGTCACGGGCACTCGGTCGTTCTTGGTCAAGCTTGTATCGCCTCTCCCTGCGAGGAGGCGACTCGACTACTTCTCCACCGCTTGACTCGTCGCTTCCTCCATCCCCTTCACCATCGGAAGTCCACTCGCCACTTTCACCACCACTCGCCTCGCCTTCCAGAGCTTGCTCTTGCTCCCCGTTGGGCATTGAATACATTTCAATAATGGCCTGAAAGAAAGCAGGTAGATCAAAGTCAGTCGATGCAATATAGGCAGCTACGCGAGTGAATTCAGATTACAAGCAAAAACTCAGAATCAGACCTGCTCTGGTGCGTGGGACTGGTCGAATGGAGGGACTCTCCAGGCTCCCCTGGGATTGTCCTTATTCCTGGTAATGCCAGACAACCACTTCTCCAGTGTGTCGTCGTCGACCTCCTCCGGGTGGATCCGAGTGGAGTCTTCAAGACCCGAATACATCCACATCGGATGGTCTCGGGCTTGGAGAGGCTGGATGCGCCGCTGAAGGAAGACCTCCAAGAGATCCATAACAGTGACCCCATCACGAATAAGCTGGACCACTCAGTCGACCAACACCTTCACGTGCGCCTTCTCCTTCGGGAGCACCTTCAAAGGGGAGGGTTTTTCCACTCGGTCCATGGTAAAGGGAGGGAGGCCAGTCGATTGCCCTGGCGTCGACTGGTCTTTACAGTAAAACCAGGTCGACTGCCATCCGCGAACTGAGTCGGGAAGAATCATGGCCGGGAAGGAGCTTTTCCCTCTCGTCTGGATGCCAAGACCCCCACACATCTGGATCACTTGGGTCCTCTCGTCACTCGGATTAGCCTTTTTCACTGTCTGGGAGCGACAAGTGAAAATATGCTTGAAGAGACCCCAGTGAGGCCGACAACCCAGGAAGTTCTCACACTAAGAAATGAAAGTGGCAAGATAAACAATTGAGTTGGGGGTAAAATGATGGAGTTGTGCCCCAAAGAAGTTCAGAAACCCTCAGAAGAAGGGGTGAGGGGGCAAGGAAAATCCACGGTCGACATGGGTGGCAAGAAGGACACGCTCACCCTCCCGAGGCTGCGGCTCAGATTCCTTCCCAGGAAGCCGCGCCGAGTCGTAGGGGATCGGCCCCCCTTCGGCCAAGTCGTCGAGGTCTTCTTGGGAGATCCTCGAGTGGATCCAGTCGCCCTGGATCCAGCCCCTCGGCAGACCGGACCGCGAGGAAGATCCGCCCCGGCTGGTCGCCTTCCCCTTCGACCTCGCTGTCGCCTTCTTTGCCCGCTCCAAAGCCGCTGTTTTCTCCTTCCCCATTGTCGCCGGCGATACGCGTACGGTGCGGTGGCGCTGGGGCGAGAGCGAGCGCAGTGGAGGGGCGTGAGGAAGAGAAGAGGAAATGAGATGCACTGTTCGGGAGACTCCGGTCCAGCGCTTTATATCAGGCCGCTTCCGAGTGGCTGACGGGTAGGCCCAGGCGGCTCTATCAAATCCCGTAATGACCGCGCGTGTGATACGTGGCGAAAAAGGTGGCGCAGTGATCGAGGTGTCTCCGCTCTATCCCATCTGATTACTGCGGCCTTCCCAGTCCCATGCGCTTCCCAAAATTCGGATCCCATGAAATCTGCACGCAGCAAACAACTGGTTAGACCAAAGATCTCCTCCGCACCATCACTCGAAGCCTTACAAGTAAACAAACCCACTCGACAAAGAATTAAGAATGGATCAAGGCGACTAAAAGGAAGTTGCTATCATCACTCGGGTCCGTTGATCTGAAACAAGATATGCTCACGGCATGAAAAATGAGTCAGAGAAGTTCTCAACTCCTTCCCCACTCAAACCTCGATCCATTCGGGGGCTAATGATGAAGCTATGTACCTAGGGTAGGATCATGGACTTGTCCTAACTGCCCTACCCAAGGACATCTCTAGAAGAAACCACCTTTCAATCGACATGGAGGTGTTCCACTCGACAGACTCGAAGACGCTCGACCAAGAAGCAATCACTCGACCTAGATCCAACCACTCGACGGCCAAGAGACCTGAAGTCACTCCATACGCTAACGGTCGGTCATTAAGTAGCTTTTATGGTCATCATAACACTTTATTACTAGCGTTACCAGTAACGCCCTGCCTTAATGTACAGTGAACTCTTTGTAACGTGGGCTGGCCGGGGTCCTGGCGCACTCTATATAAGCTACCCCCTCCTCCGAGACAAGGGTTCGCACCTCTGTAACCCATATTCATATAATCCAGTCGACCGCCTTCGGGCTCCGAGACGTAGGGCTATTACTTCCTCCGAGAAGGATCTGAACTCGTAAACCTTGCGTGCTTACAACTTCTCCACAGCTAAGATCTTTCCTCTCCGTACTTACACCCCTACACTACTGTCAGACTTAGAACCACAACAACTGGGGCTGTTGGCGGAGATACATGGAGGCATATGTGGATCCCACATCGGGTCAAGGGCCCTTGCTGGCAACGCGTTTCGGCAAGGCTTCTTCTGGCCCACCGCCCTCCAGGATGCGACGATACTAGTCACCAGGTGTGAAGCGTGTCGGTTCCATTCAAAGAAGCTTCATCAGCCAGCTCAAGCCCTTCAAACCATTCCTCTCTCCTGGCCTTTCTCGGTCTGGGGGCTCGACATACTGGGCCCTTTCCCCCATGCTGTCAGGGGCTTTGAGTACTTGTACGTTGCAATCGACAAGTTCACAAAGTGGCCAGAAGTGGAAGCAGTGAGGAAGGTCACAGCATAGTCAGCCGTCATGTTCTTCAAAGGACTGGTGTGCCGTTTTGGTGTACCCAATAGGGTTATCACTGATAACGGCACGCAGTTCACAAGCCACACCTTCATGCAATATATTCAAGACCTCGGCAGCAAGGTCTGTTTCGCTTCCGTTGCTCACCCACGAAGGAATGGTCAAGCTGAGAGGGAAAATGCTAAAGTAGAGCGAGGCCTAAGGACAAAGACCTTTGACAGACTGCACAAGAGTGGAAAGCGCTGGATTGATGAATTGCCGGCGGTTCTTTGGTCAATCAGAACGACACCAAATCGAGCCACCGGCCAGACACCCTTTGCCCTGGTATATGGGGCAGAAGCAGTTCTCCCCATGGAACTCATATACGGGTCACCTCGAGTACTCGCTTATGACGATCTTGAGCAAGAGAAATTGCGGCAAGATGACGCAATGCTCCTCAAGGAAGATCGTCTTCGGGCAGCTGTGAGAGCAGCGCGCTACCAGCAGGCCTTGCGCCACTACCATAGCCGCAAGGTTCATGCCCGAAGCTTTGAGGAAGGCGACCTTGTTCTTCGGCGCGTTCAATCCGCCAAGAATTCCAACAAGTTGACGCCAAAGTGGGAAGGCCCTTATCGGGTAATACGAGTCACCATGCCCGGTATAGTCCACCTGGAGACCGAAGATGCCGTTCTGGTGAGTAACTCCTGGAACATTGAGCATCTTCGCAAGTTTTACCCGTGAGGCATGGCTTGCCGGGCCCCCCGGCAAGCCACCTTTTGTACGAGCCTTGCCGATGATGCATGTAACCCTCTGTACAAAGCCAGGCGCAGACCCTGAGCATAAATAAATGAAGCGCTGGCGCCCTAAGTTATAGCATGCATGCTAGGTCGAGTCTCATCCTTGGTTAGGGTTGATAGTGCTTAGCGGTGACTAACCCCTAGCTTAGAGGTCGAGTGTGCGTCTCTTTGTGTTTCTTTTGTCTTCTTTGGTTCACAGGACACACAGATATCCATGCCGAACCACTTGGGGAGAAAAAAAAGAGGAACAGACCAGCATCTAGCCCCCGGCAAGCCAGTCTTGTCGGGGGCTGCAAGAGCAAAGATTCACCCACGACGAACCAGGGTTGCTGGGGACTGTAGCTTCAGATAAGTTCTTCATCCCTTATCATGCATTCCATTATGGACTGAGGTATGTGAAACCTCGTTTTCCCCTAAGCTACCATGCTCCCATTACACTAGGCCCTAGGGCTCGTTCCTGGGGCCAAGTTTGGTCGTAGTCGCGGCAGCGAAAGGATGAAACAAGGAGCCTGAACCCGCCTCATCCCTGCCTCCGCCAAAGGTGTGAGGAAGGTCGAGCGAAGTGGGGAGACGGCAAGGCCTGTTGCCGGGCAAGGAAATGTTTATCTTGAAGATATCAAGGATTTACTCCTTGTTGTGGGTTCCACCCGCAAACAAATGACCCGGCAAGCATCCCTTTTTCATTAAAAAAACATTCCACTCAGGTACAGTCCATAGGGAATGAAAAACATGAATGATGGGATTACAAGTTTTAAATTCAACGAAGGCCCGAAGGCTTACAAACTAAAAAGAGATAAGTTGCCCATAATCCCTTTCTTGTCCCTCTCCTCAGGAGGCAGGTGAAGGAGGCGAAAGGGACAAAAGGAGCGCCAAGGCGAGCTACGGGTGGCAGAAGGCACCAAGAGAAAATCTTGGTGGCCGTCCAAAGGCTGGATGGTGATGGCGGCGCCGGAAGCAGAACTCGAATATTTGGCGGCAGGACGTCAGCACGCGTCGAAGGCGTCCGTGCCCGCGTACTCTAACTTGAAGGCCTTGCCGCCCGCCCTCTTCCTCTTCCGCAGCCTCCCAACGCCAGCCGCCCAAGGAGACGACCCCGAGAAGTTCAAGGAGCCGGCGACACGGATGATGGGGTCGCTGGTGCCGCACGGAGCGGCACCCGACACCTAGTCGGACCCGTCATCCTGCCGCCAACTACCCTCGTCGTCTCTGCCGCTGTCCTCCTCGTCACTCCCGCCCGAGGAGGAGTCTTCACTATCAGAAGAGCTCTCCACGGAGCACCTTGCATGGGTCCCAAAGCACCCGAAGACCTTGACGGAGAGAAGGCCACCCTCCATCAGCTTAAAATGGAGAGTGAGCCCCTCCATCAAGCGGTGGATATGAGCAAACGTCCTCCATCCCCGACAAAGATACATCACGTGAGGGGCGGTGAAGTCAACGCGGACCCGCGTGCCACTGATCCAGCAGCCCCTCATGTGCAGCCGCAACGATTCCGGTGGATCCAGCTCCATCTCCCGCGCAAATGGAGTTGGGAGACGAAGGCGACGGCGCGGCGGCCGGCGCAGCCTGACGAAGAACTCACAAGGGTCATCCCCAACATGGCCCTCCATTGGAGGAGGAGCTGCTGGCGGAGGTGAGGCCAGCGCGCCGCCCCGTCCTCCTCCCCCTTCCCCTTCCCATGGCCTTCCCGAGCGCCCCGGCCTCGCCCACGGCCTCTCCCCCTCCACCTTCCCCTCGCGGCTGGCTCTGCCACCACAGGCGTAGGAGAAGGAGGGACGTGTTGCCGAGCAGCGACACTCGCCGGCACTGTTGAAGGACCCGGATTCCCTCTCTCCATGACAGATGGAAGGGAGGAGCAGAAGCTGAAGGAAGAAGAAGATGAAAGAATGCAGGACGCCATCCCCCCCTCCCGCTCTTTATAAAGGATCGGGGTTGGGGCTCGGCCGCCCTGCTCAGACAATCAAGATACGGAAGGCGCAGGGAGCCAGGACCGACCCGCCGTCCCAACCAGCGACGGCCCGGTTTCCCGCCTCCACCGTTTGCCACCCAGACGCATGGGAGACACGTGGCGGATGTGCAGAACCGAGGGGATGGGTGAGGCGACCACTCCCCAACCCGTGATCATGGGGAGTGGACGCCTTGAAGACCGCGCCTCAGCCCCATTCAGTAAATGGGCCGCACGCCTCCCTCCGTTTATGGGGAAGGCGTGAACCGCCCGTTTACTACGATGTGACGCATGCCTGCGGGAACCAACCCCACGCATGCCGCCCACGTCACATGCGCCTCCCCATGCCGCGCCACGCGCTGGAGTTGTGGGAAGCGCAGCACGCGAAGAACCTTACCGCGGTAAAAACCGCCCCGCCTGCCCGCGCACCGTTTTTGGGCCTTGCCGAACAACGCGTTGCGCTTATGTGTGGCCCAGGCCCGGGGGCTCCTGTCGGTGTACAAAAAGAGGGGTACACTTTTTGTACCCCTATAAGTGTGCATGGGCAGTCTGAGCCACGAGCACCACCACACCAAGCAAGGCAAGGGAGGTGAGCCAGGGTAAGACCGAAGCTCAAGAGAACTAGAACAACGCCAAGGCCAAGACCACGAAGACCAAAGGGAATGAAGCGGACTCCCCCGGGAAGATCCTTGCCGGGAGACAGTTCTAGCAGCCCCGGCAAGACCCTTGCCGCGGTGACTCGTCCCGCGCCTACGGAGCAAACCACCCTTGAGTCCACTGCCCCCAAAGGGCAAGGATTCGGGAGACATCCCCGTGGCGGCATGCAGATCTTTGTGAAGACATTCAAGATCAGATACGCACTAAGGACATGACAACCCTTGGCGGGATCCCAGCCGAGGAAGACCACAAGGCCCCCGGCAAGCGCCTTGCCGGGGATGACAGCAGGCGCCTCGGCAAGACCGTTGCCGGGGCCCCGGCAAGGCCCTTGCCGAGGATATCCGCAGGACCACCATCAGGCCCACACCGACTAAACCTCCACCGCCGTTCACATGCAGCTACCGACCCAACCAGCTAGGCAGGCACCTGCGTGGTGGCATGCAGATCTTCGTGAAGACCCACCACTGCGCCACCTCAGCTGCCTACCTACCTACATGGCATCGCAGGCGTCGCTGGCCAGGGCGCATGTCGACACAAGAAGGAGCGGCGACGGACAAGACAGGTTTCTCCCCCGTCCCCGATAAAGCAAGGACACCTAAGCAAGACACATTAAATGTGCCTTGTCATGTAACGCGAGGGATAACCTTGTATCACTGTACCCTTTCCACCTCCTGTGTGCCACTGTGGCAACCCCTTTTTCTATAAAAGGAGGCTTGAGGCGACCAGAGGAAGGATTCGGCTTTTTGGAGCTCCTCACGCCCCATAGCTAGATCAAGAACACAGATATACGATCCACCAAAGCACGAGTAGGGTTTTATGCATCCTCGCGGCCCGAACCTGGATAAACGAACCGTGTGCTATCTGTTTGATCCGCTCTTCTCACGACCCTGCGCCCCGCTAACCACAGTAGGGATTCTTGTGATCCCATAGGTGTCGTTCCCACCGACAAACCAGCCCTCAAGTTTCCTCGAGGTGGCCCCGCAGTCTACTCAGTTTGGACCAACACTTAGAGAAGCACTAGCCTTGGGGGGGGGGTTAAATAAAGATGACCCTCGGGCTCACGAAAACCCAAGGGAAAGTTATAGGTTATTAGGCAAATGTAAAACCAAGGTTGGGCCATGCTGGAGGAGTTTTATTCAAAGCAAACTGTCAAGGGGTTCCCATAACACCAAACCGCGTAATGAATGCAAAATCAAGGAACATAACACCTATGTGACGGAAACTAGGGCGGAAAGAGTGGAACAAAACACTAGGCATAAGGCCGAGTCTTCCACCATTTACCAAGTATATAGATGCATTAATTAAAATAAGAGATATTGTGATATCCCAGCATATCCATGTTCCAACATGGAACAAACTTCAGCTTCACCTGAAACTAGTAACGCTATAAGAGGGGCTGAGCAAAGTGGTAACATAGCCAAATAACGGTTTGCTAGGACGGTGGGTTAGAGGCTTGACATGACAATATGTGAGGCATGATAAACAAGTAATAGGTACCGCGACATAGCGATAGAGCGAACAACTAGCAAGCAAAGATAGAAGTGATTTCGAGGGTATGGTTATCTTGCCTAAGATCCCGCAAGGAAGAAGAACGAGTCCATGAAGAAGACAAACGGGCGTAGTGGACCGGATTCTCACAAAAGCGACGTTACCGGAACGAACAAGAAGAAGCAACACCGGAAAGGAGAAAACAACATGGTAAACAACCAAGCATAAACATGGCATGATGCACTATCAAGGATGATGCATGTACGGTTTCATGATTCGTGGCACCGTTTAAGTGCAACAACCAAAATTACAAATTAAGTGGAGCTCAATATGCAACGAGTTGCATGTTGACGAAACACCACATTCAATCATTTAGTTCACTCTCGTTTATGAACCCAACAATATTAAATGTTGTTAAACATGGCAAGAGGTGAACCATAATAAAACTACCTATCTAGGCAAGTTTAAATGAGGCCGGTACAACAACCAACAAGTCCGGAAAAATCCTCATGTGCATATTTTAAAGTTGGTACTGTTCTACCCTATACAAAATTTTAAAGTTGTTAAACATGCAAAGTAAGTACACCATGTTAATCTATGCATTTTTCTACCCCATTTACATACAAAGATTATTTAAAAAGGAGCTACGGTTATTTAGTTATGAATTAAATTATTTTAGCATGGCATTGGAGCAAATTAATGCAAACAACAGTTTAAACATTTTAACCATACATGGAAGTGGCATATTATGAAACTACACAAAATGCTAAGCATTTTTCATATATAAAGTTTTTACATATGATGCACGGGTTGTGAGTTATTAAATGCATGAAGTGCAAGGGCTTTTTTGCAAAACTGCCATTCTCTGGATAATAGACAAATTCGCAGATCTGAAAAAAATACTACACTGGGCCGAATCTGCTAGCCCAACTGCAGGAAAAACAGAGGGGCGTCGGCAGGGTGGCCTCAACATGGGCCAAGCCCAGGCGATGGAGAGGTAGGCCGGGGTGAACTGGGCTACACGGGGACGAGCGGAAGCAAAGGAGTGGTCAACGCGGCTGCGCGACTCCAGGAGCGGAACTTGGCGGCGCCAGGAGACGGGGATCCGGTCGAGGACGGCATTCTCCGATGAGGCACCAGATCCGGGCTGCTGCGAGGGAGCGATGGAGATGGCGGGGCGCGGTCAGCCCGACCACGACCATGACGAGCAAAGATCGTCCCGGTTATAGATAAGGCAGGAGTCGGGGCACTCCGGCGAGGGAGATTGCCGGCGCGGCGACTTGGAGCTCGGGGAGGAACCATGGCAGCCCAGGCATCCTTGGTCGGTTCCTGAGGTGCACCACCCGGAGAAGAAGAGGCCGGCCACAGCGGCGCACGAGCGCTTAGCGTCCATGGCGGGGACCTACTGGTACTGCCGTGGGTTCTGACGATGGCGTAGATGAGGCAGGGACTTGGTGCAACGATTTTAGACAAAGTAGGGCACAGGGCGATGGTGGATGTTACATGGGGGAGGCTGATGGCGAGCTTGAGGTAGGGGCATGCAAGCCCGTGGCCTCGATCCAACCTTGATCAAGCACCGACTGGCTATGGGAGAGCTCGGGCGTGCAGCTGCGAGATGTGGGGATGCGGTGGTTGGCAGCAACTGGAGGCGAGGGGATTTAGATCAGGGACATAGGCACTGCTTGGATGGGGATGGATCCCGAGGTGGGATTTGAGTGCGGCGGCGGCAACAGGGAAGGATGGGACAAGCTGCCTACATCCTAGGGTTGGACCTGTATATATATTAGTGGGTTTTTGCGTAGGGGTATTCAGTTCGTCCGATCATAATCGGGCGGTCGAGAAAAAAATAGGCTACGGATTCCAAATAAGAAAACGATGATAATTTAGGAATGTTTGGGGATGATGCGGACCCATCGATAATGACTGCTCGAGTAGGGTTTGTGACAACTCTCGAACACGCACGAGGGGTCTGAGCACTGTGCAAGGAGGGGTTAGGTGGTTAGGAGGGGTTTCGGGGCCCTCCGATCACAATCGGATGGCTCCGGACGAGAGGGGGATTAAGTAGGCCTAGGTGGGCTGTGAAGAGAAGGTGGGCTAAGGTGAGAGGGAAGGAGTGAAGCCCGGCAACTGTTTCTGGAGATCGAAAAGACCGGCTATACTACCACTATAGTTATCCGTTGGGGCATCAAACAGACTCCGAATGGGATGAAACTTGGCAGGCGGTCTACCTACACTATAACAAGACTGCACGACAACTCTCACCCCATTTTGATAAAATTTCTTTCCACTTATAAAATACTACATCGGACGTGTCGCGGGTGCGTGCAAGTGTGTCTGGGCTCAGAACGGACAACGGGAAGGACTGGGAGACCAGGACGGATGCAAGTTTTGAAAACATGATAATGCAATGCACATGATGACATGGCAAGATGCAATACGCAAGAAAAAACATGCAATGACGGCGAATAACTAGAAGATACCTGGTGCAACGGTTTCGGTGCGTTACAACACTACACCACTACAAGGGGATCTCATCCCAAGATCTATGGATTGCACCAGAGAGAAATAGAAGATGAAGAAAACAGGTAAAACTAAGTTGCTTCTTGACAAAAGAGTGAAACCAAAGAGCCTTAGAGGTTGAACAACTTGAAACAAAGAATGCAACAAAGATGAACAAAGTTGAAAACACTCGTTAGAAAAGAAGAATAAGGAACATTACTAGAACCTTGTAGGTTGAAAGACATAAGAGAAGTGTTGCAATGGACAAGAAGTACATGCAAGCACTCCGGTTGTCACGAGATGTACAAGGAACGATAAAGATCAATTACGACAACACTCCTGTTGGAAAAGGAAGGCACAAAATATGAACTTGACAAGATGATAGGATACTTGATGAAATCAACAACACACTACATCCGGAACTATTGAAAGAATGGCACAAGGGGTAAGAAATATTTCAGACAGAACTCTAGTTGAGAAGGGAGGCAAAACTTGACAAAATGGGAAGAACTTGAAAAGAGGGCACGACACTCCGGTTAAATGGATAAGCACGAAAAGAACATGGTCCTCACAATTCGAGATGATGAGTGAAGTGAGCAACATCACAAAGCCTCCAGAAGAAAGAATAGAAGATAGATCATTGGAATAACATAATGGAGAAGAAAATGCCAGCTTCTGCCACAATTGAGCTTGGAAAGCAACCTTCCAAGAAGGTTATACGGAGTTGTTGGAAAACTGACAACGAAACGAAAAAGCTTGTAGTGGGCTTATGGAAAAACTTCTCAAAATTATGAGGTGAAATTCTGCCACTAACGGAAACAATAGATTGGATTGATATCAACAAGGAGACGAGAAACTTATCTCCTTTGGAGGATAAATGAAGAACTTGGGTCATTTATAAGCACCATAAATGGTAACAATCCTTAGGGAAAACTTTAGGTGAAATATAACCCAAGATAACTCCAATGAAGAGATTGATGGGTTGCATAGGATCTCTTTAACGAATTGAAAATGATGGGTTTAAAATATGTCATTCCAGACAACTTGTGAATCATGAAACACGAAGGAAAATTGTCAATAGTGACATAACTCAAACTCAAATGATAAGGTAGAAAGAATTGCACTTTGGAATGCAAGATGAAGAATGCTCGAACTCCTCAAAACAAGACATGTGTTGAGCACCATGTTTATTTTAGAGTATAGCTTGGAGGATCTTAACTTCGAGAGAGATCTTGAAGAACAAAAGAAGAATGAAAGGAATCGTTGACGAACCACCATGTAGAGCCTTCGTGAAGAACTCCGGTAATAAAAGAATGATCAAGAAGAAATGAAGGATGAAAAGAATAAGATTGAACCCTTGCAATGATTAGATGGAGCTTCACGACGATATGACCGCGAAAACTTTGAACTCCAGAAAAGAAAGATGAACAACTAGCAACCGAGAATTGATATCATGAACGAACTCCAAAAAAGAAAAGATGAAGCATCTTGAACCGAGAATGTGATATGAAGGACAACTCCAGAGAGAAAGATGAATCACCTGGATGAACCAAGAATAAGAATTATGTTATGCATATCCTTCACCAATTTAGATGGATGACAAGCAACGAATTTGGCATACTACTTATTCTCGTAGAGAGGATTAAGATAGATATAGCGCAAACTTGAATAAGGTCTTCAACGAATCATCATTAGGATTTGAAAGAACGAATGAGTTGATACGACAACGAAGGAAGAGAAATCTTGAATGAACCACCGTAAGAATTGAAAACGAACAAAGATACTCGGGGAAATTTAGATACAAGAGAATGAAGAGATCACGATCTGGCCAGGGAATGCTTGAGCGATGCACCGGTAAGATTTAGAGAACGAGAGCTGAAAGCTGGAATGAATAATTCTGCGATGATGGGCTCCAAAGAATCAAATTTAAAAGACTCCTGAATTGCTCTGGATGGTTGAAAATAATTATCACAATCGAAAACAATTCTGAGAGGATGGCATCAATCTAGAACGATGAATCTTGAAGAGAATGGAACAAGATTTAAGAGAAACTCTTCTTTGGTATTCAAAATTCGAGAATGACGACGAGAAACACCACCATGAATTGTTGAGACACTCTGGAGTAATGAAGAATATAAAGGTTGAATCAACAATGAAAAGAATTTGAAAGATCTTGGAGAAAGACATATGACTGATGATAATTCATTCTTACGTCAACTATGAAAGAATTTGAGAAGCTCCGAGAAAATTAGAAGAGTCAGGTAAGATCCTGGAAAAGACTTGTGGGTTAGGGCCCACTCAAAAGATACACCGTTGAATGATTTAAAAGAGAGATTGCACCAGTTGAATTAAATGGCTTGAATGAGATAACAACCTCAAAATAGGTTGAACGAATCTTGAATGAAAATACGAGCCTTCTCAGATACCTTCAGCACTCTAGAACAAATGAATAGCAAAAAGAGAATGATTAAGAGGTGCACCAACATGAGAAAGCATTTGAAATGAGGAAAGGAATACGATCAACACTGAAGGATTGAATTGGATCCACCGGAGAAGAAACAACAACGAAGGATGATGAACTTGAAACTGTAGAGCGACTTCATGGGAACTCACCGGATAAGAACATTGAAAGAAAAGAATGAAGACACTTCTCACAATTAAAAGGATGCATGATTGAGAAATATGAGTCCTAGAAGAAAAGGGTGGGAGGGCGAGAAAACAAAGGCAACTTGGGTAGGATGAAACTAACACTGTTGAGAGAAATCTCGGAATTGATCTTGTGGATGTTGAAAATGATCGGATCCACTTGAAGAGAAGCACGCCGGTTGGAAAGAATTAACATGACAATCTTGAAGATCGAATGGATTAGCGCTCCCATAGAAATATGAGAACATCGCTTGAAAAAGGTGTGGAATCAACACTTGACATTGAAGCAACTCGAACACCACAACTCAAAACAAAACAAAATTGCTTGCAAAATAAGCCGGAAACAACATATGATAGATCCCATATCGTATCATATGTCTGTTGGAAAGAATTACTACGTGATACTTGAATTCCCACTTATAAACTCCCGAAACTTTTGGTTACGCAATCAGGTGTTGGGGATACAGGGGAAGCATAATATCTCACCCAAACTAACAATCCCTACATCCAGCTCTATCCATCCTTCAACACATAACCAAGAAACCTTCAGAAATCGTGTACCTCAACCTTCGAAAAGCATCCGTTATACGAGTTATGGCCATACTCCCGAACTTCCGCCCCAGTACTAGGTGGCGTCGAGGTTATCTCACCAACAACTACATACAAGAGATTTTCGATGTCGGCGAACTCAGGTATTCCAGAACTGCAACGATAAAATTGTGACGACAACACCTCGGAGCTCAACTCCCCGGGACACTGCCACAACCCCTAAATGTCACGAGGCACCAAGAACAATGTTCTCATCACAAGACTATCGATAGGATTCCAAGATACCCGCGTGATCCTAAAAAACTATTTAGCGAAATTTGAGGAGAGGAAAGTCAAAACTTCTACGTCAGGAGGCCTCACCAAAGCGATGAAGGGATTGAGATGTAAAAAGAATCCTACACTCTGATATATATAATCCTAAGACTGAAAACATTTTGTTCTAGACTCAACAACATCAGCGATTCGATTAAGCAGGGTGCTCCTAAGTCGGGGATGGCTCTGATTACCAACTTGTAACACCCACGTTGCGGTTATATCTCCCCCGTGTCGAGGCATGACTTAGAGGCATAACCACATGGTGGTTTAGTCGCAAGTGGGATAATCTTCACACAATCCCATGTACTGAATAATAAATGGATAAAGAGTTGGCTTATGATCACCACTTAACACCAACAACATGTTAAACATACATCATCCAGAGTACAAACAAGGTCCGACTACGGAACCAAAATAAAAGAAGAAAACCCCAAATGCTAGATCCCCGATCGTCCCAACTGGGCTCCACTACTCATCAACTGTTTGGAAGTATCTGTGAGTCAAGCTCCCACTCGAGCTCTGTTGCGACAGCTGCACTGGTATCATCGACACCTGCAACTATTTGGAAGTACCCGTGAGTCACGAGATCTCAGCAGTCTCACTCCCGTGAGATCTGAACTATTTAAGCTTATGGGTAGGTTAAGGTAATGAGGTGGAGCTGCAGCAAGCACTAAGCATATATGGTGGCTAACATATGGAAATAAAAGGGAGAAGAGAAGCAACACAATGATCGAGAAGCTAGAAGTTATCAAGAAGTGATCCTAAAACTACTTACGTTCAAGCATAACACAAGACCGTGTTCACTTCCCGGACTCCGCAGAAAGGAGACCATCACAGCTACACACGTTGTTGATGCATTTTAATTAATTCAAGTTATCTACAACCGGACATTAACATATTCCCATCCGCCACATAACTGTGGGCACGACTCTCGAAAGTTTATACCCTGCAGGGGTGTCCCAACTTAGCCCATCAAAAGCTCTCACGGTCAATGAAGGATTCTCCCGGGAAGACCCAATCAGTCTCGGAATCCCAGTTACAAGACATTTCGAGAATGGTAAAACAAGACTAGCAAGACCACCTGACTGTGTTGACAAATCCCGATAGGAGCTACACATATCTCGTTCTCAGGGCACACCAGATGAGACATCCTACGAGTAAAACCAGCCCTCAAGTTTCCTCGAGGTAGCCCCGCAGTCTACTCAGTTCAGACCAACACTTAGAAAAGCACTGGCCTGGGGGGTTAAATAGAGATGACCCTCGGGCTCGCGAAAACCCAAGGGAAAGTTATAGGTTGTTAGGAAAATGTAAAACCATGGTTAGGCCTTGCTGGAGGAGTTTTATTCAAAGCGAACTACCAAGGGGTTCCCATAACACCCAACCGCATAAGGAACGCAAAATCAAGGAACATAACACATGTATGACAGAAACTAGGGCGACAAGAGTCGAACAAAACACTAGGCATAAGGCCGAGCCTTCCACCCTTTACCAAGTATATAGATGCATTAATTAAAATAAGAGATATTGTGATATCCCAACATATCCATGTTCCAACATGGAAGAAACTTGAGCTTCACCTGCAACTAGTAACGCTATAAGAGGGGCTGAGCAAAGTGGTAACATAGCCAAACAACGATTTGCTAGGACAGTGGGTTATAGGCTTGACATGGCAATATGGGAGGCATGATAAACAAGTTGTAGGTAGCGTGACATAGCGACAGAGCGAACAACTAGCAAGCAAAGATAGAAATGATTTCGAGGATATGGTCATCTTGCCTGAAATCCCGCAAGGAAGAAGAACGAGTCCATGAAGAAGACAAACGAGCATAGTCGACCGGATCCTCACAAACGGGGCGTTACCGGAACTAACAAGAAGAAGCAACACCGGAAATGAGCAAACAACATGGTAAACAACCAATCATAAACCTGGCATGATGTATAATCAAGGATGATGCATGTCCGGCTTAATGATTCATGGCATGACATAGTGCAACAACCAAAACTATAAATTAAGTGGAGCTCAATTTGCAACGAGTTGCATATTGACAAAACACCACATTAAATCATTTAGTTCACTCTCGTTTATGAACCCAACAATATTAAATGTTGTTAAACATGGCAGGAGGTGAATCATAATAAACTACCTATGTAGGCAACTTTAAATGAGGCCGGAACAACAAGCAACAAGTCTGGAAAAATCCTCATGTGCTATTTTCAAGTTGGTACTGTTCTACCCTATACACAATCTTAGAGTTGTTGAACATTCAAAGTAAAGTACACCATGTTAATCTATGCATTTTTCTACCCCATTTACATATAAGGATTATTTAAAAAGGAGCTACGGTAATTTAGTTGTGAATTAAATCATTTTAGCATGGCATTGGAGCAAATTAATGCAAACATTGGTTTAAACATTTTAAACATAGATGAAAATTGAATATTATGAAACTACACAAAATTCTAAGAATTTTTCATATATATAAAGGTTTTACATATGATACATGGTTTGTGAGTTATTAAATGCATGATGTGCAAGGGCTTTTCTTCAAAACTGCCGTTCTCTGGATAATAGACAAATTCGCAGATCTGAAAAAAAATACTACACTGGGTCGAATCTGCTGGCCCAATAGCAAGAAAAAAACAGAGGGGCATCGGCGGGGTGGCCTCACCATGGGCCAAGCCTAGGTGGTGGAGAGGTAGGCTAGGGTGGACTGGGTCGTGCGACTTGGCAGCTCTAGGCGACGGGGATCCGGTCGAGGACGGCGTTCTCCGGCGAGGCACCAGATTGTTGTGTAACCTGCAACAATCACTTTTCACAAGACACATTTCACTTGGGAGTTTGATATAGTTTACATCTTGCATTATTTTCTAGCTTGTACTACTAATTTGTTGAAATGGCACTAATGAGGAGACAGTTTTAACCTGGTCGAGTGATATTCGTTGCGTCTAACATATGGTATCTAGCTTTCATTACTTCGAATTTGTTGAAATGCCTTCTACTCAGTTTACACATCATAGCTGTGAATATGCAATGGCACTAATGAAGAGAGACCTTTAACTTGGTATGTCGGTTCTATGAGGCATGGCATGGTAAAGTGCACAAACAATACTACAAATTAAGTGGAGCTCAATATGCAACGAGTTGCATATTGACGAAACACCACATTCGATTATTTAGTTCACTCTCGTTTATGTACCCAAAAATATTAAATGTTATTAAACATGGCAAGAGGTGAATCATAATAAAACTACCTGTCTAGGCAAGTTTACATGAGGCCGGACATAACAACAATTCCGGAAAATACTCATATGCATATTTCGAATTAGCTACTGTTTTGCCCTAAACACAATTTTAGATTTATTAAACATGCAAATTAATGCCACCATGTCAAACTATGCATTTTTCACCCCATTTACATATAAAGATTGTTAAGTTTGGAGCTATGGTTATTTAGTTATGAAATAAATCATTTTAACATGACGAATATGCAAAATAAACACAAACAACATTTTTAACATTTTTAACATTCATGAAGGTGGCGTATTATGAAACTAGACGAAAATCTAAGCATTTTTCATATATAATTTATTTTAACCCGATGCACGGTTTGAGAGTTATTAAATGCATGAACTAGAAGGGTTTTTCTACAAAACTATCAAACACCTGGAAATAGCTAATTTTGCAGGAACGAAAAAAAAGAATGGTCCAAAACTAGATCTGGGCAAGGTTGCTCACTGTCGGGGTCAAAACCCGCGGATCTCGGGTAGGGGGTCCCGAACTGTGCGTGTAAGGAGGATGGTAACAGGAGGCAGGGGACACGATGTTTACCCAGGTTCGGGACCTCTTGATGGAGGTAATACCCTATGTCCTGCTTGATTGTTCTTGATGATATGAGTGTTACAAGAGTTGATCTACCACGAGATCAAAGTGGCTAAACCCTAGAAGCTAGCCTATGGTATGATTGTATGTTGTCCTATGGACTAAAACCCTCCAGTTTATATAGACACCGGAGGCGGCTAGGGTTACACAAGGCCGGTTACAAAGGAGGAGATATACACATCCGTATTGCACAAGTGGTTCCCATTATAACCCAACCGCGTAAGGAACGCAAAATCCGGGAACATAACACCGATATGACGGAAACTAGGGCGGCAAGAGTGGAACAAAACACCAGGCATAAGGCCGAGCCTTCCACCCTCTACCAAGTATATAGATGCATTAATTAAATAAGATATATTGTGATATCCCAACAAGTAAACATGTTCCAACAAGGAACATCATCTCCATGTTCCAACAAGGAACAAACTTGAATCTTCACCTGCAACTAACAACGCTATAAGAGGGGCTGAGCAAAGCGGTAACATAGCCAAACAACGGTTTGCTAGGAAAAGGTGGGTTAGAGGCTTGGCTTAACAATATGGGAGCCATTATAAGCAAGTGGTAGGTATCGTAGCATAGGCATAGCAAAAGAGCGATCAACTAGCAAGCAAAGGTAGAAGTGATTTCGAGGGTATGGTCATCTTGCCTGAGATCCCACAAGGAAGAAGAAAGAGTCCATGAAGAAGACAGACGGACGTAGACGAATGGGTCCTCACAAACGCGATGTTATCGGAACCAACCAGAAGAAGCAAACAAAGGAAAGAAGCACACAACATAGTAAACAACCAACACATGAACATGGTATGATATGCGAGATGCAGCATGCGATGCATATGCATGATTTGGAAAGGAATGATGATCCTGGCCTCAACTTGGAAATCCAAGAGTGCCACTGGAAAGATGAGGTGATTTCGGTTGAAATCGATATAAAGATCACCGGAATCGGATGCACGGTTTGGAAATGGCAAGCAGAACAAATATGGCATGGGTCTGCGATGAACAGCAAGTAGCCATCTAAATGCAACAAGATAAATATGCTACATCACTCAAACATGGCAACAAAATACATGGAAGGGATCCACTCATAATGCTTAACAAAATATGAACACTGAGCTACGGCTAATTCATCCATTAACATGTTCAAACAAGCATGGGAAAAATGCAAACGATAACAGGTTTCAGACTTGTTGAAATTAACACAAGCCTGGAATTTCAGATCAAGTAGCACACTTTGGAGCATGAAAACTATATGCTACAGGAACTTAACATGGCAAAGCAAGGCATGGCATGAAGCTACTCAAAGCACTTAACAAAAGTCCCTTAGTGACCTTGAGCCAAAAGGGTTCATAAAATACAATTGCAAGCATGTGAACATGGCAAAAGCATAAACAGATCTCAGACTTAGAGAAAAACAGGAGCATGCAAATATGTTAACAGGTAGGCATGTTTACGAGCTTGATGCACTCACTACAAAGCATGTCATGACAAACTAAGCATACACCCATCAATAATACGTATTATATAAGCTAGACATGGCAAGAACAACAACATAGCATGCACGGATCAACAACATCATCCTCGGCAAAATCGCTCACAAGTAGACAATCTGCCAGGAATTACGAAATAGCAAAAGTAGAGCTCGGTTGACTCAAGCTAGGTGCTCCATAAATGCAAACAAAGACATGGATGGATATAGCACCACAAGATTAACAAATCATCCTTACTGATCATCCTCAAAAGAGGCACGGATCACTAGGAAACAATATGAACATATGGCATATTGATAAGAACAGATCAAGGACTTAGTGAAATTCTAAGTCCCTGAAATCAGCATTAATGAATGCACTACTTTGCATACTTGTGCTAGTCATCACACATATCACAAAAATACATGGATAGAACCTATGTAAAGATGGCATAGCATATAACAAAACACATGTAGAGCTCAGGATCATAGCATGCACAAATTAAACATGGCAAAAAATGACAAATAGCTATTTGGTGCAGCAGATCTGACAATTAACTCAAATAGCAGTCTTCCAACAGCATTTCGGGCATTAAGATGAGCTCAATGAAAATGATGCAATGAGATGAAATGATGTACTCTCTGAGGCGAACATTTTGATATGCTACACGCTCAAAACAGAGCTACGGATGCAAAGTTGTGACATGATGAACATGGGCATTTGAATCTGGAAAAATCTCAGGGACTTAGTAGAAATTATACCTCCGGAAAAGTCAACTGGCGGATGAGGTGGTTCGGGACGACGAGATACATGCCCGGGCCGAAGCGTTTAGTTCATGCACCCGGTGGATCTGATCCACCTGGGCCGGATCAGATCTGGTCGGCGAGGGAGGAGGTCGCCGACGAGGGGCGCGCGGTGGCCGGAGCCTGCCACGGCGAGGCAAGGTGGCGGCGCGGGTCGCCGGCTGGTGGGAGGAGCGGGAGCTCCGGCGAGCAAGGATGGCGCCGGCGGTCGTCGGTGAACAGCGGTGGGGCGGCGCGCGGGCGAG
>NC_041386.1:389262177-389270101 GCF_002162155.2 Triticum dicoccoides | reverse complement strand
AGCGAGCGGCGCGCGACGGCGAGCGGTGGCTGGCGGGAAGGTCGCCGGCGGGGGCGGGGTCGCCGGCGGGAGAAGCTCCGGTGGCGGGAGCAGCGCTGGGGCGCGGGTCGAACGGGCGAACGGCGGCAGCGGCGCGGGCTCGCGCGGGCCCGATCCGGGTCCCACGGGCCGCGCGGTGGAGGCGGCGGCTGAGGCCAGGTGGCGGCCTGGGAGTGGCTGGGCGCGGCGGCGGGATCCTGTCCGGCCCCGTGACGGACATGTCCGGCGGGCGAGAGGGAATTTTTAGGGTTTCAACCGCGAGATTTTTGGGGGAGATGACATATTTATAGGTAGAGGGATCTAGGAGAGTCCAAATGAGGTGCGGTTTTCGGCCACCCGATCGTGATCGAACGACCGAGATGATGGAGGAGGTTTAGGTGGGTTTTGGGCCAAATTGGAAGGGTGTTGGGCTGCAACACACACGAGGCCTTTTCGGTCCCTCGGTTAACCGTTGGAGTATCAAACGAAGTCCAAATGGTACGGAACTTCTTAGGCGGTCTACCGGTAGTAAACCAAGGCCGCATGACAAGTCTCGGTCCAATCCGAAAATGTTTAACACCCGCACACGAAAAGAGGTAGAAAGGGACACCGGGTGACATAGAAGCGCCGGATTGCGAAACGGACAACGGGGAAAATGCTCGGATGCATGAGACGAACATGTATGCAAATGAAATGTGCATGATGACATGATATGCAATGCATGACATGCAAGAAATGACAAGGCAACAACAACGAATAACTGGAGGACACCTGGCACATCAGTCTCGGGGCGCTACAACACTCCACCACTACGAGAGGATCTCGTCCCGAGATCTAGAATGGCACCGGAGGGACAACGGAAGAGAAAGAGGAGAGCTAAAACTAAGTTGCTTCTTTGACAAACAAGTGAAACCACGAACATTGAAAAGGTTAAGCCATTTCAAGAAAAGAATACAACGGAGATGAACGAAGTTGAAAACACTCCGTTAGAAAAGAGGGACAAGGAAGAACAACTTCGAGCAGCACTCCGGTTGAGAAGTTATGCAAGACTTGATACGGTGAAAAGAACTTGAGCAGAGGACACGACACTCTGGTTAAACAAGATAGAGAAGGAATAAGACTGATATAATTTGGACATCACTTCGACTGTAAATGGAAGAAATTGAACATGATCTTGACAAACCGAGATGAGGAGTGAAAAGAGCAACATCACTAGACCTCCGGGAGAAAAAATAGAATAAAGATAATTGAGACAAAAGAATGTAGAAGAAAATGCAAACTTCTTCTACAAAAGAGCTTGAAAAGGTATCCTTAGGAGAAGGGTCGAACGGAGTTGTTGGAAAACCCAGAATGAAAAGAATAAGCTTGATATGGTCTTATGGAATACATGTCAAATTATGAGGTGACAACCTGCCACTCACGGGAAAAAGAATTGGATTGATAAGAACAAGGAGACGAGAAAGTTATATCGCACCGGAAGGATACATGAAGACCTTGGGTCATTTATGAGCACCATATAACAACAATCCTTAGGGAAGGCTTTAGGTGAAATATAACCCAAGACAATTCCAACGAATAGGTTGATGGATTTAAAATACCTCATTCTTAACAATGTGTGAATCATGAAGCATGAACTCAAATTATCAAGAATGATGTAAAACCACCTCCAATGATACGGTAGAAAGAAATGCACTCCGGATTGAAAGATGAAGAAGTACTTGAGATCTTCTGAAAAGAATCTTGATGAACACTTCGAGAAGGAATTGAATCCTTGATCAACCATCATGTAAAACCTCCTTGGAGAACTTCGGTAAGAAAAGAATGAACAACCAAAATGAAGGATAAAAGAATAAGGTTGAAGCCTTGCAATGATTTAGATGGATCTTTGAGATGATATAATTGAAATAACTTTGAGCTCCGGAAAGAAAGATGAGCACTTGAAACCAAGAATTTAATCATCGTGAACAAACTCCGGAAGAAAAGATTAACATATGGATGAAACAATAATAAGAATTACATTATGCTTATCCTTCACCAATTTAAATTGATGACAAACAATGGATTTGGCACACTACTTATTCTCGTAGAAAGTATTAAGAGAGATATAGCGCAAACTTGAGAAGGTATTGAACGAACCACCAGAAGGGTTGAAACAACGAATAAATTGATATGGTGACCAAGGAAGAGAACTCTTGAATGGACCCCCGTAAGAATTGAAAATGAACGAAGTAAAGGGATGAATCACCGGGAAGAATTATAAAAAGAACGAAGATACTTGAGAGGATTTAGATACAAGTTAAAGGAGAGATCATGAATTGATTAGAGAATATTTGGATGATGCACCGGTAAGATTTGGAGAATGATAGCTAAAAGCTGAGAATAAATAATATTTGAATAGATGGCCTTCGATGGAAATAAATGGAAAACAACTCCTGAAATGCTCCGGGTGGGCGAAAAGAATTTTGACAATCGAAAAACGATTATGAAAGGATGGTGTTGAACTAGAGCCACGAATCTCTGAGAGAACGGATCAGATATGGATGTAAAACTCTTCTTCGGTCTTCAAATTCTGAGAATTACGACGAGAAACACCACCATGAATTATTTAGACACTCCGTAAGTATCAAAACGAAGAGGTTGATCCAACGATGAAAAGAATTCGACAGATCTTGGAGAAAACATGAGACTGATGAAAATTCATTCTTATGTCAAACTTGGAAAATAATTTCAGAATAACTCCGGGAGAATTAGAAGAGTCAGGTAAGATCTGGAAAAAGACCTGTGGGTTAGGGCCCACTCAAAAGAAACACCGTTGAACGATTTACAAGAGAGAATGCACTGGTAAGATTTAAATGGCTAGAATGGGATTACAACCTCGAAAGAATTTGAATGAATGCAGAGTGGAAACATGAATCTTCGAGATATCTTGAGCACTCCGGAACAATTAAATAGCGAGAAGTGAATGAATATTAGGTGCACCGGCATGAGAAGGTATTTGAAACGAGGAAAAAGGGATATGAGATCAACACTAAAAGCTTGATTTGAAACCACCGGAGATGAAAAGAATGAAAAATGACAAACTTGAAACTCCATTAGAATCATCATTAGAATCACCGGATAAGAACATTACGGAAAAGGAATGGAGAGGCTTCTCATCAATAAGATGATACTAGATTAAGAAATCTGAGTCCTTGAAGAAAAAGCGTGGGTTGGCGGGAAAACAAAGTCAACTTGGAACGGATGAAGACAATACCGTTGAGAAGAACTAGTAATAGATCTTGTGGATGTAGACATGATCGGATTCACTTGAAGAGAAAAACACCGGTGAAAAGGGTTAACATGACAATCTCGATTATCATGAAGGATTAGTATTCACATCGGAGTATCAGAACACTATTTGGGGAAGGTATGGAATCAACACTTGACATTGAAGCAACTCGAATACCACAACTCAAAACAAAACAAAGGATTGGCTTGCAAAATAAGCCGGAACAAACATATGATAGAGATTTTGTCCGAAGTTTTCGTGGTGGGGCCTACACGGGCTCGATCGTACAACACCATTATGTACAAGGCAGTGCACATGACATAGGAAGCGTCCCCGTGTCGGCATAGCCAAGGACTCTTTAAGACACAACGAGACCACTGTAAAACCGACCGTGAATAGGCGGACCACTAGACGTCGAACTCCAATTTCATATCATACATCTGTCGGAAAGATATACTAAGAGCTACTTGAATTCCCACTTATAAACTCCCGATATTTTCTGGTTATGCAATAAGGTGTTGGGGATACAGGGGAAGCATAATATCTAACCCAAACTAACAATTCCTACATCCAGCTGTATCCATCCTTCAACACATAACCAAGAAACCTTCGGAAATCGTATACCTCAACCTTCGAAAAGCATCTGTTATACAAGTTATGGCAATACTCCTGAACTCCCACCCCAGTACTGGGTGGCGTCGAGGTTATCTCACCAACAACTGCATAAAAGATATTATCGATGTCGGCGAAACTAAACTCAGGTATTCCAGAACTGCAACGATAAAATCGTGATGAAAACACCTCAGAGCTCAACTCCCCGGGACACTGCCACAACCCCTAAATGACAGGAGGCACCAAGAACAATGTTCTCGTCACAAATTGATCGGAACGATTCCAAGATACCCGCGTGATCCTAAATTTTTTTTAGTGAAATTTGAGAAGAAAAGGTCAAAACTCTACGTCAGGATGCCTTACCAAAGCGATGAAGGGACTGGGGAGTAAAAAGAATTCCTAAACTCTCCGATATATAATTCCTAAATGACTCAAAACATTTTTCTAGACTCAACTCGTTAGCTAATTCGATCAAGCAGTGGGGGCTCCTAAGGTCGGGGAAGGCTCTGATACCAACTTGTAACGCCCTCGATGCGGTTATATCTCCCACGTGTCAAAGCACGACTTAGAGGCATAACCGCATTGAAAGCAATGTCACAAGTGAGGTAATCTTCACACTACCCATGTAATACATAAGGGAAAGAGATACATAGTTGGCTTAAAATCGCCACTTCACCCAATTACATGAATAAAGCATTACATCATCCAAATAGAATCAAGGTCCGACTATGGAACCAAAATAAAAGAAGACAACCCCAAAACGACAAGGTCCCCGATCGACCCCAATTGGGCTCCACTACTGATCAACTAGAACGAAACAACACAAAGGACAAGATCTTCATCGAGATCCTCCTGAACTTGGTTGCGTCACCTGCACGGTCTCATCGGCACCTGCAAACTGGTTTTGGAAGTATCTGTGAGTCATGGGGACTCAGCAATCTCGCACCCTCGCGATCAAGACAATTTAAGCTTATATGTAAGGTAAAGGTATGAGGTGGAGCTGCAGCAAGCGACTAGCATATATGGTGGCTAACATACGCAAATGAGAGCGAGAAGAGGAGGCAAAGCACGATCAAGAAACTATGATCAAGAAGTGATCCTAGAACAACCTACGTCAAAGCATTACTCCAACACCGTGTTCACTTCCCGGACTCCGCCAAAAAGAGACCATCACGGTTACACACGCGGTTGATGTATTTTAATTAAGGTCAACTTTAGGTTTTCTACAACCGGACATTAACAAATTCCCATCTGCCCATAACCGCGGGCACGGCTTCCCAAAGTTCCAATCCCTGCAGGGGTGTCCCAACTTAGCCCATCACAAGCTCTCACAGTCAACGAAGGATATTCCTTCTAGCGGGAAGACCCCATCAGGATCGGAATCCCGGTTACAAGACATTTCGACAATGGTAAAACAAGACCAGCAAAGCCGCCCGATGCGCCGACAAATCCCGATAGGAACTGCACATATCTCGTTCTCAGGGCACACCGGATAGTTCAAGCTACGAGTAAAACCAACCCTCGAGTTGCCCCGAGGTGGCCCCACAGGCTTCACGTTTTGGACCAACACTCAGAGGAGCACTGGCCCCGGGGAGGGGGGGGGGGTTTAAAATAAAGATGACCCTCGGGCTCACGAAAACCCAGGGGAATGTTATAGATTGTTAGTGCAAATGGTAAAACCAAGGTTGGTCATTGCTGGAGGAGTTTTATTCAAGGTGAACTGTCAAGGGTTTCCCATTATAACCCAACCGCGTAAGGAACGCAAAATTCGGGAACATAACACCGATATGACGGAAACTAGGGCGGCAAGAGTGGAACAAAACACCAGTCATAAGGCCGAGTTTTCCACCCTTTACCAAGTATATAGATGCATTAATTAAATAAGATATATTGTGATATCCCAACAAGTAAATATGTTCCAACAAGGAACAACATCTCCATGTTCCAACAAGGAACAAACTTCAATCTTCACATGCAACTAACAACGCTATAAGAGGGTCTGAGCAAAGCGGTAATATAGCCAAACGATGGTTTGCTAGGACAAGGTGGGTTAGAGGCTTGGCTTAACAATATGGGAGCCATTATAAGCAAGTGGTAGGTATCGTAGCATAGGCATAGCAAAAGAGCGAGCAACTAGCAAGCAAAGATAGAAGTGATTTCGAGGGTCTGGTCATCTTGCCTGAGATCCCACAAGGAAGAAGAACGATTCCATGAAGAAGGCAGACGGGCTTAGATGATATCGGAACCAACCCAAAGAAGCAAACACCGGAAAGAAGCACACAACATAGTACACAACCAACATGAACAAGGTATGATATGCGGGATGCGGTATGCGATGCATATGCATGATTTGGAAAGGAATGATGATCCTGGCCTCAACTTGGAAATCCAAGAGTGCCACTGGAAAGATGAGGTGATTTTGGTTGAAATCGATATAAAGATCACCGAAATCGGATGCACGGTTTGGAAATGGCAAGCAGAACAAATATGGCACCGGTCTGCGATAAACAGCAAGTAACCGTATAAATGCAACAAGATAAATATGCTACAACACTCAAACATGGCAACAAAATACATGGCAGGGATCCACTCATAATGCTTGACAAAATATGAACACTGAGCTATGGCTAATTCATCAATTAACAGGTTCAAACAAGCATGGTGAAAAGGCAAACGATAACAGGTTTCGGACTTAGTGAAATTAACATAAGCCTGGAATTTCAGGTCAGGTAGCACACTTTGGAGCATGAAAACTATATGCTACAGGAACTTAACATGGCAAAGCAAGGCATGGCATGAAGCTACTCAAATCACTTAACAAAAGTCCCTTAGTGACCTTGAGCCAAAAGGATCATAAAATAAAGTTGCAACCTTGTGAACATGGCAAAAGCACAAAAAGATCTCAGACTTAGAGAAAAACTAGAGCATGCAAATATGTTAACAGGTCGGCATGTTTACGAGCTCGATGCACTCACTACAAAGCATGGCATGACAAACTAAGCATACACCCATCAAGAATACATATTAAATAAGCTAGAAATGGAAAGAACAACAACATAGCATGCACAGATCAACAACAACATCCTCGGCAAAATCGCTAACAAGTAGACAATCTGCCAGGAATTACGAAATAGCAAAAGTAGAGCTCGATTGACTCAAGCTAGGTTGCTCCATAAATTCAAACAAAGACATGAATGGATAGAGCACCACAAGATTAACAAATCAACCTGACTGGTCATCCTCAAAAGAGGCAATGGTCACTAGGAAACAATATGAACATATGGCATATTGATAAGTACAGATCAAGGACAGTGAAATTCTAAGTCCCTGAAATCAGCATTAACGAATGCACTACTTTGCAAGCTTGTGCTAGTCACCACACATATCACAAGAATACATGGATAGCACCTCTGTAAAGATGGCATAGCATATAACAAAACACATGTATAGCTCAGGATCATAGCATGCACACATTAAACATGGCAAAAAATGACAAATAGCTATTTGGTGCAGCAGATCTGACAATTAACTCAAATAGCACTCTTCCAACAGAATTTCGGGCATCAAGATGAGCTCAAATGAAAATGATGCAATGAGATGAAATGATGTACTCTCTGAGACGAACATTTTGATATGCTACATGCTCAAAATGGAGCTACGGATGTAAAGTTGTCACATGATGAACATGTGCATTTGAATCTGGAAAAATTTCGGGGACTTAGTAGAAATTATACCTCCGGAAAAGTCAACGGGCGGACGAGGTGGTGCGGGATGACGAGATACAGGCGCGGGCTGAAGCGTTTGGTTGGTGCACCCGGTGGATCTGATCCACCCGGGCCGGATCAGATCTGGCCGGCGAGGGAGGAGGTCGCTGACGAGGGGCGCACGGTGGCCGGAGCCTGCCTCGGCGAAGCAAGGTGGCGGCGCGGGTCGCCGGCCGGTGGGAAGAGCGGGACCTCCGGCGAGCATGGATGGCAGCGGCGGTCGTCGGTGAACAGCGGCGGGGCGGCGCGCGGGCGAGCGAGC